>NW_023397263.1:0-326485 GCF_011125445.2 Fundulus heteroclitus
GTTAACACGGCTCTGCAGCATTGCGTGGACATCGGGGGCAGTTCCCCTGGATTGGCAGACTGGGGTGGTGGTCCCCTTATTTAAAATAAGGGGACCATAAGGGGACCAATAAGGATTATATAAATCCTATATAATTGTTCCAATTATATAGGATTCACACTCTCAAGCCTCCCTAGTAAGGTCTATTCAGGGGTTCTGGAAAGGAGGGTCCGTCGGATAGTCGAATCTCGGATTCAGGAAGAGCAGTGTAGTTTTCGTCCTGGCCGTGGAACACTGGACCAGCTCTAAAACCTCAGCAGGATTCTGGAGGGGGCATGGGAGTTTGCCCAATCAGTCTACATGTGCTTTGTGGATCTGGAAAAGGCATTCGACCGTGTCCCCCGAGGGATCCTGTGGGGGGTACTCCGGGAGTATGGAGTACCGGGCCCTTTAATAGGTGCTGTCAGGCCTCTGTACGACCGGTGTTAGAATCTGGTCCGCATTGCCGGCAGTAAGTCGGACTCGTTTACGGTGAGAGTTGGACTCCGCCAAGGCTGCCCTTTGTCACCGATTTTCTAGTCGCAGCCAAGGTGTTGAGGGGATCTGTTTTGGTGGCCTTAGGATTACGTCTCTGCTATTCACGGATGACGTGGTCCTATTGGCTTCATCAGAGCGTGATCTACAGCTCTCACTAGAGCGGTCCGCAGCCGAGTGCGAAGCGGCCAGGATGAAAATCAGTGCTTCCAAATCCGAGACCATGAACTTGAACCGGAAAAGGGTAGAGTGCCTCCTCCGGGTTGGGGAGGATGTGCTGCCCCTAGTGGAGGAGTTCAAGTATCTTGGGGTCTTGTTCACGAATGAGGGGAGGATGGAGCGGGAGATTGACAGGCGGATTGGTGCGGCGTCTGCTGTGAAGTGGGCGCTGTACCGATCCGTTGTGGTGAAGAGAGAGCTGAGCCAAAAGGCGAAGCTCTTGATTTACCCGTTGATCTACGTTCCTACCCTCATCTATGGTCACGAACTTTGGGTCGTGACCGAAAGAACGAGATCCCGGATACAAGCGGCTGAAATGAGTTTTCTCCGTAGTGTGTCTGGGCTCTCCCTTAGAGATAGGGTGAGGAGCTCAGTAATCCGGGGAGGACTCAGAGTAAAGCCGCTGCTCCTCCAGGTCGAGAGGAGCCAGTTGAGGTGGCTCGGGCGACCCGACCCCGGATAAGCGGAAGAAAACGGACGGACGGAACCATCTCAGCATCCTTCTGTCACACCAAACCCTCTGAATTCTTCACATCTGCAAAGCTTTTCTGTGGTTTTACTCTTCTCCAAAACCTGGCAGTTCTTATCTTTATCCCATCCATTCTTGGCCATATGTCCAACAAATGCACTATCTCATATGTAATAGTTTTAAATAACCAACTTCAAACTTTCAGATACCCACGAACAGAAAAAGTTTTTTCCCCATTCCCTACAAACACTAAATCGGTTCATGTTCTAATAATCATTCTCACCTCTAAGATGTGAATATGGAGTGCCGAATGTAAAAATATAGTGAAACCATTTCAGTCTCAATTCTATTATTTAGTGCACTTTCTCCACTTTTGGTGCATTTTCTCACATTCCTAGGAAACTACAACTGGAACTCCCCCTGAAGATGGAATTACATGTACAAAATTCAGAGCAACAGGACCATAGCAGACTTCCTATTCAAGATGTCAGCTTTTCACTGCGACATTGAGAAAAACTTCATACTTTGTCTGTTTTTAGCAGTTCTCTATTATTTATGTGACATTTAGTCAGTCGTACATGTACGACTTTTCAGTGTTCATAAGATGGGATCTTTTAGCAGTGTTAATATGCACTGCATACACAGTAGAACAGTGTTATTGTCATTGTTATTGTTTTAACAGTATTGTTAAGTGGCCATAGTGGCGAAAAGAGCAATGACGAATTGGTATCTATTGTTATTTCCCATTTCATGGTTAGCCAAACAGTTCAGTACAACAATGAAATATGACCAAGTTTTTGTAATAAACTTTGAAAAGCATTCCGAGATTCAGGTTGGCTGTATCTGGACATTGCTTTGGTGTGAGCATCCATGTTTTTTCATACTGTCAGACAAACAGAACCAACGTCACTATATCAGAATTGCATCACAGTGTTAGAGATTATGTGACTACAGAGACTGGATTGCATTATCGGTTACCATGGAGATAACAGATAAACGGACTCTGGAGGCCAGAGCCTGGCATTCTTGGATTGGACAGAATGACTGATTAGGGCAGGGGTGTCAAGATCCAGTCCTCGAGGGCCGGTGTCCTGAAACCTTTAGAGGTTTCCCTGGTCTCACACACCTGAATCAAATGACACAATTAGCTCCTCAGTATGCAGTCAGGTTCTTCAGAGTCCTGCAAATTACCTGATTATTTGACTCAGGCATGTCAGACCAGGGACACATCTAAAAGTTGCAGGACACCGGCCCTTGAGGACTGGACTTTGACACCTGTGGATGAGGGGAAAATGTGTCAGCTAGGACACGTCTGCATTATAGTGTCCTCTCTATCCTCTCTACCAATGTGATGAACGGAACACTGACATCATACGGAACACGCCACTTAATAGGTGTACACAATTAGGTCCTACGTAATGTCTGTGTGAGGAATGAACGGGACACTCTCTGACGTCCGGAAATCAGGCTGGTGTGTTGTTTGTGTAGGAGAGTCCACTACTGAAGCTGTAAACATCCCTCTGCCTTTTTAGATTAAATATGGTAAAATATAGTTATGGTTTCAAGAGTTTTTTTACTTCTACAGAAGTGTCTAATAGAAACACCACATTATTCAATAAAAAAGAAAACGTGGGGTGACCGCAGCCAGGTCAATTCTTTAACAACAGCCACCGAAAGCAATTTTAATTCCAAATTCAATGCAGAACCACCTTTTTAACCCTAGAAAGGCGCCACACCGACGATTTTAGACACAAAAGCAGAATTTCAACAAATATGCAAATTTTTTTCAAAATAATGACCAAGATATGTAGGTAGTACTATAAGACAACCAAAAAAAGTTGATTTGGGGGTTAGTTACCCTTTAAGCAGAGAAATGAACCAGAATTTCTGGGGTTACTGTGGACAAGAAAAACAAACAAGGACATAGGGAGAAAAAACTCTAAATACACAGACACAACTATAGCAATAAAAGTGTGTTAAAGTGCTTTAGGTGTTAATGTATGACTGGGTTTATACAGGAATGAGTAACCCTAATTTAATGCTTTTTAATGCTCTTTTAATGCTTGTAGAAATATTTTTAATGCCTGTGTTCAGACAGATGGCTGTGTTCAGACAACAGAGCACCTCCTCATGCAGTGTTGCATTGGATCCAAATGTTGTTCGAAGACCATCTGATTTCCCTATGTTAGTGGCGGTAGTTAGTGGCTTGCTCCAGCTGCTGCTGGAGCACCTCACGTACCGCTACCGGTACTTGAGGTGTGAAAATACTGTTGTCTCTTTTTTAAAGATTTTATCCAGCTTCTGGCAGGTAATGTAAAATTTTCTTTGGTTTATATTGAAGGAATTCCTACACTACATCCAGAATCAACATTTCATTACTTTACTGTAGGTTTTTTAATATAGACCTAGATGATAAGGCATATGGAAAGTCCTAAATTGAACAAGAAAGAGAATTTATAGAAAGAGATAAAGTTAATGACGAGGAGAACATCAAAACTCAAACCTTGCAAATCATGAATTGTCAAATATAACAGTTTAAACACCCAAAGAACTGCTGATCCTGTTGATTTGGACACCCTGACAATGAATGTTTAGCCCCTCGATTTTAAAATGGATGGTGATATTAAACTTGACAGTCAAAAAAGGACCTCATTTAAGTCATTTTTATCATTTAAGGAACAAAGCAAAGGTAAAACATATTCTTTCAAGTCAACAATATGGAAACACTACTCTAAGCCTTCATTTCATCATGGCTGGATTAGTGTAATTCTCTTTATCTCTGAATCGGTCAGTCCTCACTCAAATGTCTGCAGCTGGTTCAAATGCTGCTGCACACCTTTTAATGGAAAAACATAAAATAAAGCACATTAGCCCCTCCTGGCCTTCACTGGTTGCCTGTTTATCTTAGAGTTCAGTTTAAAGAACTTCTGTTTGTTTTTAAGGATTTAAACAGCTTGTTATTATTGTTTATTGTTTTTTTTTTTTAATTGTTGAGTCTTTAAAAGCAGTCCAAAAACATGACTGTTAGGTTAATTGGCTTCTCCAAATTGTCCTTAGGTGTGAGTGGTTGTTTGTCCTGTTTGTCTCTCTGTGTTGCCCTGCGACAGACTGGCGACCTGTCCAGGGTGTACCCCGCCTCTCGCCCGGTGAACGCTGGAGATAGGCACCAGCAACCCCCCGCGACCCCATGAGGGATTAAGCAGTTCGGAAAATGGATGGATGGATGGATGTTGAGTCTTTACCCAAGTAATTTTATTAGATGTTATTTTGTTTTACCTCCTGTTAAAGTGCTCTTTAAACAATGATGATGATTATGATCACAAGAAACCTTTGCATCATCACCCAGAAGCTGGAAAGAAAAGAGACAAAAAGGTTTTTTACACCTTAATTAGTAAGGAATTATTTTAAACTAAATATTTAAGGCTAAAATATTAAACTGTTTATTGGTTGTTGTTTTTTCTTCAATCCCACCGTTATGTTTAGTAATTTCTGCCAAAAGCTGAAGCATTTTCATTTAATCCATCTGAATGCAGTATTTCCAAGCCCTACTCTGATTGGATGGAAAGAAACCTGTCTGTGATTGGCTGGTGAGGTGGACGGTTTTTGAAGTCATGAGCGCACAGTACAGACAGTCAAGCGAACGGATAAACCATAGACATTATATATTGTGTCTATGGGAAAAATAGCCGAGTGAGCGCACAGCTGGTGTTGAGCGTGGAAGCAGCGGGTCACTATGGCAAGCCGAAGGGGCCAATTATATCCATACAATAATGCGCAGTTCCAACCCGTATTTTACGCGAGCGCGCGTAAAATACGTGCGGTGGCGTTAATAACGTTTGGTGGCGTTTTTTGCATATTATATTATCAGGAGGTTGTCTTTTATGTGCTCAGCCACTACATTTAAAAGGTGTTTTACCCAATAATAACACTGCAGCACCAGACACAACCAGGAGATCCCTGATCGTTGGGGAAAGGCAGAAAGAAGATGCACCTTTCTTTCTGATCTAAATCCTTCCTTTCTGATCTAAATCCTTCCTTTCTGATCTAAATCCTGCTTAGTTCAATAATAAAGTCTGATATTACACAAAACTCACTCTGCTTGATCTCCCTACTTATGCCCTTGGTGCAGAAGATAAATGAAATCTTTAACAGAAATGTTATTATTAATTCGGAAAATATTATCATGTGAATAAAAATACAAAGCATACAGAAAATGCAGCTTTATTAAGTGACCTGGTTTATTTTATTTAGCTTTTAATTTCTTTTGAACATTTAGTTATACTACTTGGCTTGTGCTTTGGTAGTTTCATGTTCAAAATGACAAAAGAATATATGAAAAAGCTTATGATCGTCAAGTTGTAGTTACTCTCATATGACAGCAGATGGCAGTGAAAGCCCAAATTCATGAGATTAAATGTTTGAAGTCAATTTTTAAACGTCTGTCTACCACTTTTTTGTGATTTGAATCATCAGTGACCGGTCTAAACATATTAAATTTCCAAGAATGCAAAGTGAGCATGAAACTATACCATCACTGATCGCTCCAGACGTTGGTATACGTAATTCTGACTAAAACATAAGTGGTCATACGCCGTATACCCTCGTAGACCCTGGACACCACTGCCTGTCCGACTTCATATGAGATCATGAAGCATTGACACCCATTGTGGAAAGCTTAATTTTTTTTTTACAAACACGGCAAAATCCTTCGTCATCCTTACCGTTGACAGACTGCTGCCATGTCCCGAATTCCTCGTTTTCCATCTACTTTTGTTGAAATTTGCATTTTCCCCATTCTCTAAATCTTTCTGGGCCTCGAGCTTCTTTTCCAAACATTGTAAAAACATACGGCTTTAAGATCAACCGGAAGCAGTTCAGCGCAAACACGCGGAATCAGTTATATCTGATAATATATGTGACGAAACTGTTTTTATGGCAGTATATATTTTTTTTTTTTAGAAAAAAAAATAATGCCACCAATAATCACATTTAATGACATTTAATGCTAATTAAGGCCTTTATTAAAACATTTTCATTCAATGACTTTTAATGCCCCGCGGAAACCCTGTATAAAATGTGTCACATAGTGAGCAGAGTCCTGAACCTTCACGACGTTCTGCTGACTCCAGTTCACTGCAGCCAGTATTTAGAGCATGGGTTAAAGCAAAAATAATCGGTTTGACTGAAATTTTTTTCTAGTCAGCTCATATATTTCCGGGCCGTGGACATCATACCACATCAGTTACCTCACTTGCTTATTGTGCAAAGTCAACATTAACCAAATCTGGTACTTTTAAAATATCCACTGACAATTCCTGTATCTCCCCATCTTTCAGATTCAGAGCTTTGCCGTCATCCTGGACATCCTCTCCATCACTTTCCACATCCATATCATCACCTGGTTAACTTTCATCTCTGCAGCATCAAGTTCCTCCTTCACACTTTTGCCAAACTAGTTCACAGTCCACTCACCCCTTGACTTTACAGTTTCAGCTGCTTTCCCTCCTTGTCCTCCAGAAAACCTCCATAAACTGCAGCTAGTACAAAGACAGCAGCTTCATCATTACATCATCTACTTTACACCTGAACATTAACTCCACTGGCTCCCTGTCACATTCAGTATAAATTAATCCTATGATCATACAAGGACAACCATAACCATGGACTATTCAAGACACATAACCAACACTATGATGAGGTCATACATTTTAGTTTAACACAGATCGCTCATTACAATAATCAGTCTCTGCTTTGCCCGTTATTGCACAACAATTAATTATCACAACTCATGAGTTTATAAAAAGGCATTATTTAGCTTTTTTGAAGTGTAATAAAACTGTTAAACCTTAGCCCAGTGACTGGAGACCTGTCCAGGATGGACGAGCCCCCGCCCCCCACGACCCTGTGTGACGTCGAGCTGCGTTTCCCCATCAGATACGGCTTGATGTCACAACTGTAGGGAAAAGCCGGTATAGAAAATCCATGAAGGATGGGATGTTACATTTTTAAAAAGTTAAATAAAATTGCTCAAGGCTTATCAGAAAAAAACATAACTTGCTTTTAAATATGAACATTTTTAATTAGCAAAATGTTATTAATGTATTTCGTAAAGTTAAATATTGTTGAAGGTAATCTTGCCTGCAGTACTGTCTGTCTGGCAGGTGTAAAATGAGTCCATAGATCCACAGACAGGAGGCTTTTTCAGCTGTTTCTAGTACGACTTGCTTCTACAGTGAAGCTTCACATCACGCTCCACTCTGTGTAAAAATAAAAAATAATTTAATAAAACCTCTCTGAGAATCACCTCTGGCCTCACCCAGTTAGAACCCGCTCTCCAGTCCATGTTGTAGCTGCAGTTTATTTTTTTGCTGTAGTTTTCTTAATAATCAAAATCCTTGTCATTTTATTAAGAGTGTCCTGGTGCGCAGCGGCTCATTAGATGGACGCTGCTGTATATTGACTGATAGCAGCTCTGCCTTCTTTGGTTCAGAAAAGCGCAAGTGAAATTATTTATTTTTCTACTTTTTCCTAAACGGACCCAGTCGAATGCAGGAAATTGTTTTATATTCCGCGTCATGCTAAATTAGCCTGAGCTAATGCTTTACTCTTCGAGTTTTAAATAAAACATAACAGCAAATAATGAGGAGGTCCCTGGTTGGTCGCTGCGTTTATCAGCCAAATTGCTGGAAGCCAGGCAATAAATGCTGAATGGTGACATGGCCACAGGTGGAAATAATTCATTAATTAACTGCAGGCGCAGCGACAGCCCCCTTACCGATGGAAGTTGTTGTCATATGGTCAATCGGCTCCACTTCCTGACTTGCTGGTTTGCATAAACCCAAAGAAAACCTTTGACCACCGCTACTTTCATTCATGCATCTGTGGCCAGTTTGAGATGTTCTTCCAAAAGTTATAGTGATGAATGATGAACACAGATGAAGCTCAGTCTGGCAATGTCCGCTTCACAAAGACCGGCCTTACTCTCTTTCTGATTGGCTAATGTCCCAGCTCTGCCAGGTTTCATTGGTTGAGAGAAGCTTCAGTTTAAAACCTTGAATAAAAAGTGTAGACGGAACAATTTGTGCTAATTTTCCAAATGACGGAAATCCGTTGCAGCGACGGAGAACTTTAACCCCTGATATATATATATATATATATATATATATATATATATATATATATATATATATATATATATATATATACCCTCAGTCACATCTGTCAGAAATCAGGGTGCTTAAAATCGAAATTATGAATTAAGTTAGTCTATCATTTAATTCAATCAATTGATCAATCAATTGGTCTCATGTAGCCCCTAAAAGGGTGACGTTTTCAGTCAGCTAATTTATCTGGAAATCAGTTGAGAATTCCCTGGATTCAGAGTGTCTGAAAACATAAAGTACATTTTCCTGAATTGACGTGTATTCTGTCTGACCGCAGCTTGGTCTGACCTAAGATGGCCGCTCTGTCGGCACGCCTCTCACCCGACGACGGGGCGTCTACGTAAATTATGTCTATGGTCAACACAACGAAGTAATTGAGCCAGACATGTTCACAAGTCATTTTTTGCAAGTCCAAGTCAAGTCTCAAGTTTTGAGTAGGCCTGTCGCAATAATCAATTAATCGCACAATAAATTCTAATCACATGATTAATTAAAATAAGGGCAATCATTTGCGTAAGCATGCTTGCTTGTTTTCCCTTGTGTTTACATCTCCGTCACTGAGAGGAGCAAAAAGGTCACTGTTATATATATATATATGGAATGATCATTATTTTGAACTGGTAAATGAAAAATACAATTAAAAAAAAGCACACATGCAAAAAAAATTCCAGATAAATTTTTTATCTTTATTTTTTTTCCTTTCAAAAACAACTATTTTCTTACAGTATTTAACTGACATTTGTGGTTACAACTTTTTCTTGTTTTAGCAGTAAATGTCTGCTCTTTTATTTTTAAGTGAAAGTGAGGGCTGTGCAAAAAAAAAAACATTCACAATCCTGCCCTTTTATAAATACATATGAGGTTAGCAAATACAAGAAATAAAGAAAACCCTAAATAAATAACAGGAAAATAACAATTCTTTCATAAAAGAAACGTTATTGCAGCAATAACTTTTTTGTAACTTAATGCCCTGGAACAGACAGAACCTAATTAAATGTTTAGGTGTCTTTCAGCGAACCAACACGGGGAAAAATTTTAGAAAACGGATGTATTACACTTTAAAAACATTAAAACTGACAGGATACTTGCGCTTAGTCTGGCTCGGTGAGGGCGCATTATAAGGCCTCCATGACTGAACACCCTCTCCACTGGTGCACTGGTGGCAGGAAATAGCAAGTGCCCTCATAGCCACAGGATAAAGTCTTGGGAAAACAGTTGCATACCTGTTCCAGAAGTCTAAACAGTCCACTCCATCTTCTTCAGAAGTCACCTGGATGTAGCGATAAATCTGAGTCTTAACAGAAGACCCATGGTCAGCAGTCTTTTTTGGTGCCTTTCTTTCGGTAGCCATAGAAAAGACGTGGAGTCTTTGCAGGTGGTTCATCATCTTTATCATCATCCTCACTGCTGCTGTCAGGGACTTTCATAGCTTCTGCCAAGACTAGGTCTGCGTCACACACAAAAAAAAAGTAAAACAAGGACTAATTACTATAACAGGATCATAATTTATATACAAGTGAACCTGGGTATGATTTTTTTTTTAAACTAATGCATTGTTGTGCAATTGAAAAAAATATGTTTTACTTCTCACCTATCAACTTCTCCTTCACTTCCTTCTTGATATAGTAGCCAGTTTAACACTGCGCTAATTTAGTGTTGATCCGTTGCTGCTTTGCTATGACGCGCTAAGCGGCTAACGTTATACCTGTTGTTCGCTTGTCAAATGAATTCCAGCGATCTTCTTTGTGTCCAAAAAACTGTTTCAGGCAGATGAACCATTATGAAGGTATCCATTTATTCCATCGTGGCAACATTGGTTCACAATGACTCCGCCACAGCGGTCAAAAACCTGTATGCCCTTCCGGGTTCAACACCTGTCTGCTACCTGTCACCTGTCGGTTCTTATACAGCCCCATCTAGTGACCAAAAGCAAAAAATACACAGATTTAGCTCCAATACTTGACTTCCTCTGGTGCACCAACATCTTGTTCCAGCCAAAAGAGGCAGAATGATGGATCAAGGAATGCAGACATCATATAAATGTTATCTCCAAATGGAAGCTGAGCATGGGGCATCTAATCTGACGTTCACAAACATGCCCTTAAAACGATGATGAAGTGATGTTTGCAGCGCTTTAATGGGACCAGTCAGATGACGAGTTGTCTTCAGCATGTTAGTGAGGTGATTGTTGAGCGACAGTACACAGGGGAGAGCTGCACTGACCGTCACTACTTTCTCCCCTTGTGTAAGGTCTGTTGCTTGGAGAAAAGGGGCCAGAATTTCTACAAGTTCTTTAAGCTGGCTCCACTCTCGAGCTGAAAGGCACAGCCCTTTATGTCCCTGAGTTTCCAGGAGATCATTTAGGCTTTGGGGATCCAAATCAGTGACTGCTTCTACAAGGCGAAGAGTTGAGTTCCATCTTGTTGATACAGCAGATGGGATGCTGTGACTGGCTCCATATTGAGCCTTAAATGCTTCCTTCATGCTGCATGTAGAATGCAGCAAACTGCAGAGTTTTGTCAATTTTGCCATTGCACTGTTTCAAATTTTTTGTCTCTTTCAATCCATCTCGAACAAGTTGCAAGGTATGTGCAAAGCACCGTAGGCGCTGTTGCCGGCAACTGCTCCAGATGGATGCTACATCATCCTGTAATTCCTCACTTGTTTCCTGCCATAAGTTACCATTTTCCAGATCATCGTCACCATCTTCCTTATCGGTCACAGTTGAGGGGAAACAAACCGTGAAAGCTTTCTTCATATTTGCAGCATTATCAGAGATTATGTAGTCCAATTTGTGTTTTATGTTAAAGTTGTCACATATCTCTTCAAACTTTTCACATCGCTCACAACTTAAGAGGACCGACTGGAGTCTTGGACCGTTTTTCTCATATTCCATGAAATGGGATGTTACACCTAAAAAGCCACGCATGGTCCTGTCTGTCCAGATATCCACAGTCACAGAAACAGTGTCTGTCTTCTCTAACTTGGATTTAATCTTGACCACCTTTTCTGCAGCAAGCTCACTTGGACGCTCGGTTACTGTGCTGCGACTTGGCGGGCAGTATTTCTCCTCTACCAGTGCCATAAAGTTTTTAAAGCTGGGCTTGTCGATCAAAGACAAGGGGAGGTTGCATGAAATAATAAGGTCCTGTATTATTGCTTCAGTAATAGCATTATGTATGGGAGGTCCCTGGCTGTACACCTGCACTCATTTTGTCAGAAAGGACTCCATTCTGCTCTGTCCCTTTCCACTTGCCAGTTTTTTTTTTTGCTTTACTGAATTCAGAGAACCTGTAGATGAACATGGATATTTATTTAGATTAGTACCTAGCCATCTCCAATATCATAGTTTTTAAAGTGTACCAAATATATAGTGGATCCAATAATTAGTAAGATACAAATAGCTTAAAAATACTGCATTTAAACACTTCAAATCTTCTCTCTGAGGGCAGGGAAGGGCCAAAACATTAAAGTATAAAAAAGAGCTGATTTTAACTTAGTTTGATACCTATGTAATGTAATAAACTAATGTCTGCACTCCTGAGGACTCGAGCTTAGCTTGTTTGTTGCACAGATGCTAACCCATGACACAGTGACTAACCTTTCCGGGTGGGTTTTCAGGTGGCGAATAAAATTAGATGTGGTGGACCCAGCATCATGTATTTTTTTTTCTACAGAAGCTGCAGTCTGCTGCTCTTTTATTCCCTTCTTGTGTAAAGTTTTTGTAGCCAAAGGTTATTATGAACGGTGGGACCGAAACAGGGGTGCTAATCGTCGTCTCCATATCTGTATGGGTTGCACGCGCGCGCATGTGTCGTGTTGCGTCAGTGACGTCAGTGCTACTTGACTGTTTGACAGCCGCCCCTCTGCCGTTTTTTCTACCTCTGCTGTGTGCCGGTAAGAAAAGAAGCGAGCGGCGATCAGTCAAGTCAGTTAAACAAAAAACACTTAAAAATAAAATATTGTTAACTAGTCGGAAATCGCGAGTCTAAGTCGAGTCTGAAGTCATTAAATATGCGACTTAAGTGCGACTCGAGTACGAGTCACAAACTCGAGTCCCCATCTCTGAATTGAGCTATTTATTTATTTATTTCATTATTTAGTTGTTGTTTAAACTAGTCTTAGATACAGTAACAGAAGTTAAAACACTCACTTTTACATCCGAGGTCCCAGGCTGACCGCAGCTAAATGGCGCAGTCACTTTCAGACGAGAACTGTGGTGTTTAATATCGCGAGACCGCGTTTAGGGGCGAGCTTGCACCCATATATGACCGGAGCCACTGGACAGTGGATCGTAGGTATGACATCATAAAGTCCCTGTGACATCATTGATGGGGTCACAGCGATTTAGAATTAGAATGTCATGATTCTAATATTCTAGCTTCAGAAGGGCTACTAACACTTGTTTGAGTGCAACAATCAGTAATCCAGGTTGGAAAACCGAACCTACATTTCACTTGCCATGGAGCAAAGCAGAATTGATGGTTTGTACAAAATTCGAGTGGATAAGATTTACATCAGAGCTTATCTTGAAAAGGAAATTCCACAGAATACAGAGCTGGACATAGAAGAATTAGAGCAAGCAAAACTACTGGAAAACATGATTCAAAATGAGCCTCAAGCTATAAAGTTTGAAAAGGAAAACGCCTGTAGGCAAAAGTTAAATAAGACTCAAGCTGACAGCTATCTTGAACAGGCAGAGATGAAAACTGAGAAAGGGGAGAGTAAAGAACAGCATATGGGGGCATCGTACAAAAGATTTCATTTTGAAAAATCTGAAAAGCAAAGAGTTACAGAATACCACCTGACAGAAGAGCGGTTGGACAAGGGACAAAATGAGCAGGATTCTACTCAGGACGATAGAAATTGTTTTTTTCTCAAGCCATCAACAACTTCCAAAGATCGTAAACATTTTGCTACTAGACAAAAAAGGACAGAGATAGTGTCTGATCAAATTGCTGAAATAAAAAGAAGCAACACTGAGAAACAAAAAGAGGATTCTACTCAAAATGACGATGGAAATTGTTTTTTTCTCAAGCCATCAACAACTTCCAAAGATCGTAAACATTTTGCTATTAGACAAAAAAGGACAGAGATAGTGTCTGATCAAATTGCTGAAATAAAAAGAAGAGATGCTGAGAAACAAAGAAACCAGGATTCTACTCAGGACGATGGAAATTGTTTTTTTCTCAAGCCATCAACAACTTCCAAAGATCGGAAACATTTTGCTACCAGACAAAAAAGGACAGAGATAGTGTCTGATCAAATTGCTGAAATAAAAAGAAGCGATGCTGAGAAACAAAAAGAGCAGGATTCTACTCAGGACGATGGAAATTGTTTTTTTCTCAAGCCATCAACAACTTCCAAAGATCGGAAACATTTTGCTACCAGAAAAAAAAGGACAGAGATAGTGTCTGATCAAATTGCTGAAATAAAAAGAAGCGATGCTGAGAAACAAAAAGAGCAGGATTCTACTCAGGATGATGGAAATTGTTTTTTTCTCAAGCCATCAACAACTTCCAAAGATCGGAAACATTTTGCTACTAGACAAAAAAGGACAGAGATAGTGTCTGATCAAATTGCTGAAATAAAAAGAAGCGATGCTGAGAAACAAAAAGAGCAGGATTCTACTCAGGATGATGGAAATTGTTTTTTTCTCAAGCCATCAACAACTTCCAAAGATCGGAAACATTTTGCTACTAGACAAAAAAGGACAGAGATAGTGTCTGATCAAATTGCTGAAATAAAAAGAAGCGATGCTGAGAAACAAAAAGAGCAGGATTCTACTCAGGATGATGGAAATTGTTTTTTTCTCAAGCCATCAACAACTTCCAAAGATCGGAAACATTTTGCTACTAGACAAAAAAGGACAGAGATAGTGTCTGATCAAATTGCTGAAATAAAAAGAAGAGATGCTGAGAAACAAAAAGAGCAGGATTCTACTCAGGACGATGAAAATTGTTTTTTTCTCAAGCCATCAACAACTTCCAAAGATCGGAAACATTTTGCTACCAGACAAAAAAGGACAGAGATAGTGTCTGATCAAATTGCTGAAATAAAAAGAAGCGATGCTGAGAAACAAAAAGAGCAGGATTCTACTCAGGATGATGGAAATTGTTTTTTTCTCAAGCCATCAACAACTTCCAAAGATCGTAAACATTTTGCTACTAGACAAAAAAGGACAGAGATAGTGTCTGATCAAATTGCTGAAATAAAAAGAAGCGATGCTGAGAAACAAAAAGAGCAGGATTCTACTCAGGACGATGAAAATAGTCTTTTTCTCAAGCCATCAACAACTTCCAAAGATCGTAAACATTTTGCTACCAGAAAAAAAAGGACAGAGATAGTGTCTGATCAAATTGCTGAAATAAAAAGACGCGATGCTGAGAAACAAAAAGAGCAGGATTCTACTCAAAATGACGATGGAAATTGTTTTTTTCTCAAGCCATCAACAACTTCCAAAGATCGTAAACATTTTGCTACTAGACAAAAAAGGACAGAGATAGTGTCTGATCAAATTGCTGAAATAAAACGACGCAACGCTGAGAGAGAAGAAAAGTCCTTAGAGTTTGTTAAGAGTAAAGGCACAGAAAGACAACAGGAAAAACAAAGGGCAAGTAATTACTGCATAAATGAGTACTCTGAGCAAAATAAGATAGAAATCATTACAAAAAGAGAAACTGAAGAAAATCAAGCAATGGCAGGAGAAAGACAGGTTTGCAATGCGCATTTCATAATGGAAAAGATCAAGGAAGATTACAAATACCTGGGCATGACATTTTGCCCTGACAAAGAGAACCGTCACGTTCTCCAGTCCCAGTTTTTAAAGTCTGGATTAAAAGACCAAACTCTGGACTCAGAGGATCTTGCCGAGGAGACTTGGAATAGCAATGTTGATTCGCATGATTTCACCAAACTGTTCATCTCAGTGACAGAAGCCCAAGTGGGACACCCCAGTTCACCAACTAGGTTACCTACAAATGTTCAAACAACAAATTCGCCTTGTTCATCTGTTTCAGAAATCAGTGCCCAAGGGAGAGTCCCCAAACCTCCAAGTGGTAAACCTACATATGTCAATTCCAGAAAGTCTTCTCATCGAATAATTCTAGAGACAGATGCCAAAGTAACAGCCCCCAAACCTCAAAAACTAAAACCTATAATCATCCATAGCAAGAACTCCTCTTATCCATTCACTTCAGATAAAGATGCCCAAATGGGGCCACCAAAACTTCCCAGCATTAAACGTAGAAATGACGAAGGCAGAAACTCCTATCTTCGATATAATTCACCAAGAGATACCCAGGAGAGAAGCACAGAACTTCCAGCCATTACAATAAAGGAAGACCAAAATGTCCTTTCTCACCCTGTCAAACCCCGATACCTTGTCCTCCCTCCTATTATTAATAAGGTTAACATAATTTTTCCAGCCAGTTCTGCTAAAAACTAAAAATTATTATTTTGTTTTTTTCCTAATTCAAATTAAAGAAACACAATAATAGACCAATATAAAAGCTAGCATGCACAGGTTCACCCTGTGTATGGGCGGGTTCTCTCTGGGTGCTCCAGCTTCCCCGCAGTTCTCTCATCTCAGCTCAAATTAGCAACACAATTTGAATTAAAGAAACACAATAATATCAGTAGGCCAATATAAAAGCTAGCATGCACAGGTCCACCCTGTGTATGGGCGGGTTCTCTCTGGGTGCTCCAGCTTCCCCGCAGTTCTCTCATCTCAGCTCAAATTAGCAACACAATTTGAATTAAAGAAACACAATAATATCAGTCGGCCAATATAAATAATACATTAGACACTATTAGTGTCTCCAATGAAGACACTAATGATGTTATTATCACCATTAACTATTACATTTTTCTTGAACACGTAAAATAGTCCTGGCTCATTAGCTGTGTTTTTGGTGTTTTCCTGTCTATCGGATAAATCAATGTTATTTGCGTATTTCTTTCTACTTTATTTTATTTAATTTTTTTTAAAGTAAACAGAACAGGTAACGCACCTGTTTCAGTCCAGGAAGAAAGTGTTTTCTCACCAAATAGAAAAAAGTGTACATTTACGTGAATTCAGCGATACATGAAACAATGATGTAGACAGAAACAAAAGAATAAAAACAAAATACAACCAACCAAAACAAATGGTGTATAAAAAGTTAATGACCTTTCAAGCAATGCATGTTTTATATAGCAGTGCGATGATAGATGATTTAATTTTTATAAGAATCTGTGCATGCAATTGATTTAAGACATTTAGTGTTGGTTTCAGACTAATAATTTGGTCAGCATTAGTGTGGAAATTTCACTTAAAATGTGAAAATTGTATAGATTTGTCTCACAGTGATGGCTTCTAACAGTGCATTTCTGTTCATTTTGATGTTGTGGCTAAAAGTTAAAGAAACTCTGCTACTGAGTTTTGGATAAGTATTTAAAAATAATATTTTTTAAATGCAGAGACATCATGTTGGGGCTGCACAGTGGTGCCGTGGGTAGCGCTGTTGCCTTGCAGCAAGAAGATTCTGGGTTCAAATCCAACCCTGGGTCCTTATGTATGGAGTTCGCATGTTCTCCCTGTGCATGTGTGGGTTCTCTCCGGGTACTCCGGCTTCCTCCCACAGTCCAAAAACATGACTGTTAGGTTAACTGGCTTCTCTAAATTGTCCTTAGGTGTGAGTGTGTGCGTGGATGGTTGTCTGTTCTGTTTGTCCATGCAATGCTGCAGAGCCGTGTTAACCAACACAGCCCCACAGCATCCAGAGCCTTAAGGTACTCAGGGCGAATCTCATCCACCCCTGGGGCCTTGCCACCAAGGAGCTTTTTAACAACCTCAGCACCAGAGATGGGAGAACCTGACCCAGAGTCCTCAGGACTTGAAAATAGGTATAAAACTGATTCTTATGAGTTTACTTATCAAAATATATGCTCCTGTATTCCAATTCTAATGGCTTGTGTTTAGTATCTCTTGTTGTTTCTTTAGAAGCTCCTCCCCCCATTTATCCTGTTCGTCTGACCACTGACACTTGCCAAGACGAAGACAAAAAATTTCATATCAAGGCTTTAGATTTCAACTGAGACCATGTTTGCGGTACAATGGTTTGTTTTGCATTATTTAAAAGAAGGAACAACCGATGCAAAAGGCCCAAATGTTACTGTGGAATCCCCTTTATTTGAACTTCCCTGCTATCAGCAACGCAAGCACAAAGATTCCTAATCCTACCCCCTATCAGTTACGTGATACTACATTCTGAAGTCAAGCTTTACTGTAAAAAAATCACTGGAAATCATTAGTGTGTGGAAATTGCAGTAAATCGCAAGAGACAATTTCTCACGTTGAGCACACAAAATGCGTGTGTCGTTTATTTTGATAGGAAAAACACTGAGCCTCTAAAATGGCGCTGTCCAGCAACAAAACAAGCATGGGGCTACACGTCATCACACCTTCATAACATTTAAAGGGACCGCGATCCCTGAACAGTTATACTTACATGAAGTAACTACAGACAGAACAAAGTGCTGTGTTTAATATGAACGGTATGTAGAACCACACTTAATAACAAAGGTGAATAATGCCGGTCACATTCACTACAAGTGTGTGTATATTTAATCTGTATGATGTGTTCACTTTGTCCGTCCGTCCGTCCGTCCGTTTTCTTCCGCTTATCCAGGGTCGGGTCGCGGGGGTAGCAGCTTCAGTAGGGAGGCCCAGACGTCCCTCTCCCCAGCCACTTGTGCCAGCTCCTGAGGCGTTTCCAGGCCAGCGGGGAGACATAGTCCCTCCAGCGTGTCCTGGGTCTTCCCCTGGGCCTCCTGCCGGTGGGACGTGCCTGGAACACCTCACCAGGGAGGTGTCTGGGAGGCATCCTAACCAGATGCCCGAGCCACCTCAACTGGCTCCTCTCTATGTGGAGGAGCAGCGGCTCTACTCTGAGTCCTCCCCGGATGACTGAGCTCCTCACCCTATCTCTAAGGGAGAGCCCAGACACACTACGGAGAAAACTAATTTCAGCCGCTTGTATCCGGGATCTCGTTCTTTCAGTCACGACCCAAAGCTCGTGACCATAGATGAGGGTAGGAACGTAGATCGACCGGTAAATCGAGAGCTCTGCCTTTTGCCTCTTCACCACAACGGATCGGTACAGCGCCCGCTTCAGTACATCCTCCCCAACCCGGAGGAGGCACTCTACCCTTTTCCAGTTCAAGACCATGGTCTTGGATTTGGAGGCACTGATTTTCATCCCGGCCACTTCGCACTCGCCTGCGAACCGCTCTAGTGAGAGCTGTAGATCACGCCCTGATGAAGCCAGTAGGACCACGTCATCCGCGAATAGCAGAGACGCAATCCTAAGGCCACCAAAACGGATCCCCTCAACACCTTGGCTGCGCCTAGAAATTCTGTCCTTAAAAGTTATGAACAGAATCGGTGACAAAGGGCAGCCTTGGCGGAGTCCAACTCTCACCGGAAACGAGTCTGACTTACTGCCGGCAACGCGGACCAGACTCTGACACCGGTCATACAGAGACCTGACTGCACTTATTAAAGGGCCCGGTACTCCATACTCCCGGAGTACCCCCCACAGGATCCCTCGGGGGACACGGTCGAATGCCTTCTCCAGATCCACAAAACACATATAGACTGATTGGGCAAACTCCCATGCCCCCTCCAGGATCCTGCTGAGGGTGGAGAGCTAATCCAGTGTTCCACGGCCAGGACAAAAACCATACTGCTCTTCCTGAATCCGAGATTCGACTATCCGACGGACCCTCCTTTCCAGAACTCCTGAATAGACCTTACCAGGGAGGCTTAAGAGTGTGATTCCTCTGTAGTTGGAACACACCCTCTGGTCCCCCTTTTTAAACAGGGGAACCACCACCCCAGTCTGCCAATCCAGGGGAACTGCCCCCTATGTCCACGCAATGCTGCAGAGCCGCGTTAACCAACACAGAGGAGCTTTTTAACAACCTCGGCAACCTCAGCACCAGAGATGGGAGAACCCGACCCAGAGTCCTCAGGCTCTGCTTCCGCAATGGAAGACGTGTTGGTGGGATTAAGGAGGTCTTTGAAGTATTCCGCCCACTGATGCACGACGTCCCAAGTCGAGGTCAGCAGCACACCACCCCCACTATAAACAGTGTTGGTACTGCACTGCTTCCCCCTCCTGAAACGCCGGATAGTGGACCAGAATTGCTTCAAAGCCATACGGAAGTCTTTCTCCATGGCCTCTGCGAACTCTTCCCACGCCTGAGTTTTTGCCTTGGCGACCAGCTGAGCCGTCTGCTGCTTCGACTGCCGGTACACATCAGCTGCTTCCGGAGTCCCACAGGCCAAAAAAGCCTGGTAGGACTCCTTCTTCAGCTTGACGGCTTCCCTCACCGCTGGTGTCCACCAGCGTGTTCGAGGGTCGCCACCGCGACATGCACCTACAACCTTGCGGCCACAGCTCCGACTAGCCGCCTCAACAATAGAGGCGCGGAACATGGTCCATTCAGACTCAATGTCCCTCTCCTCCCTTGGGACGTATTCAAAGTTCTCCCGGAGGTGGGAGTTAAAGCTCCGTCTCACAGGGGACTCTGCCAGACGATCCCAGCAAACCCTCACAATACGTTTGGACCTGCCAGGTCTGACCGGCTTCCTCCCCCACCATCGGAGCCAACTCACCACCAGGTAGTGGTCGGTGGAGAGCTCCGCCCCTCTTTTCACCCGAGTGTCCAATGCATGTGGCCGCAGATCAGATGAAACGACAACAAAGTCGATCATTCAACTGCGGCCTAGGGTGTCCTGGTGCCAAGAGCACATGTGGACACCCTTATGCTTGAACATGGTGTTCGTGATAGACAATCCATGACGAGCACAGAAGTCCAACAACTGAACACCACTCGAGTTCAGATCAGGTGGGCCATTCATCCCAACCACGCCCCTCCAGGTCCCACTGTCATTGCCCACGTGAGCGTTGAAGTCCCCCAGCAAAACGAGGGAGTCCCCAGGAGGGGCACACTCCAGTACCCCCTCCAAGGACTCCAAAAAGGGTGGGTAATCTGAACTGCTGTTTGGCGCATAAGCGCAAACAACAGTCAGAACCCATCCCCCCACACAAATGCGGAGGGAGGCCACCCTCTCGTTCACTGGGGAGAACCCCAACGTACAGGCCCCGAGATGGGGGGCAACAAGTATGCCCACTCCAGCTCGGCGCCTCTCACCGGGGGCAACTCCAGAGTGGAAGAATGTCCAGCCCCTCTCGAGGAGATTGGTTCCAGAGCCAGAGCGGTGCATCGAGGTGAGCCCGACTATTTATAGTCGATACCTCTCAACCTCGCGCACTAGCTCAGGCTCCTTCCCCACCAGAGAGGTGACATTGCACGTCCCAAGAGCCAGCTTCTGCAGCCGAGGATCAGAACACCAAGCCCCCCGCCCTCTACTGACATGGTTTCCATGGGAAGGGGGACCCATGTCACCTCTTCGGGCTGAGCCTGGCCGGGCTCCATGGGTAAAAGCCCGGCCATCAGACGCTCGCCAATGTGCCCCACCTTCAGGCCTGGCTCCAGAGTGGGGCCCCGGTGACCTGCGTCCGGGCGAGGGAACACGAAATCCATTTATGTTGCTCGTCATAAGGGGCTTTTTGGGCTGCTCTTTGTCTGGTCCCTCACCTACGACCTGTCTGCCTTGGGTGACCCTACTAGGGGCTTAAAGCCCCTGACAGCATAGCTCCTAGGATCATTGGGACACTCAAACCCCTCCACCACGGTAAGGAGGCAGCCCAGGAAAGGGTTCAACTCGATTGAAGGGTTCAACTTGATTGACAAAGTGAACTCGATTGATCACTTTGTCAATCGAGTTATTGAAGTAGATGAACTTTTCAATAATATTCAAATTTATTGAATAGGACTCTGCACAGTCATGTGTTCCCAAAGCCTATTTCTTTGTCAGACATGCTCCAGGCCTTCTGCAAACTTATTTTACTTCTGCCAGAAAATCAATTTGCAATGTAAACAGTAATAGCTTGTCAATAGTGAGCCCATGGGCACCACACCCATTAAATTGTAGAAAAATGTTAAATTACACAATAAAAACAAAGTATCAAGTCTGTTCACTCATAAAAAGTATCTGACAATCATTTCTCAGCATTCCCATTCCATTTTTGGTTTACCCACTGCTCCCTAAGGCATGGGTTAAATGCAGAGGACACATTCAATTAGAATCTACAATGTTGCAATGACAAATACAGATTTTTTATTAATAGTGTTATTGAATAGTGTTATTATTATTGTTTCAAGATTATGAAATTTAATATAAGCATAACAGTAAAAGCCTAAATACAGTTCTATATGAGTTGCTAAACCCAGGTGAAATCCCTGAAAAAACCACAGGGAGGCAGCATTGTCTACATGGCGCGTCTGTGACACTTTTCCTGGTGTGTTTTCCCTTGGATTTCGGGTGGGGTGGGGGGTTTGGATACAAAAAACCCAGAAATGGCACAAAACATTAGAACAAACTGTTTATCTAAGGGCTATACCACTACCACCATGTTTACATTGAGAAGTACACACAGATTTGGGACTGAATCAAGTCCAAGAAGAATATAAAACCCTTACTATAATGCACATATCATATGTCACACAGCTACACATTAAGCTTTCCAGTCTTTAGTAATAACTAAAGTAAGTTAATGTTTGTAGGTCAGACTGGATGCTTCCTGCCAGTTGGTTGTCAGTGCTATTCAAAAATGTGCGTCAAACCGCTGTTCTCTAAATAAAACCCTGTGATGAGGAAACCACGTAGGCATAAAGGCTGCATAGTCAGTTTGATGTAGTCCTGTGGACCGCCTCATACATCTTACTCCGATTATTAAAAAAACAAACCTGTTTTGACTCTGCACAACTCTACAAAAAAAGTTTGTCAGCTTATTACAGGAGACTTAGTAATGGACAGAACAATCAAACCATTGAACAAATGATTAAAGGGTTGGAATTCATAGCGGCTGATAAATGTTCTAAAATTTAATTTTGCCGTTCATTAAAACATGTATATATATAATATTCAGGACAAATCAACATCAACCCCACTGTACCTAATTCCTAGATTACAAAGGGGTATTTTTTATGTTTATAAAGTGCTTTGAGGTAACATGTATTGTTAATTGGTGCAATATAAATAAACTGAATTGAAATGCTAATTAATACAGTTTCATATAAAAATAAGGTCATGTAATTTTCACAAGAGGACTCTTTTGTCTGTTGGTAATTTAACCTGTTAAGTTTGTGTCTTATTGACAACAGACTAAAGATGGGTCATTATGTGGTGTCAGTATAAAATTAGTAGAAAATGACCTTCCTGTTTTCTGTCCAAGCCTACAGCTTAATGTTTTGCTAGAAGTGATTTGGCCCCAGTCAGAGTTTACATCTGTGGTGCATTCAGGCTCATTATAGGAAAGTAAACCCAGAAACAAGTAAACAGGTTGCCCTTTCATAAACAGAACCAGAATGCAACAGTTAGTCCAAGCATACCATCGTAGAAACATAATCGAGGGCTGCTCCCCTAGTTCCGTTGTATCTGGTTTCTCCTAACAAACCACAGCATCCTGCTGTGGCTCTGTGTTTATGAGGCTGAAGGTGGTGAGGCTTGATTGGTGGTTTGTGGTGAAGATGTGACATGAGGATCTTGCAATGGTATGAGATTGATGCACAGGCAAGTTTGGTTTCATTTTTACAAATGCAAAAGAGAAACTAAACCTACATATTTACATGCTGTATGTATCAGGCCACCATGCTCTCCAAACATTATTGATGAAAAAGAGATTAAATTACCTTTTATTTTCATTGTGTCCTATATCTATTTCATATGTTTTGTGGCATTTTGCTTATCTGGCTCTAAAACTTACTATGTTCCTTGTTTAATAAAGCATATTTTTCGTCAAGTTGTGCAGGTTTGGAGTTGGACCATGTTGTGCAATCGAGCCATGGCCAGAATTCAGGTTGAATTGGGAACAACATGTCCCCTGAGGACAAATCAAAAGGGGGTTGTAAGCAAAGGAATTTCACACATCCACGCACAGACAGACTCTCTCAGCAGGGTGCCTGCTAAGAGCCTAGACCACTCCTCACACTCTTAGCAGTTCTTCCTGGGACTCTCAAGGAGAGAATCCGGCCTTGGGGACAAGCCAGCCATGCATGGGGCCTCATGGGACTCGAAGGCTCACAAGCTGAGTAAAATGTACTTTCGCTGAAACTCATTTGCTGTCGCTTCAATGGAGCGACATAAAGGTTTTGCCATGTGATACCATTACATTATTTTGTCCTGCAACAGCCGACAAAAATAAACAAAGCTGAATGTCTGCTTGCCTTATGCTATTAGCTTTCGGTAAAATTCGCTCTTCCCGGATATACTCCTACGGTTCATTTCAAACATAAAGTTTGTTTCGTTTTGCTCCACCATCGTTCGATTACCACATTAATATGGAATATTAATGTTGATTTAAAGGTGTTTTATATAGCTTTAGAAGTAACCAATTTTAGCGAAAAAGTTTACAGATTCTTACCGAGAAAATCATTCTTACTAAATGTTATTTTATCAAATAATGTTTTGTTTACCTCAGGATTTGCATTATGAATGTGTTGAAACACATACCACATGTTCTGAATTAGTTAAACTAATTTAACCTCAATTCACATTCTTTAAGATGAACTTTGGTTCTTCATATCAGATCTGCGGTGGACCAGGATTCACTGAATTATTCTGATGATGCTGATGATGATGATCAACCACTTTATTTTGTCTTTTGTTTCTTTTGTGTGGTAGAGATAAGGTTGCTAGGGTGATGACTATAAAACCCTAACCTGACTCCGCCAGATAGATTTGCTTCGCATATCCATCTGGAAACCTTCCATTGAAGTAATTTTGGGAAGGGGCGAAAATACTGGTTAGCTGATTGGCCTATGTTGGTGATAGACGGGCCAAATGAACCAATCAGATTCGTCGTCGCTCTGTTACGAGCGACGACGAATCTGATTGGTTCATTTGGCCCGTCTATCACCAACATAGGCCAATCAGCTGATTGGTTCATTTGGAAAACACAACCACAAGCCAAGCTACTCTTGCTGCTGCAGGTAAAGGCTCGTTAGCTCAGCAAAGAAATACTCTGTAATTCCGATAAAACTTGCTCGATAGCCACGCTAACGCTAGTTTCATCGGCTGAAGCCGCCATGTTCTTTAGACTGAACTGTCGCTCCTCGTTGCGTCACACCTCAACCCGCCTCAAAGCCAACGCTGATTGGACGTTCGTTTGGTGAACGGCTCCAAATTTTCTTTAACGGAGAGTAGCCAGACTGATCTGCGAGTGAAACCTTGAAAGCTCGCGAGATCAGGATGGTCTCACGAGGCTAATAAAACCCAGCAACAGACCGAAATCTTTCATCTTTTTGGCATTCAGCCAGTCAGGGAAGGCATGCAGTTGCTACTCCAACCCCCCCCCCCCCCCCCCCCACACGCCACATGCTCGAGTTTCTCACTGCACCGAGATTTTTCGAAGCAAACTTTATTCTCTGTTTTGTAGACGCAGGAGTTCGACTTAAAAAGTACTTTTAATTCCCTCTGATCAAAGACTGGGAGCCACCTTATCTCCCAGTGATCTAAAGAGGACCCCACTTTGTTTGGCCAACAGAGCGACTGTAGGCCGGAGGAAGAGACGAAGGAGCTTCTTCATCCCATCCCCGCTGCTGGCTGCTCCTGCCTACAACTGCGCAGTCGAGACGCATTCGAGACGCATACGGGACGCCGCGTTACTCGGAGCGCTCACGGACCCAGCCGGGACAGCCCTGATTCACAAGTAACAGGGTTCTCCCCTTTTATTTCTTTTTCAGAAGTGCCTGGGCAGGTGTAGGAACTTAGGTTAATGCTTTTTACTCCAAGGCGGAGTGTTTTAACCGTTGAATATCTTTCTTTGTGTGTGCATGCCTTTTTACAATTGATTTTTGCTCTGATTGATTTGTGGTCCATGAAGACCCCACCGTGGGTCCTCCTGTAAACCCTTTTTCCACTTTCTTCCATCTTCCCCCCCCCCCTCTCTCTCTCTTCTCCTTATCAGTTGAGGCGATCGCTTTGTGTGAAACTTAGTTTGCGTTTTTTCTTTAAACTCATCGGTTAGCCGCTACCTCTCGAAGCGAGGTATTACCCCATCAGCGTGAGCGTGGTTACGTCATTAGGACCTCCCCTCACGCATCACGCATGGGTGCAGAGCATATGGCATCATAGTCGCCATCTTGGGAGGGTGTCATATGACCGAACTGTAGGTAGCTTAGCTGAACTAGTTTGTAAAACACCAAAGCGTCCAGTGGGACTCTCAAAGCTGTTCTGTCTGTCAATGCTGCGGCGTCAAATGCCGTCTTGAATGTGAGGTTTAAACAACTGTGAGTTGAACTAAGATTTGCTAACCACTCATTTTAATCCATTGTTTTTTTTTTGTTTTGTTCTTTTCTTTCCACATATATATTTTACATGTTTAGTTTTAGTAGTGAGTAAGATTTCTGAAGTTGTTGAATCAGAGAATTACTGTAACAGGGAATTGCTTTTGGTTCAATAAAAACAACAACTGCGGAATAGAAATTGTTTTGTGTTCAATCCAATTCACAGTTGCATGGTTATTCAGAATTCAGAGCAACCTCCTATCGGTGTTAACATCTGATATTAACACAGAGACATTAACAGTGGATGGGTGATAATGAATAAGTATTTAAACTCTAACTGCAGTTATATTGGGGTTCTCACAGTCTGCCGGATAAACCTCTTCGGTTAAAATCCGACCAGATCATTTATTCCAGCATAAATGAGTTCATAACAGCTAATTAACTAATGCATTAGTAGTATAAATCATTACAAGCTTCTAGCCTAACATTACCACCATTTGAACTATATTTTGTTATAGCGGAATTTTGAGTTGAATGACTTATTACTTAAATTATAATACCAAATTATAATTAATAATAAGAATAAGCATATTCAAACAGCTTCTGGCATAACAATGGACTAACGAGGACTACCGACTACCGACTAATTCATCTGTTTATCGTTAAGTTATTGCAATAGTGTTTTTACAGGTCTGCCAAAAAAGTTGATCAGACAACTACAGCTGATCCAGAACGCTGCTGCCCACGTCCTTACTAAGACTTAGAAAGTAGAGCACATCACCCCAGTTCTAAAGTCCTTCCATGGCTCCCTGTATCTCAGAAAATCTCTAAAATACTTCTGTTAGTCTATAAATCCCAGAATGGCTTAGCACCTAAATACATCACAGACTTTTTATCAGTGAATCAAACCTCCAGACCATTCAGGTCGTCTGGCTCCAGCCTACTCCGCATACCCAGAACTATGGAAGTAAATATGTGCCATCAGAATTTGAATAAAAAATACCTCTGAAATTTGAATGTTGTATATTAGTGCTTACTTTTTCAGTATTAAAATAAATTCAGAATATTTTAACCTAAAAAAAAATTCAATGTCATTATTTTTGCAGTAAAAAAAAATTTGGTGTAATTTTTTTTTACATGATTGCAATTTTCAGTTATTAAAAAAATTCACATTCCTATTTCAAAGTGATCAAATTTTCAATATACATATTTTTCACAGTTTAAATTTTCAGTGGTAAAAAATTCAGCATATAAAAAAATTCAACTTTTCAAAATTCAAATGCAACATTTTCGTTGTCCTCCAATTCAACTTGCTCAAATTCGCCGTCTCAAATTCACCGTCTAAAAATTCGCTGTCTCAAATTCAGCGTCTAAAAATTCGCTGTAAAAATGGCCAAGGTTACTTCAGGTCACCTAATCACGTGACACAACCGTCACATTGAAGAAGTACCAGTATCACCCAGGCTGGCGACCATGGAGGCGAACTCAAACCCAACGGTGAGTTTAATCAGACCTCTCAACTTTTATCAAAAGTTAGGAGTGAGATTATGCTAATTTGGGGGCGGTGCTTGTTTGGGGGCGGAGCTAACCGGACCCTGGAAGAGCCGGTGGAGTCAACTCCATCTCATTTTTATCCCACCAGACAATGAAGTAGACATGTATTACTTTTGTTAAAAAGAGAAAGAGACGTATTAATACTTTATTGTTCAGTTAATGGATTAAAACATAAATAATACACAATTGTTCAAATAATACTGAATAAAATTAAGTAGATTTTAATTATTGACCGAATTATTATACTGTTACACATTCATCTATGGGTTGTTTATCATTGTAAATCTATAACCTGATTGGTGAATCAGGCTGAGTTTCATCAAGTCTTTATGATCCCCTCAGCAGCAACACTGAAGCACACAGAGATTCCCGCTGCGTCTTTACGCACGATCCAGCTGCTAATATCTCCCTCCTTTCAGCTCAATGCACTTCTAGACTGTTACAGTTTATAACATTCTCATCACCTTTCACAGCGACAGGTTTCTCAGTCAGTCGCCGCGCTGACCAGACGAATCTCTATTGCTCTCGTCAGTGCGCTCTGGGCGCCCAGAAAGCACCTGCTCCGAGGGAGAGGAGAGGAGCAAGCGCGGAGGCACAGAAATACGGTGCATGTAGTTAAAAAATGCAGAATTAATAAAAACGAAACTTAGAAACTGACCAAGTGGCGTTTTAAACTGCATCTGGTTAGCAGAACTGTTTTTATGATCAGCGTGCAGCCATGACTGGTTCTGAATGAACCGGTCATCTGGCAGCAGCTCCGCCCCCTCCCCTCCTCCTGTGTACGCGGTACAGGACCTTACCGGCTCACTTTCACCACTGTTAAAGACAAATTATTCATAACTCTGATCACTCTTCCTGCTGCTCTGTTAAAAAGAACTGCAGCAGGAATTACTGATGGCCACAAGTTGTGAAAGAAGCCGAAACAGCTCAGCAGAAGGCGGAGTTTTGTCGTCCGCAGCCCAGATGGGCTTTGCGATTTTTATGCGTGAGAAATGCCATGTTTGCGTGTGAAATGTCATGTGTTGCGTGTGAGCGTGTGGAGTTAGTGAAATGCGTGTGTCACACAGTCAATGCGTGAGAGTTGAGAGCTATGGTTTAATACTTTCATATTTCTGTAGTATATTTTATTTTGCGCATGAAGTTTGATACATTATCTTAAAGCCTGATTTAAAATACTGGTTTGGGCCGTTGTTAATCTTACACCGTGTAGAACCGGCATATTACTTCTCGCTACCTCCTAGCACCCCCCCCCCCCCCTCCCCCACCCAATTTCCCCCGTTTTATTTAAAAAAAAAATACCACTTGCGCCAAGTCTAGAATCTTTAAAGAGAACTGGGTGGTGACTTTCTGGGTTGTTTGTATGTTGTCTTAGGTGAGACTGAGACAGGCAGTCTTAGTAAAGTCGTAATTTTTCAGGAGATGCTAACGCTAATGTAGTAAGCTAATATGGCTGCCTTGTGTGCTTCAAAGATACAGACGTGAGAAGGAAGACACACATCCCAGGCTGAACAGTGTCAGTGAGGATGAATGCTAGCAATTTTTTTTTAAAATTAAGAGGGAAACTGAAGAAATTATACTGTCTCTTTATTCTTTAAAACTTATGTTGCTGTAGTTTTAGCTTATCTAGTGAAATAGAATGACACTTTCCATCTGCTAGATCAGGGATCTGCAACCTGTAGTTCTGGACTACAGGTTCCCACGGGGGCCATGGACTACATGACATTTTCCAATGTTATAACTTAGAATTTTGGAGTAATATATAGTTCCACTGTCAGATTATATCGCTTATAGCTATTACTTTTTCATCAATATTAAGAACTTTTAGACTTAAAAGGAGCTTGCTGAAAATTTACTTGTAAGTTAGTTTTGTCTTGTGTCAAATGTCCTAAGACATTTGTGCAAAAAACTATTCCAGATTCTCGTTAAGATTTTTCACTTTTTGCAGTGAGAGTCCCTGTAGCTGCAGTTGGTTCTCACACTTAAGATTAGTACACTGGCTTGCTTTCTGTTATAGAGCCAATTTTGAAATGTTGCTGTTCGATTATAAATCTCTAAGATGTATAGGGCAAAAATACATTTCTGAATCCACTAGGACTCTGTAATCAAGAGTTAGAACCAAAAGGGAACAGCTTTCATCCATTATGCTTGTAATCTGTGGAATATATTCCATGAATTTAAACTTTAAGTAATAAGTAAAACCCTATGTACTGTTGTATTGTATTTCAGTAACTTACCACTAGGTACTGCATTGTAATGCATCTGTTTTGTCAAAACACATTAAAATGAAATGTGCTACACAAAAAAAGATTGTCCCTGTCTAAGGAGAAATATTTTCAAAATTTACATGGAAAGTGATCAAAGTTTTTGTTTTATTATATGCAATATTGGGTTCAATGTTCATCTTCTGAAAACTCAGGTACAATGAAAATCCCCCGCTATTGTGTATATTTTTGGTTACAAAGACTGTTTGAGCTATGCCAAAATTTGTCATAAATGTTGTAATTATAAGCAACTTATAAATACGTTACACACTTATTTTAGGGTACGTGCCGATCAAGGGGTGGAAAATGTGGACGTGGCACGACTTATGTTTATGATTCGTGGAACAGGAAGAAGCAGTTTCATATCTGGGAAGAGTGTGCACAATCAAAGGTTTGTACAAATGACAAGTTTCAATGTGATGCTTTGCAATGTTTATAGTAACATTAGCTTTGTGTGGTCTTCAATATGACAAGATTTGAACCGTTTATTACTCCATAATTGAAGGATTGAGCGACTGTGGAGAGATCTGTGGACGGCTGTGACGTGCATCTATTATGATGTGCTGCACTACCTAGAAGAAGAGGGATACCTGGACATTTCCAATGAAGCCCAACTCTTCTGTTGCCACTATGTCTTCCTGCCACGTCTGCAAGATTTGGATACTTTCCGCAGTGGCTGGGACAATCACCCACTTCGAACTGAAAGCAACATGACACCTAACCAGCTCTGGGTTCTTGGTCATACACATAATCCAATTCCTGAACCTCATGGTGCCTTGACAGAGGTACGTTTTAATTGGACAATTTAATGTGTAGCATGTCTACTACCATTCACCTAATTTGTAATATCTTAAGTAAATTTTGAGTTGTCTTGATCCCTTCTTTGTGTTTTCCAGGGTGTACAGATTCCCGAAATCGAATGGGAGGACAGCGGGCTTCCTCTTCACGAGGAGTCAAATGTCACAGTACCAAACTCTAATTTGCAACTGACTGACGAACAAATGGCAGCTTTAAGAAATGCAGTAAACCCAAAAGCCACATCACTGTCTTTTGGATGTGACATTTATATTGCTGCAGTTCAGTTTTGTGAGCAGTTTTTTACTGTGTGAAAGTTATCTTACGGGAAAAACACATCACGGTTATGATTAGTTACTTATATAAAATCATATGTTAAATATGGTAAGCATAATTTACTTGGTTATTATTATTCACTGAATTTAACTTGTACATAATTGCAAAAAATGACAAAAAATAAATGCAAAGCATGATTTATTTTGAAGAATACTTAACAGGATCTAGTTTTGTCTTTTTGCCACTATCTTGGCTTCTGTTGATTTTGATTGCTCGGTTCTAAACAGCCCTTTGCCGTTATTCAGCTATTGTATTGTTCAATAAAAATCTGAAAATAAAATGTTCAGCAAATACATCTGAGCCTCCGTTATATTCGCCTTTTAGCCATTTCCCGAATCAGAAGCTACAATCGTAAGCCAACTTCAGCTTCGATCCAGAGAGTTATGATCGCCGCCACAGCTACAGGATCAGACTGACGTCTTCTTCTCTGCAGTCCTGTTCAGGTTAGGATCCTGCTCAGAGTGTGCACGCTATTAATCGCTTCCGTACCAGTTTAAAAATTCACCATTTATGAAATGTAAAGCAAAATGCTGATCATGTTACCACAGAGGTGAATTTTAGTGCTCTTATGGTAAACATGTTAAAGAACTAAAATGTTCTAAATTTGTATTTTTTTTTTGTTACTCTATAGAAACCCATTAGGTACATTGTTGTAGGACTTCACATTTCTTGCATTAAAAGAATCAGAAAAAGGTTTGTCTTATATAATTTATTTTCTCATACTTGAAGCATATACACTGCAAAAAAAAAAAAGCTAGATGAACTCAAAATTTCAAGGCAACAAACTTCGATAAAATTTTAAGTTGGGCAATCAAACTAAACATCTTAAGTTTTGCTTTTGAGTTGGCTCAACTCAAAATTCTAATTTTTGTCAACTCAACTGTAAGTTGTATTAACTTCTAATTTTACATTGTAATTACTTTAAATTCTTTATTCTACCAACTATCCTGTAAGTTGTACTAACTTCTAATTTTACATTGTAATTACTTTAAATTCTTTATTCTACCAACTATCCTGTAAGTTGTACTAACTTCTAATTTTACATTGTAATTACTTTAAATTCTTTATTCTACCAACTATCCTGTAAGTTGTACTAACTTCTGATTTTATATTGTTATAACTTTAAATTCTTTGTTCTCCTAACTATCCTATACGTTGTACTAACTTCTAATTTTATATTGTTATAACTTTAAATTCTTTATTCTACAAACTATCCCGTAAGTTGTGCAAATCTCTAATTTTAAATTCTAATAACTTTAATTTCTTCATTTTACTAACTCTCCTGTAAGTTGTACTAACTTATGATTTGTATAGAAATTACAGAAATGTATAAATAATTACAGATGCAACATATACATTCAAAACTTTTGTTTTATTTGAACTGTACCAGGATCAAAGCCCTTCCAACAGGGCCAAGTAAATGCAAACTAATGAGACCCAATTGTCCCAGTCAACTTGTGCTACAATGTGTAGCACAAGCTTTTATAACACTGCTCAATACTATGTGCTGTTTTACAAACACTGAACCTCAACATTTAAGATGTTTAAGGAAAACCCAATAAAGTGCAAAATAAATGTAAGACAGTGGGAGTTTGAGGTACATCAGAGTTGTTTGTGAGAAACAGGAAGACAAAATTAACATGGGTTGGCTGGACAGAAGGAACCTTTCAGAGATCAACAATTCCATACCCAACAGTATCAGTTAGCGTGCAGATTCACTCAAGGAGTTTGTTTTTGAGGGATCTTACCCTTGCAGAGAGATCTGTACCAAGTTCCATGAAAACCCTCTGAATAGTTTCAAATGTGTACCTGAGATCTTTTGGGTACTTAAGGTTCAACGCATAGATCAGTCCAAAGAGGTAACCAAAAGCAGTTGGCAGGTCAGGGAGATCTTGAAGGACAATCTCTTCTTCCACAACAACAGCAACATTCACCACACTTTGAGGAGCTGCGCTGTCATCATCCTCCAACACAGTGAGGACACCCACAGTGAGGCCCTTCGTCTGCTCCTCTTCTGGGTCAGTGTCCTTGTGTGGACAGACAGGAAAATACATTAGTCATTAAATTACTGTGAATAGGAATAAGGTATTACGCTAAAAGAATCACAAATTATTGAATACAATTTTTTTCAAAATTGAATTAATCATGAGTTGGACATCTGAACTATTTCCATCCCATACCCCACAATTAAAGATTTAATCCCTTACACACATCAATTGACATCATCTAGGCTACATAAAGTCATATCCAGGACAGTACAGCTATTGAAGACACTCTGGCCATAAGGAAAGATAAAGGAACAAGGAGGACAGAGAGGTAATGGTTCAAGTCAATGTTAAATTCAGCACTATAAATACAGTATAATAAAATTTTTATAATTTCTACTTATAACTACTTACAAAACAGTTCCTGAAGAGCTTCTCCTGACTGTCACAGAGATACAAGGGAAGGCCCTTCAATGCTGCAGTTTGTCGAAGTGCAGTGATGTCAGATGTCTGAAACAAAGAGTTGCATGAAATTAATTATAAAATTGTATTCAGTAATTTTACATTTTTCGGCTTGGACCCTGCGATTGCTCATTGTCAAGGTTTATTTTGAGGGTTTGTCATGAGAAGAATCACTTAACATTGTAACAATTGCTACCAAACTTATTACTATAGTTTCATAAAAAGGCAACATTTCTTTTTTATATTCATAATGTTCAGAGTTATTAAATTACTACATCTAGAATTCACCTCTTGATCCAGGCTGTTAAGGAGCTGATCCATCTCAGATGAAAAAGCTGTCCTCCTCCCCCGATAGAGTCTCAGGAGCCTGCAAGTGTGCTGATGAAGGGCAGCTCTGAAGTTGTCCATTAGGTTCTTGTTTGTGATGCGATAAAACTCCTCCCTTATCTGTTGAAAAATGTAAACATAAAATTGAAATCCTCAATTCAAAGTCAATACAATATCAACACCATTGTCATGTTAAATATGCATTCTAATCAACACGCATAACTCTTCTACTCCCCTTGTGAAAACGAGTAAATCATAAACACAACATAATATATTTTTAGTTCACATGCTTACCTCTGCCTCACAAAACAGAGCAGGCCACCGCACCAGAACCTCTGACACCATAGGCTGCAGCTCCACGATCTCCTTGCGTCTCAAAGAGAAAGTCAACTCCATCTTTTGCCTGATGAGTGCAACATTCTTGCTCTTCTTCTTAAACTCTTCAACCAGAGCCAGTCTGTCATCCTCCAGTGAATCATCATTATGGTTTTCTGGATGGTCAGGGACATGGTTAATCTCGCCTCGCTTTGCTCTCTTCAGAGAAGAACCGGCACCATCATCTTCACTGCTCCTCTTTTTCTTGTTAATGCTCACCTCGATACAGCCTGCCTGACGCAGCTTGGACCTGTAATTGCCAAGTTTGTATTTTATGCTCATTTTCCATCCTTCATACCCCGTTTCACTGCCTGGTTCTCGAAGGCAGGGGTGTCTATTGATGAGAGCAGAAGCAACTGACTCAATCTGGTCTTGATCAGGATAGGCTTTCACTTCAAAGACTGCCTGAGAAATCTTGTCCAAAATGTCTGTCTTCATGTCTCTTGTTAAGCTGATACCTTTCTTGGTCTCTCCATATGCCTCATTGCCCTTACGCAGCTTAAGCTCCACATCATAGGAGAAGGGTGGGATCGGAAAAGGTGAAGGCCATTCTGAGACATTTCGCAGATAGCTCTTAATAAAAGCTGAGGGACTCTGGTGTGACTCTCTGCTGGATAAACTGGCTGTATCCAGGGAAGACCCTGAATGAAAAGAGTCTGACTCTTGCAGAACAACTGCAGACTCATCCCAAAGAATGTGCAAGATAGCACGCTCAGGTGGCAACTCATGGATGTCAATCAAATTACAGAGAGCATTATTAAAGCCTGGGTCCTCATATTGTAGTGTAAAACTGCCTTGAAGTTGAAGATTTTCCTGAAGAATGTTTTGCAACTGCTCAACCGAACCAGGTACTTCAGGAAGTGTCACTTTACGGGACATTCTTGGGGAGATTTTCACCAGTAGTACTAATCCAGCCTATGTCACAAAAAATAAGGACAAAACACAGAGGGGTCAGGTTAAAGAAAATTTCTCGAAAGTTAAATTCATAAATGCTGTGTGTCTCGAGCCCGTAACATCATCAGGGACCCCTCACACCCCCACCATGGACTATTCTCCCTGCTGCCCTCTGGAAAGAGGTTCCGCAGCATCCGCTGCAGGTCCACTAGGTTCAGCAAAAGCTTTTTCCCTGCTGCCATCAGACTGTTGAACTGCTGAAGTACAAAAGTGTACCACACTAGATTCGCTGATTTGCACATTTGCACATTGTATCGTATCCTGAAAAATTGATGCTGCACCTTAACCGGAAACGCACTGCAAAACTGTGTACAATGAAACTGTCTACTTTTAAATCACTGCTGCACCCTACTGCATATTTGTCTACATTTGGTTTACATTGTTTACATTTCAACTGCCTACTGTTCACTGCTGCACTTTATCTGGAAGCAAATTGAAATTTATCCTGTAAGTGACTGCGATTGATCACTGCACTTTATCCTGTACTGTAATTCACTGCAAGGTATCCTGTAGAGTTACTGCAATATTTCTGAGCTGTGTGAAAACGAAATTTCGTTCTGTATGCACTCTGTGTATACAAAATGACAATAAAGAAAGTCTAAGTCTAAGTCTAAGTCTAAATAATGTAACAAGGTCTAACAATGTGTTAATTCTACCTGCAAGTATTAACAAGAAAAGCAATGTCTCCATAGGCAAAGCAAGCTTGAGCAGCAAAAAAGTACATAATATGAACAAGGATCCAACAAAAACTGAACTGAAAACCAAACCTATACACAAACATTAGGGGTGACTGCAAGCAGGACATAGGTGAATGAAACAAGACACAGGTGAAACAAATCAGGAAATCCATTAAATACAAGAAGTAAAACTGACAGAAAAATCTCTCAAAATAAAATAATGGACAAGCTGTGACATCTTGTTTGAATAGAAGAAAGGGTGAAAATGTGAATGAGAGCAACAGAGTTTTGTTTATAGAGTGTAATGAGAGTCCACTGACCATTCTGTGTCACTTCAATGGAGGAGGCACACTTTTGGAGTCACCAGCACCTTCCCTCCCACTGTGTATGCCACTAGTGGATGATGGTTGTTGAGAGCCTGGGAAACGAAAATCTCAATGTCTTCGTAGATGCTCTCCACAAGTTCAAAAGACCTAAAATGTTCAAGGTACCAAGAAGTGAGCTTTTTGCCAACAAAGGCTACTTTTTCAGGGTTAACTACTATGGTCACGATTTTATAAAATTCTGGCAGTCCACTGCAGTGTCCAGATGAAAGAATCATACCCTCCACATATCGGGTCCTATGGAAACATGCTAAGATTGCTTTGGCTTGAGTTCACCGAAAGTCATATTTGCAGTTGAATTTCTGCAGCCGAATTTTTGCAGCTGAATTTTCACAGGTGAATTTTTTTGCAGGTGAATTTTTACCAGATTAAAATTTAGTGTAAGGAATTCAATGTCTAACAAAATTCAGTGCTTAAAATTCAGTGTCAAAAAAAATTCAGTGTTAAAAAATTCAGTGTTTAAAATTCGGTGTTAAAGAAAAGGTGGATTCCAATGGGACTGTTTTTCGTCCATACTCTAGCGACCCGGCTAAAATACAAAGAAAACACTCCGCCGACGCAGATCCGGTGTATTCATCAAAGCTTGGTCACTGTGCTGAGGCATCGGGTCGGTTAGAGCTGCGTTCATATGAGGTTATACTGTCAAACTATTAAGGCAGTGATCAGTGTCATTAGACTCACTGGTCGTTGGCATTTTAGTGATCATACCCACCGGTATATAGTAGTATTTACTATACACTAGTGCTGTCAAACGATTAAAAATTTTAATCGCAATTAATTGCATAATTTCAATAGTTAACTCGAGATTAATCGCAAAATAATCGCATACTTTATCTTTTTATTTCTGAAAGTGTAAAAGCCTATTTGGGCCTTTTAATATGCAAATTTGCAATAAATGACACTAGTAAAAAACATCCTTGTACAAAAGATATTTTAATATTTTTTATTTTCAAGGACTTTCAGAATTGGAATGAAAACATCCTGGTGCCATAAAATGTTAAACTCTGGCCAGTAATGGCTAAATCATTAATCATAGCGCCCTGATGTAAATAAATAAATATTTCATGTCAAAATATTTGTTTGCCTCTTAAACAAAGATAGACATGGTATTAAGCATTTACATATAAAGTAATACTAATTTTACATTTTAATAAAGTCACAACTGTTATTCATTTTTTTCACTCTCTCATATGCATCTAATCCAGAGCTTTCACACCAACAACAATAATTCCCTCATATATTTTTGTATGCTGCTTTTATTCACATTAAAACAGTTTAAAGCTTGGAAAAGGATTTAAATTTTCCAGTTCATTCCAGTGTCTTACACTTTGCTTGCAACTGGGGAAAGAGCTACCGGTTATTGCAACCGTAAAGTGCAGAAAATACGGGCAGAGCTGCTCCTGCCTTTAGTCCCTCGGCTCCGATGTTAGGATGAGCTGCAGCACGTTATGAGGCGGATGGATATTTCAGGTGGATATACACACTGTTTTTGTGTCTGTTGTTTTAGAGCCCATATAAGCGACTTCACTTTCAGAAACAAGCCCGAAAAACTGCAATCCGCGACTCATGAAATTTACAATCGACTTTAGAAAAAAAGAAGCCCAAAGTCGCATGAAATAAACGGGCTTGGCAACAGTGAGCGCGTGTCTGTTGTGCTAAAGTCTCTAGCATTCATGGAACTACGGAAAGTGTCGAGGGAGAAAAAAAAAACACAGTCCGAAGAGCGCGGCGAGGAAAAAAACACCAAGGCTTAAAAAAAACGCATTTAAAAAATGTGGGCGTTATGGTCTAAAAAAGTTAACGCGTTAAAACTGACAGCCCCACTATATACTACATTTAGAAGTATAATATACCGGGCCACTTTATAGCATAGCAGGTAACACCGACAGCTGCACGCTCCCTTGTGTGAATAGTGCACTGCATATACTGTGAAGACAGACAGCAAAATAGGCCCAGCGGACCGAGCCGCAGCTTGTGTGCGGCTTCGGCTCGGGCTCCACTCTCTAACTGTCCCTATTGTCTAACTAACCTGCTCTCCTGCTGCGTAAAGGAAGCAATGCAGGTACTGAATTGGCAGTGTTATTACCACGGTGTAATAACACTGCCAATTCTTCTAACAGTGACAGATTACATGAAATGTAGGTTAATTTTGCGAACACAATTTTGAGTTAGAATTGGTAATGAACATGAATTAACAGAGTACCAACCAGTCAGACGATAACATGCCTATCCTGTTTTATGGGACTTGCCCAGACAAGCTAGCGGCTAACTGATGCAGCGCTACTAGCATCAGTTAGCCTCTAGCTTTCGCTACTGACTGTAAAGCTGTTGGTGTTTAAATGTAAAAAATGTGTATGTCGCCTTCTTCATTAAACGACTTGCAATACTGCACAACACAACTTAGAATAACAGTCTCGTATCATTTTAATTTAATTTTATTAAAGGTTACTTACCTGTGTGGACTCCAGCTCGAGGCAGCACAGCCACAATGAGACTTCAAGTGCCAAGTGCCAACTCGGAAAGTTGGCTTTCCCGCCTTTCGCAACAAAGAAATAAGAGTTTGCAGAACTCCTGTCCCTTGTATTGAACTCCAACTTAAAGATTTAAGTATTAGCAACTCACCAAACTGTTTTAGAGTATACAACTGGCTTGCTTTGTTGTGCTAACTAATTTTATTGCCTCAAATGTCAATAATTGATATTTTCAAGTTTGACCAATTTAAATCACTGTTTTAGGCCAAAAAATACAAGTTGGCTTTTTTGCAGTGTATGAACATTCAAGTACATTCAAGTACTAAGTACATTCAATAAATGACATTCAATTTTGCATAAAAAACAATTTCACTTTAATATTTAAAACTGCCTGTACAAACAGTACTGACTTAGACTTAAATTAAATATCTACTCTGAACATTTGAATTTGAACTTGACATAACTACAGGAAGTGGAGTAACAGCAATGTTGTCACTCTGAGTTTAAATTATTACATTAAAACATATGTATTGAACTTGTGATTTGACAAAAATCAGAAAACTGAATTGAGTAAATATTTCAACAGAACTGTTCTGCTTAAACAAAGCTGCTTCACAAAGAACTACTACAGCTTAAGTGTAGATTTTTTTTTTTTTAACAAGTCGATCACTCAGATCAAGCCAAATCCAGATTGTGTAGAGGAAATGCATGCTAAGAAGTCCTCACTGAATGACTTGTAATTCTTGTAATGACAGGGAAGTTTTAGTGTTTCGTAGCATGTGGCAGCTGTTGGGTAGTTCCCATGAACAATCTCCACCGACAGACTTGATGGAAGATTTTCCCAACCGGTCCAGAATTTCATCAACTCTTTCAGTTCAGGTGGTGTGGCTTTGGAAGAGAGCAAAGCCACAATCACACTTTCAAATCAATTTACCATATATCTGCAACATATGGATAACTTTGTATGTTCCAAAGACAAAAGTAACTGGAGCCACATGTTGGGATAGAGCTAGACTACACAGAGAGAACACACAAACATGCATGCAATTCAACTGTTAGAATTTTGAGCTAAGATTAATACTGAATTGTGAGGTACCACTGCAAGCAACTAAGAAAAAAATTCTACAGGGATGCTTCATTGAAAAGTAATCTGAAAATCTCCAATCAGACACTGGTAACATTACCATTTGCAATGAACTGTTTCAGATATCCTGAAATGCTAATTCTTGAGTGCAGATAAAGTCTAGGAAATCCAGATCCAGGGGCATCCGTTCCAGAACATGCTCCAAACGATGATCCAGCAAAAGTTCCTTGAATAGAGAAAAAAGAAAAAAACATGTAAAAAAAAAATGTCCGTAAAATAAAAAAGTATTTTGATATCAGTTGGTCAGTATTGAGAAATCACAGTAATATAAATTAAATTATTACATTTAATCTAAAATAAGTTAACAGATGTACTTACAAGCATATATTTTCTTGAAAATAAGTTAAAATCAACTGAAATAAACAAAGGGGTTTGTTTATAGTGTTGCTAGGTAACAGAACGAGGTTTTATACCGCAAAGTAAAAAGAATGTAAAATAATATTGTATATCAACATTTGTCAGATAAGAGAAGCAGAATATATACGAAAAATATATGAAAGACAAAGTAGCAGTTGAAAAACGATTAGTTAAAAAGAAATTTACACTTCATGAGAATGATCACTTTTACTTGGGAAAACTCTGTGGGTTGGGTTGCCACCTTTCAGAAATTAAAATATGGGCGCATGCTACGGCCCATGTCACCCTTCTTTCATAATGGTGGGATGGCCGGTGTAGTGATAGAAAGTATTTGGTAAAAAGTCTACTCAAATACTGATTAACTGATCATTACACCTGATATAATGTTCAAAATTTCTCAGACAGCAAGAAATAAAGTTATGTGCAAATATGTATGTGAATGCTGGTTCCAGATCAAATTTACCACGGGGGCCAGTAGTCCATGGCCCCCGTGGGAACCTGTAGTCCAGAACTACAGGTTGCAGATCCCTGATCTAGCAGATGGAAAGTGTCATTCTATTTCACTAGATAAGCTAAAACTACAGCAACATAAGTTTTAAAGAATAAAAAGACAGTATAATTTCTTCAGTTTCCCTCTTAATTTTTAAAAAAAAATGCTAGCATTCATCCTCACTGACACTGTTCAGCCTGGGATGTGTGTCTTCCTTCTCACGTCTGTATCTTTGAAGCACACAAGGCAGCCATATTAGCTTACTACATTAGCGTTAGCATCTCCTGAAAAATTACGACTTTACTAAGACTGCCTGTCTCAGTCTCACCTAAGACAACATACAAACAACCCAGAAAGTCACCACCCAGTTCTCTTTAAAGATTCTAGACTTGGCGCAAGTGGTATTTTTTTTTTTAAATAAAACGGGGGAAATTGGGTGGGGGAGGGGGGGTGCTAGGAGGTAGCGAGAAGTAATATGCCGGTTCTACACGGTGTAAGATTAACAACGGCCCAAACCAGTATTTTAAATCAGGCTTTAAGATAATGTATCAAACTTCATGCGCAAAATAAAATATACTACAGAAATATGAAAGTATTAAACTCACCGTTGGGTTTGAGTTCGCCTCCATGGTCGCCAGCCTGGGTGATACTGGTACTTCTTCAATGTGACGGTTGTGTCACGTGATTAGGTGACCTGAAGTAACCTTGGCCATTTTTACAGCGAATTTTTAGAGAAGGGTATAACTGCAGAGCGTAAGAACGCCCCCACTGTCGGAACGCCCACACGCCAACGCAAACGCTGATTGGTTCGTTGATTTGCCCATTTCAATACATATATTTTTTCCCTCCATCTCCTTCATTCAGCGGGACGGACGAAAAATGTCCGTCCCGCTAAAAAAATCCGTCCCGACGAAAAAAATCCCTATCGCAGGGTATTAGTTTTACCTAGGTACCACATGTGATTTGTAATAATAACGGCGTTGTATGCAGACAGATATTAACCGGCTCGCGGTGTCAGGAGAAAGCAACAGCGCGAGGACTATTATGACTATTATATGTAGTAGCCTACGATAGAATTCTGTCCTGTCAGGATAAGGGCTTCTACTGGAGAAACACCCCAAATATGCGACTGCACGTTCAAAAATAAAGCTAAAAAAAAAAAAAAAAAAAAAAAAAACAACTCACGAAATTTACCAGCGACTGTAGAAAAAAAAAGAAAGCATACAGAGGCAGAGTTGACAGCGCTGCTTCTGTCACACAGCTGCAGCGCAGCGTATTAATTACATGTAATCCCAGGTAAAAACCAGATCCGAGCGAGTAGGCGATTGGACATTTTGCTGCATGGAGCCAGGCAAAGTTGGAAAAAATCCGCTTCCTAGCATAAAGCCTGAAAAAGAAGGACAAATATGCGTGTGGGGCATTCAAAATCCGGACTGTCACCTGCCTTTCAACGGACGAAAGGTTCGGATGCTTTTGTGTAACTCTGCAATATTTTTCAATGTATGGTTTGTTTGATAAAAAAGAAGTGTCCTAGTGTCCTTTTATTTGCGCACCCATAAGCGGAGCAAAAATCGGGCATCCTCGGACGGAGCTCTGGAAGTTTGCTTACTTTCAATACAAATTCGAAATAATTTATTAAGTTAGACAATAATTGAATTCAATCAATTGGTCCTATGTAGCCCCTAAAGGGGTGACGTTTTCAGTCAGTTGATTTATCTGGAAAACGGGTGAGAATTCACCGGATTCAGTGTCTGAAAACATAAAGTACATTTTCCTGAATTGACTTGTATTGTGTCTGACTGCACCTTGGTCTGACCTAAGATGGCCGCTCTGTCGGCACGCCTCCCACCCGACAACGCGGCGTCTACGTATACATGTCTGTGCGCAGAAGGACCGCCCAATCGGAACGCCCCCACAGTCGGAACGCCCACACAGCTCTGCAGTTACTCCTTACTGAATTTTTAGACGCTGAATTTGAGACAGCGAATTTGAGCAAGTTGAATTGGAGGACAACGAAAATGTTGCATTTGAATTTTGAAAAGTTGAATTTTTTTATATGCTGAATTTTTTAACACTGAAAATTTAAACTGTGAAAAATATGTATATTGAAAATTTGATCACTTTGAAATAGGAATGTGAATTTTTTTTAATAACTGAAAATTGCAACCATGTAAAAAAAATTACACCGAATTTTTTTTTACTGCAAAAATAATGACATTGAAATTTTTTTTAGGATAAAAATATATTCTGAATTTATTTTAATACTGAAAAAGTAAGCACTAATATACAACATTCAAATTTCAGAGGTATTTTTTATTCAAATTCTGATGGCACATATTTACTTCCATACAGGACCAGAACCAAACATGGAGAAGCAGCATTTAGGTATTATGCTTGACTAATCTGGAACAAACTCCAAGAAGACTGTAAAAGTGCTGAAACCACGAGTTCCTTTAAATCAACGTTAAAAACGTATTTGTTTAGTATTTGCCTTTAACTGTTAATGTTTTTAATTGTTAACATTTATAGCCAACTGAAACTTCATTAGATAAAGTTTGTGGTCTATCTTACCTTGACCTCCTGCTCCTATCCTACTGCAGTGTGCTGTTCTTATGTTCTGCTCACATACAGCACTTTGAATTGTCTTGTTACTAAAATGGGCTACAAAAATAAAGTTGTCTTGCCTTGTCTTGAAACTTAAAAATTTACACTGAACACAAAAATGCAAACTGAACACTTCATGCTGAGGTCTCTTCTTTCCAAGCAGTAAATATGGGCAGTTTACTGGTTTAATATGGAATGTGGATACAGTCAGCTGAGCAGCCTTCTTCCTGCCAAAACCAACACTGATCATGCTTGGCTGGCTGAACGGTATAGGAAATTGGTGGGCAGACTTTCAGAAGGGATGTAAAGGCTCCACGGAAACTAAGTGTCTTGACTGTATATGTGATTTGTTTAAACGAAAAGGCTGGCACTGTATATTTTGACATAGTAATGTTCAAACAGAGACTGACTGTGCATGAATGGGACTATTTATTTTTCATGAGTTTTTGTTATGAACTGAACCCATTCATTACAAAAGGAAAAAAGTTGACACAAATACTCATACTGAATTTGCTAGAAAATATGAAAATATAGTCAGCTTAAAAATGTTAAAACTGATTATTTACTTTTCGAAGTTTTAGTTGCACCCAACTACGGAAAAAAACGACTCACTTTGAACCATCACTACGACAGGACCAGCCACCATCTCCCAGTTTAGATAGGACAAGTGGTATGGCAACAGACCTCTGTAACATCCAGAGGTTACAACCAACTTGCCACTGTAAAGGAGGAAGGCAGTGGGCCACGCTCTTACATTGTGAACTTTAATGGCAAGGACTACAGGAGAAATCGACGACATTCTGTCCATATGCACGCTGTCATCAGAGACTTCAGACTCAAAGATGTCATCATCTGCGCAGAGGCAAGTGCCAGAACAGTCTGCTAGCCACAGCAACGCCCCTTACAGCACACACTCAGGACCAGTGTACAGACCAAACCCTAAGTTCATGTACTGATTGTGTCAATATTATATTATTTTTTGTTCTATCTAGTTTTCATTATGTTGTATATGTGTTCATGATCATTATCTTATTTGCTTCATACAGGGATGGATGCATAGTCTGAATTATTCTCATAATAGGGTTGACATTTATTTAAACAACTTCCACCTTATTACTCTTGGGGACTGTTTCTGCAAAAGAGTTTTTGATACGTAAGTTACAGGTTTTGTTACCATGAAAGCATCTAAGGGAAAGGGATGTAGATCAGTTGAGAAATTATAATTTTGTCCTACGGCGTTTACCGTGCGGGTTATGTGCATGAAGCGTCACTTTAGGGTGCATGGTGTCAGTGTATGTTGTTGGCTGCAGTTCTAATCACTAAAAGAGTCATCCAAGTGAAATTTGATGGTTCCTTGTCTTCCTTTCTTTACAGTGCTACTGTAAAGAAAGCATTTAAAGGCTTTTAAAGGAACAGGGATCAGTATACCTCAATTTTTTTGTCTCCTGGTGGCTTAGGGTTGTATTCTATTTGTTGTTGGGTTTTTGGCGTCTCTCTCAAGCCTCTAAAATAATTGTAACATGTTGCTTAAGTGATATTAGCTAAAACAATTTCATGCAGGTAAATCAATTGGTTGTCTGTAAATCACAGAATATCTGTTCAGTTCTGAAGTTTAACAGAGGGAACCTCAAGTATTGAATGTTAATAACAGAAGTCGCTTTTTTTGGACAGCTAGAGTCATGTGTGTCTGCTTTTGCAGTTAGAGTTACTGTGTGTGTGTGTGTGTGTGTGTGTGTGTGTGTGTGTGAGAGAGAGAGAGAGAGAGAGAGAGAGAGAGAGAGAGAGAGAGAGAGAGAGAGAGAGAGAGAGAGAGAGAGAGAGAGAGAGAGAGAGAGAGGCTTTCTGAACTCACAAGGAACATTTTCGTCAAGCCAAATAAAGCTGCCCATGTAAACTCCACATTCCTGGCTTTGTGGTGTAACTGTCTCAAAGTCTTGCTTTTATGAAGGGAGGAGGCTGAGTGTGTTTGTGTGTTTTTTGGCTTGAAGACCTTGGAAGATCTGCTCTTGAGTGACACTGAGTTTTGTACATTTCCATCTTAAAACAGTAGAAGGAAAATTGATAAATAGTCCATTTTCTGTTCTGCGTACAAATGCACGTTATGAAATACAGAGACAGAAGCAAGTGCACCTGAGGTCGATGTGCGGCTCCTGACAAGTTTCTGACGGCAGGGGTGGGGTGTTATGATGAATGCTAAGAGGATCCGTTTAATTGGTAAAATACTAATAAATTAAAGTCAGCTTACTTTACACTGTTACATTGCAATGCTTGTTGTGGTTTCTTGTTCAGCCACTAGATGGCAACAGAACATATGAATTGTACATACTACACAGTGCTTTTGTACAGCTAATAAGTTAAGTTTTTAAATACAATTAAAGCCGCAAGCGGCGTCGATCGGCCCTCGCAGCCAAGCGCCGCTCTGGCCTATTGGCCACCGCAGGGGTTTGCCCACCGCTGGTGGTTCCTAAAGTCTCTAAAACCTGAATGGGAGGCAGATCCTTTAGCTATCAGGCTCCTCTCCTGTGGAACCAACTCCCAGTTTTGGTCCGTGAGGCTAACTAAAACTTTCCTTTTTCCATCCATCCATTGTCTTACGCTTATCCGGGGTAGGGTCGCGGGGGCAGCAGCTTCAGTAGGGAGGCCCAGACGTCCCTCTCCCCGGCCACTTGGGCCAGATCCTCCGGGGGAATCCAAAGGCGTTCCCAGGCCAGCCGAGAAACATAGTCCCTCCAGGGTGTCCTGGGTCTTCCCCTGGGTCTCCTCCTGGTGGGACGTGCCCGGAACACCTCACCAGGGAGGCGTCCAGGAGGCATCCTGACCAGATGCCCAAGCCACCTCAACTGGCTCCTCTCTATGTGGAGGAGCAGCGGCTCTACTCTGAGTCTTCCCCGGGTGACTGAGCTCCTCACCCTATCTCTATGGGAGAGCCCAGACACACTACGGAAAAGAACTCATTTCGGCCGCTTGTATCCGGGATCACAATCACCAATCCACCTGTCGATCTCACGCTCCGTCTTTCCCTCCTTCCTGAACAAGACCCCAAGCTTCTTGAACTCCTCCACTAGAAGCTGGGTCTTGGGACTTTCCTTTTTGACAAAGCTTATAGTTAGAGTTGCTCACGTTACTCTGAGCTACTTCTATACTTATGCTGCTATAGGCTTAGGCTACTGGAGGACATCAGGGCCTATTTTTCTCACTCTACTGAGTTCTAATGTTCTCGAGTCTACTGTTCTCCAGTTTTGCATCACTGTTGTCATTACAGCTTTTAACATTTTGTTATCTGTCTTTTTCTTCATAGCAGGTACACCTGGTCTGGCGTTCTGTTAGTTGTGGCATCATCCAGGGAAGACAGATCACCCGCTACTACCATCTAATGTAGAACAGATTACTGGATCAATGTGTGCTTCTGTGCTTTTTTGTCTGTGTTGTTGTGTCTCTGCTCTGTCTTCTGTAACCCCCAGTCAGTCGAGGCAGATGACCGTTCATACTGAGCCCGGTCCAGCTGGAGGTTTTCCTTCCCGTTAATGGGGAGTTTTTTTCCGCTGTCGCTTCATGCTTGCTCAGTATGAGGGATTGCTGCAAAGCCATGGACAATGCAGACAACTCTCCCTGTGGCTCTACGCTTCTTCAGAATGGAATGCTGCTTGTCAAGACTTTGATGCAATCGACTGGTTCCCTTATTTAGTAAATTTTGACCAATCTGTATAATCTGACCCAATCTGTATAATCTGATTGATTTTGACTTTGTAAAGTGCCTTAAGATGAAATGTTTTATGAATTGGCGCTATATAGATAACATTTAATTGAATTGAAAAGCTTAAAGCATGGCTTGGGGCTGATCATTCAAAATATTCTAGGTGGCGCTATAGAGAAATTAGGTCACACCCACCAAAGTTTGTTATGGATTCCTGTCGGGGGTGGATAAGGATGCATCCAAGTGAGTTTTAAGCAGCTCGGCCCAAAACTGTGGAATTCACAGCCAAACGTATGGCAGCGGCGTTTGAGGTGACTGCGCCACGCCGCCCTGCTCCATCGAATCCACTTGGGGCTGGAATCCACAACACACCAACATGTCTTCTGTCTCTGGACACAGTTTCATGTTGATTAGCTCAGACGGGTAACATAGCGACCGTTTACAGCAAAACATGACACTTCCTGTTGTCAGGGGGCGTGGCCTAAGTGATGTCATCATTTGATCATTGGGTTTTGTAGGACACCCGATGATGATCAATCACGGAAAGTTTGGTGCCCCTGCGTGTTTGTGTATTAGAGATATAACAGTTTTATTTTTTGTGGCGAATAGGTGAACTTTGACCCCTGCTAACGCCCCTTCAGCATGCTCAAAAACTCACCGTTTTGATAACTTTTAATTGGCCATGCCTTATGATCAGACTGACCAAGTTTTAAGCCACTCGCTTGAAATCCCTAGGAGGAGTTCGATCAAATACCAATGCTGTAAACGTCAAAAATGGGGTCAAAATCAGACCTTCAATCTAAAATGGCCGAGTTCCTGTGATACTTGCACTATGACATTAATTGTAAATTCTGAGCGTCTTGTTGAGCTCTACAACTGTATCAAATTTCATGTCTCTACGATGAAGTAAGTGAATAGAAAAGGGTCCTTTGAAAATTGCTAGGTGGCGCCGTTGAGGCATTTTTCTTTAGATTTTTGTGACGAACTTAAAATATAAAATTTTTTAAATAGTCACCATGCATCCGCCAAGTTTGGTGACTCTTTGAATATGATAAAGCCCCAAAAAGGCCCCTCTTTGGGGTGGCAGAATAATAATAAGAAACAGTACAGAAACAATAGGCCATCGCAGCACTTTGCTGTTCGGGCCTAATTAACAGTACAGAAACAATAGGCCATTGCAGCACTTTGCTGTTCGGGCCTAATTAACACTACAGATACAATAGGCCTTCGCAGTGCTTTGCTGCTCGGGCCTAATTAACACTACAGATACAATAGGCCATCGCAGCACTTTGCTGTTCGGGCCTAATTAACAGTACAGAAACAATAGGCCATTGCAGCACTTTGCTGTTCGGGCCTAATTAACACTACAGATACAATAGGCCTTCGCAGTGCTTTGCTGCTCGGGCCTAATAATTAACACTACGGAAACAATAGGCCTTTGCAGCGCTTCGCTGCTCGGGTCTAATAAATTTTGTCCCACAATTGAACAGTTGCACTGAGGCCATAAAACATACAATTGTTATCTACTATTTTTGCCTTGAAATCCCTGTTAGCACTGCTATATTGCTATCATGGAAACCATAGCGAAATTCAGATCAGATTATATTAACATGTGCATGCACAATACGTATTGGCCAAGCATGCATCCGTGCGTGTGACGAAATCACGTTGGGGTAAGCCCTCCCAGACACAGACATATATATGTAGACGCCTCATTGGGCGCAGGTTTGCACGTCGACGTCACAGTCATATTGTATGTGGCTGAAAGTAGTGAACGTCTATTTACCCTGTGTATATGTCATGATCTTGGCACTGATGCTGGTCTGATCACTTATTCTTCACACCTGCTTAGCTCCGCCCTGTTCCTCATTACCACTCACCTGATCCACCTGCACCTGCCAGTATATAACCAGCCTTCAGACCAGACATCAGTGCCGGATCATTTTGAGCCTGCCTGATCCCTTTTCTGACTTTATTGCTTGTTCCGTCTGCCTGACCTCTGCCTGACCTGACCGCCTGCCTGACTCCTGCCAGCTCAGATTGCTTGTGTACCGAACTGGATCTGCTACCTGACCACCGAGCATGCCTGACCTCATCTAGACCATAAGCCTGCCTGTGGGCCAAACCTGGAACTGTGTCCCGACCTCGTCCTGGATCTCCCTCTGGCACTTCATCTGGCACTTCATCTGACTTCTGGTTTGTCCTCCTGATCTTCCTGCCTACAATTGTCTTAACGGTTCTGACCCTCCGCCTGTCCTCCGACCACTGATCATCAGCAAAACTCCCACACTGAGACTTTCTGAGCGGCGACCGCCGCCCTGCGTTGGCAGCCAGCTGGCTGGAACCTACACTCATCACTCGCCCCTAACTGAATACAGAGAAGAGGTTAGTGACCATTATGTGTCTGAATCCTCACTACCAGTTACACGTGGTCACTAACCTGCTGTCTCTGTTCCCAGAGGTTCCTGTGGCCGCTCGCCACAGTTCAATTTTAATTAAACTGTTACAAAATTTGGGGCGCGCATGTGGCGCAGCGGGTAGCGCGACCCATATACAGAGGCCTTAGTCCTTGACGCGGTCGACCCGGGTTTGAATCCGACCCGCGGTCCTTTGCCGAATGTCTCTCCCCCTCTTCTACCCCCCTTCCTGTCAGCCTACTTTCGAGCCACTAGAGCCGCAAAAAAATCCCCAAAAAAAAAAAAAAAAAAAACTGTTACAAAACTTAACCTGTTTGTCTGATTCGAATACTGGGTCGTTCTGTTTAATTTGTAACAGAATAATCTGGCCCAAATTGGACCTATCGTCAGACAAAAAGTGGCATGCAGGTGTAGAGAATTCAATTTCACAACTTGAGACAGGTGTACGGGAAATATTGTCCCATTTGCGTTGCCAGGCAGCAACCGCTCCGACACTTCCGTCTACGTCAGCTACCGTCACCACGTCACCTTCTGTTATGTCGGCTAGTCAGGAACGCTTGTCACCGCCAGAATTATTCAGAGATGATCCGGATCAGTGCTGGACTTTTGTCACACAGTGTGCGATCCAATTTGAATTATAGCCATCTCCCTGTTAGCAGGCAACCCTAAGCTCTGGATAACTTCTGAATGGCAGAGAAACTCCAGTATCTGTCACTCCTACTGAGCTTTCTCACAGGATAATGTCTATGCTCCCAGAGCCCATAGAAATCCATTTATCCATCCATCCATTTTCTGACACGCTTATCCCTGTTGGGGTCGCGAGGGGTGCTGATGACTATCTCCAGCTGTCAAGGGGCAGGAGGCGGGGTACACCCTTGACAGGTCGCCAAGTCCATGTGGAAAAAAAAACCCCTCTTACCATTGGTTACCTGTGGGCATGCCTGGGGCGATTTTTAACTTGAAAGAAATGGCCCCAAGGGGTGGGGCTTCTGGTTGGAAGTGTGGCAGGCTGCTGATGAATATTATCAAGACTTTAAACGGAAAAATAAACTCCTTCCCCTCTCTTTTTTCATGTTGTTTAGGGGCAGTGAAGCCCTTACACTGCCATGAAAAAGTATGCCCCCTGTAGATTTCTTATCTTTGCTTGGTTTTGAGACTGAAATGTTTCAGATCATCAAGCAGACAAAACTAAGCAGAATAATTAAATAAATGCAGGTTTGAAATCATTATTTGTTTTACTACCCTTTTCTAACAAACAGTTATAACAAACTAAGGTGTTGTCTTGTAACGATTTGAGATGCTCTCCAAAAATGTAGAACAATGCCTCACTACATTTATAGGGACACTGGTTTGGATTGCATTTTTAAATGAAGTGTATATGTTTAAAATTACCAGCTATAGAGGAAAAAAAGATATAGCTTCTGGACGGGTTCTTTTTCTTTGTTGAAACATTTCATCTCTCCAGTCTGAAGAGTTGTAGGTACACTCAGCCTTGTAAGCAGTACATTTGCATAGTGGATAAACACATTTAAAGGTTGCTTACATGCATAAGAAGACCATCAGGCTACCCACCGTTGGTGCTCTTATGCATGCTTACTGTTTCCAGGGGGCTTGGTCAGGCTCGCAATAACAACATTGTAATGGGGCATTCACGCCAACAGAAACAACACTTCACTCTCTTCCGGGATTATCATGATTATCATGACAAGACAGCTCTCTGTAAGTTATTGTTTAATGAATACCTGCCTGGTGATGAGTGGTATTATAGAACCAGCAAGCCCTAAACACATATGCAGAATTAACAAAACCAATTTCTCTCCAAATATAAGAACGTATTAGCAGAATACCTCAACTTTAGAAAGTTGAAGTATTCTGAAATTATAAATTAGAGTTAGATTTGACAAAATGTGAAAACATTCTCTTTTTGCTGGGATGTCCAGAGCAGCAATGAATGTGCAAGAAGGCAGGTGACTGGGGTGACAGAGAGATGACTGAATCAAAGGGTGACACATAATCTCTTAGTTTTCTTTTTTGGTACATGTTCCATTCACTAGAACATGGCTGCTATGACTAGTCTTTTGAAGTCAATTTAACTTGAATAGTTTTCTCTTGAATTGCTTTTCTACTTTAGTTCACATTGTAAATTCTGTTCAACACGATGCCCTTCATGGCAATGTTACATGGCCTGCATCCATCTCACACACTCTCATGAATGTCTGACAGAAGATGCTGCTTTTCCTTTGTTTGGTGGAACTGGCCCCACAATACCTTCTTTGTGTTCTATCATAGACTATCAGCAAGCCAGAGAGAAACACTCATATCCATTGTTCGCCGCCTGACACTCAAACGCACATTAGTCCAATCTGCAAATGAATTCTCAACAAAATACGTTTGTTCCATTGAGCTTGTGTGTATGAGCTGGTATTATTAATGTTGCAGTGACAAAAATCTGCTGTCAGTCAGATAAAGACTCACTTCGCTGTTGCAAAAGCTGACTTATTACACAATGCCACAAAAGACTGGCTGCCCCTCATGGACATTTTCCTGTTTGTCACACCAAATGTGCCAGAAGATCAAACTATTAGGGCTTGTGGTGTCTATCCGGAACCAAAGCGCAGACAGGATCTAGGGAGCAGCATCATGAGCGAGGGATTTTTAATATAACGAAAGGCAGAAACTTACAGATTGACATGAACAGGGGAGAAGAAGCACAGGTACATTGAGGAAGAGAGCCTAATTACCACGAGTAGCTGAACTCTCATAAGGAAACAAACCAAGAGGGAAAAACAAAAATTAACGTAAGGGGAATTATCTAGTACAGCAACATATTACATGAACACAAAAAAAGGAAATACTGAAAACATAAAGACAAAAAAGTTAGCATCCAAACATCTGGAAAACTTTTACACCAGATGTGAAGGACCACACATAATCAATCTGATCCTGACTGTCCACAAAACAAAGGAGCTTATCATTGACTTCAGGAAAAATCTGCCAATTCATACACCCCTCCAGCCTTAGGGCCTCAGTAGAGCGAGTCAGCTGCATCAAATTCCTGGGGGTGCAGATCACAGATACTTTGACCTGGTCCCTTCACACCTCTGCTCTTTTGAAGGATGACAGCGTCTGGACATTCTGGTGCTGGAGGACAGGGGCAAACCTCCCGCCTCCCATCTTCAACACTTTCTACAGAAAGGCAATAGAAAACATTCTTCCACTCTGGAGTTGCCCCTGGTGAGAGGCGCCGAGCAGGAGTGGGCATATTTGTTGCCTCTGATCTTGGTGCCTGTACGTTGGGGTTCACCCCAGTGAACGAGAGGGTGGCCTCCCTCCGCATACATGTGGGGGCGACAGGTTCTGACTGTTGTTTGTGCTTATGCGCCAAACAGCAGTTCAGATTACCCACCCTTTTTGGAGTACTTAGAAGGGGTACTGGAGATTGCCCCTCCTGGGGACTCCCTTGTTCTGCTAGGGGACTTCAACGCTCACGTGGGTAATGACAGTGAGACCTGGAGGGGTGTGGTTGGGAGGAACGGCCCACCTGATCTGAACTTGAGTGGTGTTCTGTTGTTGGACTTCTGTGCTCGTCATGAATTGTCCATAACGAACACCATGTTCAGGCATAGGAGTGTCCATATGTGCTCTTGGCACCAGGACACTCTAGGCCGTAGTTCAATGATCTACTTTGTTGTTGTTTCATCTGACCTGCGGCCGCATGTCATCGACACTCGGGTGAAGAGAGGAGCGGAGCTCTCCACCGACCACTACCTGGTGGTGAGTTGGCTCCGATGGTGAGGGAGGAAGCCAGTCAGACCTGGTACGCCCAAACGTATTGTGAGGATTTGCTGGGAACGTAGGGCAGGGTTCCCTGTGAGACGGAGCTTTAACTCCCACCTCTGGTAGAGCTTTGAACACGTCCCAAGGGAGGCGAGGAACATTGAGTCTGAGTGGACCATGTTCCGTCCCTCTATTGTTGAGGCGGCTAGTTGGAGCTGTGGCCGCGAGGTTGTCGGTGCATGTCGCGGCAGCAACCCTCGAACACGCTGGTGGACAATAGCGGTGAGAGAAGCTGTCAAGCTGAAGAAGGAGTCCTATTGGGCTTTATTGGCCTGTGGGACTCCGGAAGCAGCTGATGTGTACCGGCAGTCCAAGCAGCAGGCGGCTCGGCTGGTTGGTGAAGCAAAAACTCAGGCATGGGAAGAGTTTGCAGAGGCCATGGAAAAAGACTTCCGTACGGCTTTGAGGCGATTCTGGTCCACTATCCGGCATTTTAGGAGAGGGAAGCAGTGCACTACCAACACTGTTTACAGTGGGGGTGGTGTGCTGCTGACCTCGACTCGGGACAAGACCGTCGGCGGGGCAAGACCCTCAGAGACCATTGGCGGAGCAGGACCCACAGGGCCTGACGCCTGGAGAAAGAGCAGAACCTGGCGCCGGACTAAAGGCTGAGGAAGGTACCGGACTAACGGCTGGAGATAGCGCCGGACTACAAACTAGGAGAGGTGCCGGGCTACAGGCTGAGAGAGGCGCCGGGCTACAGGCTAGGAGAAGTCGGGTAACATACTGCTGACGGTTCCATTCCCTTGGAAAAGAAAAATCTTATAATCAGTCTCCGTAGTGGCTCCGAGAGCGGCAGCCAGTGACAAAGTTCAGACAAACTCTCAAGAAGAGTGAGATGAGTGGTTGGAGGTGGGCGCTTTAGGGGAATCCTGGAGACTCTAGGGTCTTTCAGGGGCCTCGGCATCTTGGACCCCTTACTTGGTCCTAGGGGCAGACCAATCCGTCGAGGTGCCTCAAAACCTCTCCATCCTCTTCTGCCCCAACAAGGAACCTGGTTGCTACGATGTTCCTGAATACACGCATCGTGGGACAGCTGTGGGCCAACCTGAGTTGCCGCATCACGGGCCGATTTTGAGCTCAGCTGGGTCACGGCGTCACGAGCCGACTGCGGGCGCAGCTGCTGGGTTGCCACGTCTCGGCCAGGCTGCGGACCCTCCTGGGTCGCGGCATCTCGGGCCGACCGCGGGCCCTCCTGGGTTGCGGCGTCACGAGCCGACTTCGGGCCCAGCTGGGTCGCCACGTCCAGGCCCAGCCGCAGACCCTCCTGGGTCATGGCGTCTCGGGCCGACCATGGGCCCTCCTGGGTCGTGGCGTCATGGCCCAGCCGTGGACCCTCCTGGGTCGCGGCGTCTCGGGCCAGGTGCGGGCTCTCCTGGGTCGCGGCGTCTTGGGCCAACCACGGACCCACCTGGGTCGCGGCGTCTCAGGCCAACCGCGGACCTCTGAGGGCCGTTTGATACTGGTCCTCCATCTCCTTTAATTTCCTCTCCAGGAAGACAGAATGATGGGCGGTCAACGTTTCCCTGAGGTGTTTAATCATTTAGGCGAATGTCCTAATTCTGCTCTCCAGGGCAACATACTCAGAGTTACTGACGCCACCAGGGGGAGCTGTGGACAACTCCACTGCGGGAGGCAAGGGAGTGTGGTCAGTTGAACAGGAAATGGGCTGAGGTTGGGGTTCAGCAGCAGACGGTGGCCGAACTGGCTCGTCGACTCGCTGTGCATTACTGGGTGGTAGACAGAAGAGCGTCTCCTCCTCTGACGGCGGGACAGCCGATTATGAGGCTGATTCGACCAGGCAGGCCGGAACCGCTAGAGCCCGAGGCGATCCCTGCGTCTGTTCTTCTGGTGAGGGGGACGTAGTCTGATCGGGAAAAAGGTCCAGGCGAAGATCCCGCACCACCTCTGCATCGACCTCCAGAAAAAAGTCTGGGTCTGGAAGGCACCGCTGCGGGGAAGTGCTGCCGCCGCGGAGATGACGTCTGGGACCGACACCAGGGGGACAAACCGTTAACCTGGTTTCCTCAATAGAAGATCCAGGCAACGATCCTTCAACCGCCTCCAGGAAGATATTCGGTGAGTGAACGCCCTGAGCCGGTGAGCTGGGCAAAGTGCCGGCTTCGCAGAGCGCTGCTTCTCCAGAAAAAGAAAAACAATTTGCCGATCGGTTCAGCATGGTCGGTTCGTTCTGTGATGATTGGTGTGGAACAGAATCTAGTATTCAGCCAAAACACTGTGGTTTCTTTAATTGGGTTTATTGAAGGGGAGGCGAACAAAACAGGGTAACCCAAAAACAAGGGTAAAGCAGACATCCAGACACACTTAATGGGAACAGGCGAACAGACTGGGCAGAACAAACAGAACAGGTTATCCAAAACAGAAACAAGGTGCTGGGAGCTCTTACCAAAATCAGAGAGTGCAAACATGGAGGAACGGGAGCCTAAGCATAAGCATGTGAGTGTGACGAACCGACAAATAACTGAGGAGGGAGTGAGGCACAAATAAACAGACAAACAGGTGAGCGGAGTGAACTAATTAACCATAGGCAAGTGGAAGCAATAATGACGCCGACAGAAGAATAAACCTAAGACTGAGGATAACACAAAGCACAGAACCAAAATAAGAACTAATACAAAGACTGGATAACTAAAAACAATACACAGACTAAACCGGAACCTAAAACAAGACAGAAACTACAATAGAAATAAACCCAGAGGCAGGAGAGAACTAACTTAACCAAACAATAAACCTAAACCAAAACAAAACATTACTTTTACACTGTATAAATAAAGTTGAATTGCTTTGAATATAGTGTATCTTTGTAAAACTTTCATAACTGATAGATTTCTGTGGTTGTATTTCTGTTCTGTTCTTAAATTTCTTTAGATCAGGGCATATGCTTTGTTTTAGATCTTTCAGGTTGCTTGATTGTCTTGTTTAATTCGTTTTTAAATCTTCTCACCAGCTTATTCAGCCTCTTTCTGTCCCGTTCTGTGCTGCCTGGGGCCCAGCAGACCACAGCGTAGAGGAGGACTGAGGCCACCACAGAGTCATAGAAGGTTTAAACCAGAGGCCTGCTCGCTTCAAAGGACCTCAGCCTCCTCAGGAGGTGGAGGTGGCTCTGGCCCTTCTTGTACAGAGCGTCTGTGTAATGAGTCCAGTCCAGTTTATTGTTGACGTGAACACCCAGGTATCTGAAACTCTCCACAGTTTCTATGTCCTGTCCCTGGATGTTCACGGGGGATTGAGGTGGGGGTCTTCTCCGGAAGTTGATCACCATCTCCTTGGTCTTATTGGTGTTTAGACACAGGTGGTTCCTCTCACACCAGTCAACAAAGTTCATGATGAGCGACCGGTACTCCAGCTCGTTCCCCTCAGACACACAGCCCACAATGGCCGAGTCATCGGAGAACTTCTGAAGATGGCAGCTGTCCGTGTTGTAGGTGAAGTCCGAGGAGACAGAACGGTGCCCTGGGGGGCTACTGTGCTGCAGACTGGTACCTCTGACTGACAGCCGTGCAGCCGCACGTGCTGAGGGCGGTCATTGAGGTAGTCGATGGTCCAGGCAGCTAGATGTTTGTCCACTCCAGCGTCCTCCAGCTTCCCCCTCAGCAGCACCGGTCTGATGGTGTTGAAAGCGCTGGAGAAGTTAAAGAACATGACTCTCGCAGCGCTCCCGTTGGTCTCCAGGTGGGTGAGCGCCCGCTGCAGCAGGTAGATGATGGCGTCCTCTACTCCGATGTTGGGCCGGTAGGCAAACTGCAGCGGGTCCAGGGTGGGGCTCACCACGGTGTGTAGGTGTGCAAGGATGAGGTGCTCCATGGTCTTCATCAGATGGGAGGTCAGGGTGACTGGTCTGAAGTGTGCCGGTCCCCTGCGGACGGCGTTTTCGGAACCGGTACCACACACGAGGTCTTCCACAGGGTGGGGACCACCCCCAGGCTGAGGCTCAGGTTGTAGATGTAGCTGAGGACCTCACAGAGCTCATCAGCACAGGTCCTCAGCAGCCTTGGGGGGATGCCATCTGGTCCTGAGGCTTTCCTCTGTTTCAGCTTCATCAGCTGGCCTCTCACCTGCGTTGAAGTGACTGTGAGGGGGGAGGAAAGCAGGACCAAAGGTGTGGATGGGTCGGTGGTTGGTGAGAGTGGCAGCAAGGGGGAGGGTAGGTGTCTGGTGGGCTGGGGGTTGGAGATGTGTGGAGAGTTGAGGGCAGGGAGGGGGCCAGTGTGAAGGGAGTCAAACTGAATGAAGAACCTTTTTAACTCATTTGCAAACTTGGTGTCACTGCCTGCAGCCCTGCTGGTCCTCTGCCCAAAGCCGAAGATGTTCTTGAGACCTCTCCACACGTCTCTGACGTTGTTCTGCACCAGCTGCTCCTCCATCTTCCTCCCATAATCCTTCTTCGCAGCCCTGATCCTCTACTGGAGCTCCTGCTCGACTGTACGCTGCTCCTCTCTGTCCCCTGAGTAGAAAGCCTTTTTCTTCTGGTTCAGGAGGACTTTCAGCTCAGGGGTCACCCAGAGGGGGTTGTTTGGAAACCACCATAGCCGTCGTGTAGGCACAATGTTCTCCACACAGAAGGTCATGTAGCCAGTGATACATTCAGTCAGGCTGTTGATGTCATCACCACGAGAGCTTTGGGAAATGCTCCAGTCTGTGGTTCTGAAACAATCCCTCAGTCTCTCAGTGGCCTCATCTGACCAAACTTTCACTGACCTCTTCTGCGCTATTGTCCTTCTCACCAGTGGAATGTAATGGGGGAGCAGGTAGACAAGGTTGTGATCCGAGCGTCCGAGTGGGGGGAGGGGGGGCGAAGGTGTAGGTGTCCTTAACATTTGCGTAGAAAAGGTCTAGAGTTTCATTGTCCCTTGTTGTACACGTGACGTACTGGGTGAGCATGGGGATGGTGGAACAAAGGGAGGCTCGATTGAAATCTCCTGTGATGAGCAGGAGAGCGCAGAGGTGCTGTGTCTGCGCCGTTGTCACTGCGCCATGGATCCGCGCGCACGCAGCGGCGGCGTCCGTGGAAGGAGGGATGTAAACACAGATCACGATCACGTGTCCAAACTCTCGCAGAAGACAGTGCGGTCTCATGCTCACCGCGAGTAACTCTAGCTCCGAGCAGCATATCTCCTACTTCACGTGAACATGAGCCGCGTTACACCATCTCTCATTCACAAACACCGCCAGCCCCACTCCTCTCTTTTTTCCCCTCTCCGCCAAAGTCCTGTCTGCGCGGATGAGTTTAAAGCTGTCCGGGGAAACCACTGTGTCCGGGACAAATCCATCTAACCACATCTCCGTGAAGCACATGATACTAGCGTCCCTGCACCTCCTCTGGAAATGGGGTAGTGCCGCAAGCTCCTCGGTCTTGTTGCAGAAAGATCTTACGTTTCCAATGACAACCGATGGTAAATAACTTTTCCTCCGCTTCGTCCTGCCACCCCTGCAGCCTCTCCGTTTCCTCCGTATGTCTGCAGGGATGTCTGATTTCTCAGCGGGGTGGGGAGCTGGGCCGCAGTGCATAGAGTCCCGAAGACCAAGGAGCTGGTTCCGTGTGTAAACAATGGGACGCTCTGAGTCGCGGACAAAGGGGTTTCCCCTTGCAGCATCAAAAAGTGCCGAAAGTAGCAAAAAGCTCAGTACTAAAGTCCCAAAAGTTGGCTTCCTTTGTGCACATACATTTGGAATACCAGATACGGTATTCACTAATATAAAAACACTCCATAAAACACTATAAAGAAGAGAATGTAGGAAAATAGAAGACGGAGCCGAGGTAACAGGCTGCTGTGTGCGCATCGCCATCTTGAAAATGCAAGGGCAGATGATTAAATTTTCAGTTTGGATAGCCTTTTGCCAAAAGAAATATAATTGTCCTTTGAAAACTGTTTTTTTTTTTTGTATTTATTCAGATAATCTTAGTCTGACATTAACATTCCTTTAATAATCTGAAACATTTAAAATCTAACTCTTGGACTGAAAAAAAATCCTGAAAAAAGTTGAATAACTTCCAGAACAAGGTAAACTTTGAATATTCATGTATCAAAAGTGTTCAAATTAAATTTAAATATGATATATTGTGCATTTTTTACACCGATTATGGTATTCCGCGTTTGAGTGCTGCCTCCGTTTACGATCGGCCATTTCCGATGTGTGGCGTCAGTTCAAGAACACCGAGAATGCGCAAAGCGAACTTGCATAGAAACATACATTGTTTACAGCGAAGGTCGTAGTGTTAGCAGCCGGATGCACGTTACTCATTCTGTTTGTGACGTCACATTCAGGAGCAGCCCGATTGAGGAATGTTCGGGCTCTTTCACTTATACAGCAAGTTTTATTGAAATTACTTCCAAACGGTGCACATAATTCACATATACCGTATTTTCTGGACTATAAGTCGCCGTTTTTTTCATAGTTTGGCCGGGGGTGCGACTTATACTCTGGAGCGACTTATGTGTGAAATTATTACACATTTTTACCGGTATATCATAACACCTGTTATTTTCACACCAAACCGCAAGAGGGTGCTCTAGGCCTGTGTTGAATCAGAGGTAAGCGACGTAGAAGCGGAAGTGCCGCAGCTTCTACCTCCAGAGTTAACAGAGTTATTTGAAAGTGACACCAAGGATGAAGATTTCACTGGATTTTAGTTATTTGGAGTGACACGGACGCTTTGGTTAACTTCTTCGCATGTTATTTATGCTATAGTTATCTGAATAGCTTTTAATATGTTATGTTAACATACCAGGCACGTTCTCAGTTGTGTCATGTAGCGTAAGCTAACCGTACAATTATTCAGCCTGTTTTTGCCTCCGTTCTATTTTTATTTAAAATTGCCTTTCAAGATGACATGTCTGTTCTTGATGTTGTATATTATCAAATACATTTCCCCCAAAAATGCAACTTATACTCCAGTGCGACTTATATATGTTTTTTCCTTCTTTATTATGCATTGTATGGGTGGTGCGACTTGTACTCCGGAGCGACTTATAGTCCGGAAAATACGGTAATATACATTTCTTTACTCTGGTGACTATTTGAATGCATCTGCGTTAAAATACATTCAGTCCAAGAGTTAGACTTTAAGAGTGACAAAATGAGCAAAATTAGAAATTATTTTCACAGCACTGATAAGGGTCTGAGTTGTGTAAGCTCATATGATTTTGTCCCATGAAAATCAAAAGTGACTGTGTGTGGGCTGTATGGAGCGCTAAAAGACGTCAGTCTAAACAGCTGATTGTGATCACGGGAAAGCGATACAGAAAACTCAAACACAAACTTCCTCTGCATGTCTCGTCTTTGCTAGGGTAATGGAATATACACAGAGCTATGCTTATTCTCATTAAAACAGTAAAACAACTTGAGATGTCAACACCCACTTTCCTCACCATTTAAGTAGGATCACCATTCATCAGTCATTGATTTGCTGCATCTCAACAACTTATGTTCTCAACTGAAACCACAAGCTGAAACCACAAGACTCATTATCATAAATATAATCAGTCAGGCAGCATTAACTTTTTATATGGTTTCACAATACAAAAATGAATCATTAATGCTAAAATCTGCTGCTCCTGTTCCACTCTCTGGATAATTCACCCTAACACTGCACATATAGTGTTTTAAATGAGTCAGCTGTCTAGGAAGTCCACAAATCACATGTGAGAGTTATTCATTAAGCTGTGTCAGAGTGGAGGTCGTCATGGAGTATGACTGGTGCCAGGGTTCCTCTGCCGATCTTCATATTTAGTGTCAGTATTTTAATCTGAAGTTAAAGTTTCAACAAGCCCCCATCTGGTCTAGCAAGAACCAGAAGTATTTTGTGAAAATATTCAAACAGTTGTGTGAATTGAGCACTTTTATACTGATTTCAATTTCCCCATGCCAAACAGTACAATAAACTGAATGTGTGAAAATGGGTTGGGGTAACCACCTGTGGTATAGATGTGTAAAACTCATCTTTTCTGAAACATTTAGAATAACACAGGTATTCTTTTACACACATTTATTTAGAGTATAAAGAAGATCTCACGTTAAGATTGAACAGTATTTAAAGGCATACTATGCAACATTTTTCAGTTAATTAATATGTTCCATACCGTTTTGGATGATTAAATGAGTCATTTCAGATTGAACTAAGGTTTTCTCGGCCGCCCTGGTGGTCTGTGGGGGAAATACCGCACTTGCAATTGCAGGAGCAGTCGGCCCGCAGTCACAGGCTCAGTAGTCTCGTGTGCATCGCGAGAGTCGGTCTTGCTTTACGGCGAGAACTGCTACACGCCTTCAGTGAAAGGTATGCTCGTTGGTAGCGCAGTGGCGATATTTGTGCAGTTATCATGGCGGAACCAGCGAGAAAACAGCGAAAGCCCATGTTGGAGCAGGCAAGAAAGAGGAAAAGGGCTCTGGACAGAGAGAGGAGTCGTACACGGGTGAACATAGAAGGCTGCAAGGCTGAGGTGGACCTCGCGTTTCTGCTGATGCGATTGTAAGTAACATTGTAGGGTTTCCCTCACGCTACCGCCTCGCCGACATTCCAAAAAAATAATAATAAAAAAATAAAACTAACTCGATATGCGCGCCGCTCCGCTCAGCCGGTCAGCGGTGCAAAGTTTGTTCCCCCCCCCCCCCCCCCCCCGCTCCGCTCCGCTCCGCTCCGCTCCGCTCAGCCGGTCAAATAAACATGCAAGCATATCGAGTTTTATTATTATTATTATTATTATTATTATTATTATAATCTTTTTTTATGTTGGCGAGACGCTACCGCGGCGGCGGCGGTTGCGGCTTGGAGAGGCGGTGGCGGTAGCGTCTCGCCAACATAAAAAAAAAAAAAAATAATAATAATAATAAAACTGGCGAGGCGGCGGCGGTCGCGGCTTGGCGAGGCGGCGGCGGCCGCCTCGCCAAGATAGCGCTGCAAGAAGCTTGATGTTCATACCTTCACTGTGTTATTCATTGTTTGTACTGCCGTTTTTTCCACTTTTCGTTGCGTTCGCCTGTCTGCTAAGCTCAAAACAACCGCGCCTGGCTTGACGGAGAAACCAGAACAGCTGAGCATATTTACAACAGTGCACTTTTACTTTCGCCCTCTGGGGGGAGCCTGGCTGGAAAATCAACCCCGGTTGCATTGTATACCTTTAACAAAACCACTATCAAAAACAATTATTTCATCTCCGTTGTCAACGCTTTGTAGAACCGCCTTATGCCAGTAGGATTGTGCTTAATCATGTCTTGTCAGAGATAACGATCTCTGACGATTCCTCTTCCTGCACAATCCGTCCAGATTGTCTATAGTCCTGTGGCTTCCTTTTTGCTCTTATCTATTTAGCTCAGGCCAAAGGTTTTATATAGGATTTAGATGTGAGGACTGAGATGTCTCTTAAAGAAGGTGGATAGTGTGAGTATTTTAAAGACTTCAGGATGCCCTGTAGTTTAACAAGGTTCATGGGGCCTTTGGAGGACTAACAGGCCCACAATGTCTCAGATCCTCCATCATGCCGGACAGTGTACATGAGGTGCTTTTACACAAATTAATAATTGGTTTGCCACCACATCCCCCTGGACTTTTGGTTGTCAAACAGCTAAATTTTAGTATTATTTGACCAAAGCACACAGTTCCAGGTAGAGTAGATATTTGTGATGGTAGAGAAAAAACAACTTTTCTTCTGGCATCACTCCCAACCAGTAGGTCAGCATGTAGAGAGCATCTAATAGCTGTTAAGATGACCCTACGTTGCCACTAGTTGCTTAAGTTCTCTAACAGCAAGTTTGGATAAGTGTCTTTAATCTTAATATCCTTTTGTCATGACTTTGTTTTTCATGGAGACCCAGAAGAAACACTCACAGAGACAGGTTACAGTTAAGGATGTTTATAGAGATAACTGGGAATAGAGTTATGGAGGTAAATTGAATAATAGATGGCTGGTAAGGCTGTCGTCGCAGACTGAGAAGAAGAGAGAGAATCAGTGAGCACGGGCAACTTTTACCCTGTTTACACTACCCTTTTTTTAACCGAGCCGAGACCAGTCCAAGCTCGGTAACCGAGATAGCTCTTGAGTGTAAACGGTAAGCAGACTGAACTGAACTGAGCTAGACATTACCGGACCGCGCTAACTGCAGACCAGTTCCTGGTGTGGTCTCGGCCTGTTATCTGAAAACGAAGAGCGCATGAGCAGACCGCGTCATCCCCTTACAGTCAGCTGACTGTCCGCGGTTTTTCCGGCGTGTCTGGCTGCACGTCCCGATTCACACTCCATTCAGACAAATTTTAGACACTCATAATAATACTAGCTTCCTTACCGTGCCACACAATTTCCAGAAATGATTCTGCTTAGTAGTGTGATGAACCGCAGCGTCTGTTGTGGTTGCCTGCGTCTGTAAATCCTTATTAGACGTTCGTTTGTCTTATCCACATCCCAAAACCTGACTCTGTCTAACCCTAACATCCTGAATGTTACGGGCGCAGCCATTATGATTTGCTTTGTTCCGCCTTCAATCCCAGAGAGCAACAGTACCGCAGATCGTCACTAGGAGGCGAGGAGTAACCAAGGAACCGGGATAGCGTGGTGTTTAAACGGTCGTCTTGGCTTGATTAACTGATCCAAGCTTGGACTGGGCTCGGCTCGGATCGGTTTAACAAGGGTAGTGTAAATGGGGCTATACAGGCTGGGATGGTGGTGTGAAAAAGCTGACTTACGTTAAGGTTCAGGCAATTGACAACTGTTGTCCAGCTGTTGTGCAATCAAGCCGTGAGGCACAATCAGACTGTAAGTTGGAAACAACATGAAACGTCACACTTTTACAGGCACCTGAGGACTGACCATCACAGCAGGGGGTTCCAACACTGCTATGTACCATATCTTTTTCCATGGACTGTGAAAGAGACTGCATTGGAGAGATCGACAAACATGGGCGCAGTCCAGAATTGCGGCTAAATACAGCCTGCTATTACACATCGGAACCTAACCAGCCGACTGCTATGGAAACAGGCTGCGTGCAACCTTTTTCTCAGCTTTTGCCAGAGAAAAGCTGATCTGAAGTCTCCATTTAAACTTTGCAGGCCCTCCAGAGAATGAACACAGCTACCCTGGGAAGGCCATGTTGCGACCCAAGGGGGGTGGGTCGCAGCTACCCGCAGGGGAGCCGAGCGGAGGTCCCCATGTTCACAGCCCAAGCACAGACCGCCAGAGCCCAGTTCACAAACAAGGACCTTTACCCCTTGAGCCAGCTGGCTCTTCGCCCTTGGCCAAAGAGCCAGTTTCACCCTGGAGTAATTCACTGCAACCGGATGCTCCGTCGCCAAAGTCAGACAAAGGCAGAGGTTTGGCAGAGAAATTATAAAGAGACTCGTAGGGGATTAATCACTTAAAGTGTTTTACTTAATGTGTTTTCGTTGTGTTTATAAAACTTGGTCGAGCCAATACGCTAGCACCACAAGCATTTTTGAAACAAAGCTTTGCTGATGTGGTTTGAATGTGTTTTAAGAATATAGCAAATATTATTTCCATAAGGGTTTTATAAATCGATGGGATATTAATGTTTGTGTTTTCTGGTTTGCTCATTATGACTAAAAAGAGCTTTGAAAGTCTTTGTAAATTATCACCGAAAGTCCGCTAGCATAGCGCTATTACCCTTCCGAGTAACATTAGTGCAAACACTAAACATGACTATGGTTCGTTTTAAACATAATGCTTGTTTTCGTTTCGCTCTGTCATCGTTACGACAGTGCTACCAGCATTATTACAGCATCAATGGGGAACATTAATGACAATTTAATGTTGTTTGTGTAACATTGGGATTAAACCCAAGTTAATGTAAACAATGATCACAGGAAGTGCCCTGATATGTCACTTCCGGTGTATCGTTATTACTATGTGGGTTACATAGACATCATATAGGTAGACGCCCCGTCGTTGGGTGAGAGGCGTGCTGACAGAGCGGCCATTTTAGGTCAGACCAAGCTGCGCTCAGAGAGAATACACGTCAATTCAGGAAAGTGGTACTTTATGTTTTCAGACACTCTGAATCCGGTGAATTCTCAATCGATTTCCAAATAAATTAGCTGACTGAAAACGTCACCCTTTTAGGGGCTACATGGGACCAATTGATTGAATTAAATGATTGATAGTTTAACTTAATACATAATTTCGATTTTGTATTGACAGCAACTTCCAGAGCTACTTCCCAGGATGCCCGACTTTTACTCCGCTTATGGGTGCGCAAATAAAAGGACACTACAAACCGCATCCTGGGGAATTACCTTCCATAAGTAAGAGTTTATGAGGATAAATATATATATATATATATATATATATATATATATATATATATATAAACAAAACAAACAAAATGGTCCTAAATTACTGGACAGACATGATTTATGGGGAAAAAATAACAGAGTATTTTGTTTTTGCTATGATTTTGTAATCCCTTTGATTCTAAGATGCATTATTTAGTTTTTTGGTGATTTTTTTTTTCTTTTCTTCCACTTTGCGGTTTGTATTGTATAATTTTTAAATGCTGCTATTGGCACATCTGCTCTCACTTGTCTGTATATGGTTTTGCTCTTATGTAGATCAGTGCTGCTGTCATCACATAGTCTTAAAAAGTGGCAGATGGTCACTGATGAGTATCTGTTATTTGTACAGTTTAAAGTCCCATTTGTAAATGTACATGAAGTAGTAAGCTACCCTGTTGGAGCCGATTTATGATAAAAAGCTTTGTGATGAATAGTCTATGAAAATATATATTTATACGGGAAAAAAACAAAAAACATATATATATATATATATATATATATATATATATATATATATATATGTGTGTGTGTGTGTGTGTGTGTGTGCGTGTGTGTGTTTGAGTTTTCTCATATATATATGAGAGAGAGAGAGAAATGTGTGTATAATTTGTGTGTTTATTATATTAATATGTAACTGCAAAATATATAACTGCATGTATATATCTCAACCAGTTTGACTTCAGTTTAAATTGTTTTGGTTCTGATTAAATATGTGAGCATTGTGAACATATGATTAAAATGTGATCTGAGCTGCCTCCTATTCATTCTGACAGCAGCTATCTAATCTGTGGTCTGACCCAAGATGGCCGCCATGTAGACACATCAGCCTAGCGGCCAGCAGTGTCCAATTGGGCGTCTACGTATATAAGGTCTATGGTGGGTTAACCCTAAATTACTAATTTGAGTCTTAATCATTTCCGGGAGATATAATCACGTTAAGAAAAAAGGTTATGGATTTTACTGAGCAAATCCCTCTTTAAATGTTATTTCCTCAAATATTGTGTTATATTACTCAGATTTGCATTGTGAATGGGTTGAAACACATATCGAATGTTTTTTTTTTTTAATTAGTCAAGCTAATTCCATTCATTCTATATTCTTTAAGATGAACTTAAACCTCTAACCTAGATCTGCAGTGAACCCGGATTCACTGAATCATTCTGATGTTTTTTTTTTTCAACTATTTTATTTGTCCTTTTGTTTCTTTTGTGTGTACATAATTGCTTAGTTTCTTTAATCTTACTTTTGCTTAGTAGTTTAGTTAAGTTTCACTGGCTTAGTAGAGACGATTTGTTGATTGAAATATAGTGATAATTCAGATAATCAGCTTTCTATAGTAGTGTTCTCTGGATGTTTATTCATTTCTGTTAATAAATTCTTGTACTTGAAGAGAAGTTGTCACTCCTTTATTCCATATGTGTGCAGAGTTTGCTGTTAAAAGAATGCTAGTCCTCAAATCACCCTTTCAACTATTGTCCTGATATCAGCTGATATCAGGACAATAACTAACAGACCGAGAGTTATTTATTAAACATCAAATAACTAAAAACATGCGTAATGGCACAACAGCGGACTGGAGCGATGATGACCACAGAGAGATCAGACTGGATGAAGAGATGCAAGACGGGATCGTTCAGGTTTCGGACACCTTCCATCTCCGGCCACCGTAAATGCACCTCGTAATCAGTTGTTGATGGAACACACCTAGTGACAGGTAAGAACAACCACACCACACCACAGGTATGTGGTCCCTGGACTACGACTACATACCTGATGCCTGCTCATTGTATGTGGTGACAAGATGAAAAGATGACCTCTCTGTCAGGTCATATTAATACACCACATAAACCAAAAGTCATATATAACTAAACAGAACATCCTATAAAGTCTTATCACAAAACAGATTTTAGAATGTCTTCAGTTAAATTTATTTTTAAATAATTGTCCTAGGGATCACTTTCAAATGGATATGAGTTTAATGGATAAAAAAAAAAACTTTTATGTAAGTGCCACGTGGAAAATTTTGCAAAATCAAATTAAAACTGGGATTTATGGAGGGAAATAGTGTTTTTGTTTAATGTAAAAAAAAAAAAAAAAAAAACTTGTTCCAGCCCCTTTCTTGCCTCATATTGACTGTGATGACAATTTTTTACAGATGCTGTTTATTATTGAGGGTCATCAACTAGCAGGCCACCGTTGCATTTTAGATTTTCTGATTTACTGGGCATGGCAGGAATCTGAAGAGGAAGAAACCCTTTCCCTTCCTGCTGCTTTCAAGAATAGGAGGTGTGGCAGTCTCTCTCAAATAAACTGCAACACACACAAGCACACACACACACACACACACACACACACACACGAGTGCGCGCGTGTGCATACACACACGACCATCTTTGTTTAATGTACAAAGTGAGGACCATGCCTCGTCTTCCATTGACTTCCATTCATCTTCAAACTTTTCTATGGCCTAACCCTTACCCTAACCACTATGGGTTTATTCCGGACCCTAACCTAAAACTATTTGATATTTCATATTGCTAAACCTAACCTCTACCACAGAATAAAAGTGAGGACTGGCAAAAGGTACTCACTTTACATCAAAGTCCTCACTTTACTAACAAAATTACCAAAACACGTTCTCATTCAGTTGCAAGAAAACGAACCCACACACGTATCCTTGTTTAAAATACATAGTGTGGATCGGGCCTTGACTTCTATAGACTACCATTCTTCTTCAAGCCTTTCTATGGCTTAATCCTAACCTAAATGTAATTGACAACTCAGTGCTAAACCTAACCCTTACTTTACTAGTAGAACAAGCAAAAAATGTTCTCGCTCAGCTTCAAGTACAAGAACACACACAAGCATGTTTGTTCTGTGATTCTGAGGGTGCTAATGCTGAGAGGTAGAAGGCCTGAGCTTAACCTGAAAAGTTTCAGTCTCTGTAACAGAGAGGAATTCATTTCAGCATATGTGTATAAACCGTATCAACGTGTACAGCACTTTATGTGCACATTTGTCCTTTTTGTACAGGCACTTTAACTAGCACCTGCACTTCAAAAGCTGGGATAGTTTTCCACAAAAAGCCAAAAAATATTTGACTTCTCATAGAGCTTTTGTTACACTTTTTCATAGATAACACGCAGCCTTGTGTTGCTGGCTCTGTACGGCGCCTTCACATGGAATTGATTGGTAGACGCCCGTGTAAAGGAAAAGAGGAGTTAGCGCATAAGAAACAATGGGCTACTGTTTGATTAGACTGAGCAAAGACTGTTTATGTAATGTATTCTGATACAACTGCAGGAGTTCCAATATGATCTGTTAATAATGTGCTTCCTTACCTTTGGCATGTTCTCCAAAATGTTTCCAGATCCCGGGAAAAGGGCTTTCTAAGGATCTGAACAATATTGAATTGAATTGCTTTATGTGTCCCCCATGGGGGAAATTTTGTTTCAGCACAGCCCCTCAAGAGAAAGACAAAGTCCAATACCCCAAGTGTACACGTGCATCCAGGTTCTTGTCCCAGGGGGGGAAAAACAAACAGGCACAGCAAGTGTGGTGAGGCATAGAGGAGGAACCGTCTGTCAAACTCCTAAAGTTTGTTGATCACACAACAGTCATCATTATGCAGACTGTGGTTGACTTTTATAGTGCGTTATTGTGTTGTTGTAAGCACACGGGTAGCATCGTACAACCCAAAGCCAAATTCCTTGTATGTGTACACACATTGGGGGTTCTTGACCAAATTTAGCAGGGGGGGGCCAGGGTGGGGCCAGTATTTCTTCACAGGGGCACCGCACAAACGATTGAGGGGGGGGGAACTTAACAGGTTAACATTTCATCGTTGACCATAATATATTAAGTAGGCCAAAGAGCCAATTGTGGCTCTGGAATTGCAGGTTGCAGACCCCTGATCTTTTCTCAATACAGTGGGAGCTTAACAAGGAAACAGCTTAATTTTGAATTGTTATTATTTTGTTATTTTTAGGGCTGGGCAAGTTAACGCGTTAATTTCGCATTAACTCATTAGACTATTAACGGCGATATTTTCTTTAACGCGCGTTAACGCATGTTGCTCACATGCTTTTATTTTGTGAAGGTCTGTTGCTGTGGTGTAGGGGTTTGAATAAGAACAGTAGGTGGCGATAATGCGCCAATAACCTCGCTGTCAGCCCAGCCTCAGATTCAAAGAAGAAGAAAGGTGCTGGCCGGAAAAAAAACAAAGCTGACATGCGGAAGGCGGTGTTTCCCGCAGGACTTTGCTTAGGCGAGGCGGTGAGTTGGCGAACGGAACAAGTTTTGTGCGGAGCGGAGCGGAGCGGAGCGGGGTCTGCATCGACGCCGTCGGTGAAGTCGCTTCTCGTTTCAAAGTATCCATGTGTTTTTGTCTGTTTTTCCCTGACATTCACTATATGCACGCGAGAAAGCAACAACAAAAAACCGCGTGTCAACGTCAAATAAACGCAAGCATATCGAGTTAGCAAGCATTTCAGTTTAAAGTTCTTCCAGCATGGAATATGACAGAAACAAGTTAGTTGTAACCACTGCCAAGTTAAATTTTGGTATTGAACATAAAATGGTAATGCTGCTCCCTGCTGTTACCTCAGAAATTGCCTGTTTTTGGTAGATTTTTTCTCCATAAAGAGAATTCCCTGTCAGTGGCAATAAGCTTTAATTTATTATTATTGCTATTTTTTGTTTTACATGTTTAAGTTGAGCTTTACACTAAATATGTGTTACTGATAAGTGCTACAAATGTTATAACACTTTTGTTCATATGGCAGCAGAACATTAAAATAAAAGTGCTCTTTACACTACTTTTGAATTCATTCTTGGAGTTTGTAAATACAATGCGATTAATCAGGCAAATTATGCGATTAATCGCGATTAAATATTTTAATCGTTGCCCAGCCCTAGTTATTTTATTATTGGGTAAAAACATAAACGAAAAAAAATACAACTGATCCAAATGACCAGTCAATCACGGTATCTTTGTCAGCATTTATCATCCTAAGAAATGTATTATCATGTATTTAGTACAGGGGCCAGGAACGGTTCTACAGGGGCACAGGCCCCTGTTGGCCCCTGTCTAGAACCGCCCCTGTGTACACATACCTGGCAAACAAACCTGATTCTGATTGTGACAAGTGACGCAACGTCTACCGTTATCCACCATTAATAACACGCAAAACAAAAGCCAGTTCATTCCAGCGGGGTAGCGCCTCCGTTAAGGGCACGTTTGTTTTCTACTTTCCAGTGACAAACTCGTCCCTTTGTGCAGATTATCAGCAGAAGTCAGTCAGTCAGAGTCTGATCAGACAGAACAAACCCTGTGAATCCTACCAACAGTGAAACACACGGTGTGCCCTCACAACAGCAGGAGTCCTGCAGCGAGGGCCCCGAAAGGGAGGTCCTCATATAGAGGCTATGGAGAGGCAGGTGGGAGGGGCTGAGCGGAGGACACGCCCACTGTGGGCGTTTCTCCTGCGTTGCATTACTTATTGAGGCAACTCTGGCTTTGAAGGGGCGCTTTTCCCTCGGTTTTTCCCCGAGGAAGAAGAGCGGCTCGTTCGGACTTCCTCCGCCAGGATTTACCGTCAGTCGGACTATAATTAATCCCTCCTAGATCGCCGCTGGTTTTCCGTCTTTCATCCGTCCCGCAGCAGTCCTGGCAAGTTCTAACTTCATGGTTGCAGGGAGGGACGGACTGAAGAGTTGGATTCCGTTCTGCCCCCGGATCCTGCTAACCGGACCTGCTCCCACGGGTAGGTCTCTCCGCGCACCGGGTCGTGTCAGTCTGCAGATGTTTGCGGAGCAGTGTGTTCTGACAGCTGCAGCCCGGCCCGGTCCGGCCCGGTCCGGTCCGGCCGTGGCGGAGCTCTTCATCCTCTGTGCCGATAACAGTGTGATGAAGTTCTGCTCTGAAGGCGTTTGAGCCTGAAACTGTCCAGATGTTCGGGAAAGCCGCCCCGCACCAGCAGATTCAAAGTGCATGAAACATCTGTCACAGTAAACGTCCCGCACTAGAAGTGGAAGAGGGTGTGAGTTATAACCCATTGTCTTACTGATGTATTAATCAGCTCTTGTCATCATAACCATGGTAAATAATGAGTGTGTTTTCTGCCCCTGGCGGACCGACAAAGTAGTGCATGGTCCTGAAGTGGAAGGCAAAGGGATGCATGGCTGAAAATACACATATACTTTTAATAAATCAGAATCTGAAAAGCTCAAACGACCTTTTCACTGTAGTTCCAGCTGCAGGCCTCTCAGGGTAGGCTGTACCTCTACCCGCTTTCGCTGTCTACAAAGTGACCGCTTGCCGGTTCTTCTCAAAACAGCTCCGGCTCAGTCAGACTGGATGGAGACTGTCTGTAGGCATCAGGTTTTAGGTTCTCCAGCGCAGTCTGGACTTTGATTATGCCATTTGACCACTTGAATATACTTTGCAGCACTGGATGTATGGTTGGTGTTGTCCTGCTGGGAGGCGAAGCTCTGCCCCGGTCTCAAGTCTTTGGCATCTTCCAACAGCTTTTCGTCCATCTTTGTATCAACTCTGACCAGCTTCCATGTCCTGGTTGAAAAAAAAGCTTCCCCTCAGCATGGTCCTGCCACCATTATATTTTCCTATGGGCAATGCATATGGTTGGTTGGTCTGCTTTTGCTGGGTGCTTTAATGACTATAAAGCAGGGGTGTCAAACTCATTTTGGTCTAGGGGCCGCATACAGCTTAATCTGATCTCAAGAGGGCCACACGAGTGAACTCATTGCAAGATTAAATAGAACTAATAAAAGTGGACTTGTTGTTGATTTTTATATTAAATGAATTTCACTTTTACACAATATATTATGAATAACCTCAGCGTTTTTAAGAAAAGTATGTGCTATTTCAACAGTACTTTTACTCAGTTAAATCTCTGCAGCTCCTCCAGAGTTACCATGGGCCTCCTGGCTGCTTCTCTGGTTAATGGTGACGGTCAGCCTGTCAGTTTAGCCATATGCTGGAAGGCTTGCAGTTCTTTCATTTTCTTTCCATGAAGGCTTCAGCCGAGCTATGTGAGAGGATTAAACCTTGGGATTTAGTTTTTTTTTTTTTAAACAAACCTCTAAAATAGAGGATCAGCTCTACCATATTTAAAAATAAATCAGAAATAAATAAATGCTCAATAAATAAATAAGCATACAATTAATTGCCAACAAAAACTCTCACAAAATAGAATAATGCAGATTTTCCCATGGTAAGAGTTGTAGTATGATCCAGATGAGGTTATCCATGTGTGCCATGAGTTTGGTGGCCCTACAATGATCTATAGTGCAGTAATTGCTAATTTTATACTTATTCTAATAATAAAATAGGAGAAAGTGTAGGTCTTACTTATCTAAATGATAAAATCAGATTAAAGTGAAAGCCCTTTATCCAAAGCTATTTGATTTATAGAGCAAACAGTTATGTTTAATGGATTTCTTTTGTATCCTAAACCTTGCAAAAGGGACTTTAATGAATATTTTTGGCATTTAGACTTTGGGAAATTCTTCAAAAAAAAGTATTATTTTCCAATCAACTACAGACATGAGATGAGATACACATGCAATGAATTTCATAATAATCCACCTCTCCTTTGGTGACGCTGTTGAATATTTCTCTATGATTATTTTCTGGTGTTGCAACTTGCAGACGGTCCCTAAGCATTTGCGGAGGAGCAAGCTCTGCATAGGGTCCAACGTAATTCTCTCAGCGCGATGGGAGACTCGTTTTGAGGAAACTACGGTTGTAGCTCACTGTCTGCCTTGCGGTGGTTGCAGAGAGGTGTCTGTTTTGTAGAATAAATCATCCGCCGATGAGTTACTGATCTGGAAAAGCCGAATCTGTGAATATCTTTCTAACTTTACCGAAGTCTCGGACTGGAAGCTGTTTATGTAAAAGTAAAGTAAACATTAGAAAGAAATGTTCAAAGGACCACAGAAAAACATTTCAGATGTAAAACGTACAGCGTTCTAATTATTCTTAAGATGTCGGACACTGAACGTCCGCCTGCTGAGTTTTAACATTACTAAACAATGCTTTAGTGCAGGGGAAAGCCATGTAGATTTGACCGACGCAGTAAAATGCTAACCAACCAATGGGCAGAAGTTGACCCCTTAAGACCCGCCCCTCCTCATTTGCATAATGAGGCAGAAATGCATACAGAAATGTAAAAACGACAGGCAGAAAAAAATGGCATCGAAGAAATAAATACGGTAAAAAAAAATACAAAGGAAGAATAAAACAGACAAAAATACTATAACATTCACATAAATAAATACTTAAAAAATAGGTAATTAATAAAGTTGAAGATTATAACGGACAATAAATAAATAAGGTAATTATTACAAAGATGAATAAGTAAAGAAGCTAATTAAAAGATATATATACATTTATGTCTCACTGTATAATTTAATTTCTACCAACATTTATGTGTTTATTGTATTTTTGGTGGCAATTAATTGTATGCTTATTTATTTATTGAGCATTTATTTATTTCTGTATTTATTTTTAAATATGGTAGAGCTGCTCCTCCATACTCTGAGGCCTTTGCAGAACAGCTGGATTTATTTTGTTATTGAATTCCACAAAGCTGGACTCTGTTTAGGTGACATTTGAGTTCTCCTGAATTTTTTATTTTGGAGTATCAGAGTAAAAGGGGCTAGACCAAAATTTCCATCCCACTTTTGAATTCATTTTTGAAAAATTTGCAAACCCTCTTCCTTCCACTCAGAGCTGCGCTGCTTTGTGTCGGTCAGCCATGACGTACTCTGATGTTTGGGGTCGTTCACACAACCTGATAAAAACTGAAAGGGTGTCAGTAGTTTTGTGCAGCTGTATACAAATGTGCAAGCAGTGCGGTAACGATGCTCTTTGCTATTTAACCAGAATTCTTTGATGGTGGTTCAGAGAAAATAAAGCTACTAGTGCAGAACTGCAGCAAATGGTTACCTAAAAATATTGGTCTGCCAATAAATCTGCCCATTACTTTTGTTATTAAATACAGAAGTAAAGCTTTTTCTCTAAGGCTATCGTATTTCAGGATGTGAAATCATCACTCTTCATGCTGAACTGTAATATGTGGAGTTTGTGTGATACAGGTGAGGCATTTCTCCTCTCTGCCCTCTAGCATTCTGGGAATAAAGCTGGGCAAACCTGAGAGACTTCATGTTTGCCTTACTTGACTTGCTCTCTGCTCCGCGATGGTTTAAACAAAGTCCCTGGAAGGTTTGCAGCCTCCTGCTTCACTTCCTGTTTGGCGCTTGCTCTGTATATGTTCCAGCCCGGGTGGATGAGGGCAGTAAGCAGTTGGTATGTTAGTATGAAAACTATGTGGAGCTGCCAGCCGGCTGCAGAATCTGGTGTGTAGGTGAGGGCTCCAGCGCAGAGTGTGAGCGGCTCAGAGTGTCAGACCAGGATGGAGACTAAAAAGGACCTGGATTTGCAGACTGGGTGAAGCAGAAGAATCGTGTTTACCAGCATCGTTGCCTCTGATTAACATGCAGGTTGTTGGTGCGCTGTGCAGCTAGGCAAGTTCTTTTCAGCTCGCTTGCTTTGTGTCACTGATGCTCTTTTCATGTGTTTGTCTGGAGAGTTGGAGCAGCGCCACACAGAAAGGCCCAGATTTAAACCCGGGACCTGCTGGCTGTGAGGCAGCAGCACAGCCAGGCAGAAAATAGAAATTTGGTTTTGACAAAGTGTTAATACGCCGTCTGGTTATATATATATATATATATATTTATATATATATATATTTATATGTATATTTATGTATATAGATCGATAGACATGTGGTACGATAGAAAAAAAGAATAGAACAACAGTTTTCCTTCCATTTGCACTCTAGCCTATCATGTAGGTTAATACTAAGGTCATTACATCCTCCCAACCAATCACAAATGAAGACCCAGGAACGCTCCATCACCAAACTCCGCTCCCTTCAACGACTTCAGAGAGCACGTGCTCTTTTTTCCTTTTTAAAAGCTTGCAGTTTTGGTGAAAAGTTTGTTGAATAAAGGGCTTAGTTTGAATTAAGCTTTTGCGCTTTTTAAATCCAAAAATAGGTCATTAAGCAACAGCATAAAATAGCCAGAACTGCACTTTTTTAATAATTGTAGATATCGACCAATATGATTTGCATTTTATGCCCTAGGGCAGGTATAAATCTGTTCGTGTGTGCAGGTATCTGCTGCGTACAGCCGTCTGTAGATCTTCCCACATGCCTTTGGACTGTCTGGACCACTCTAATCTTGTGTCCGTGGAGCCATTCTGTGGATGTGGATTTATGCTTTGGGCCGTTGTGCTCTTGAAGGAAGAAGTTACTCTTCATCATTAGCATTCTAGCTGAAGCCGGAACGTTTTGTGCCAACGTTGAGTGGTATTTAGACTTTTTTGTAAAAAAAAGTCCACACACCACACCGGTTTTATCCTCTCTACACTGCTACCAGTCAAATTTAGAATATCTTTTAAAATTTGAATCTTGACTTTTAGAGCCGTTAATGGCCCCCAAATACATCACAGAAATGTTGATTCATTCTCCTTCTGGCCGCACTCTTTGGTACTCAGCCCAGATCCCCCTGACGGTCCCTAAGACCTGGTTTAAAATCTCAGAGTGACCTGCCCTTTGAGGCAGCAGCCCCAGACTGTTCAATGCCCCGCTCCTTTCTCTCTATGTAGCCAACTCTGTTCATTACTTTTAATAAGTAGTTTTATTCAAACAAGCTTTTAGTTAAATGTTCTATTTATTCTTTTCATTAGCTCTGTTGTTACTTTCTTTTTTATATTAAGCCTTCTCTTGGATCTATTTTACTTGTAATCTGTAAAGCACGTTGTGTTTTTTTTTTATCTATGAAAGGTGATATAAAAACAAAGTTACACATTGATTAAGGTCCCCATTGAGAATAAAGGGACCAAAACAAGACACGGCCACTGGCGTGATTCACAGGTGTTCTCTTAGAGATGTAAAGAGTTACTTGTTAATCAAATTCCAATGGAAGATGTTGCTTTATGATGACTTTTATTTGGAATAATTGTATTTACCTTTTTTTTTTTTGTTGTTACTTTTTCCATAAACGATTGAAGAGTTTAAGTTGTTGAGGTTGTTGACGACGTTAAAGTTGGAAATAAGGATCAAATAGTGAATGACTTTCTTGTTTTTTTTTACACTACAAACATCTCTGGACTTTGTTATATCCACTTTATGTAGCTTGTGGGAATTTTCCAATGCTTTATTCAATTCAATTCAATTCAATTTTATTTATATAGCGCCAAATCATGAAACATGTCATCTCAAGGCACTTTACAATGGTTTACTTTATGCGGCTAATCATACAGTTTGAAAGCAGCTGTTCCGATGGTTGGAACATATCATTCTTGGACACGTTTTCGGACGTCGCCAGACAAACTTAAAGTAACATTTTGCGATCGGAGATGTTCATTCAACATTTGCACCTTTCCTCATATTTCATTATGGTAACACATAACAACAAAAAGATCCCTGCTTATCTCCACGGCCTGAATGTCTGCTACTCTTGGACCTCCGTTGCTCTGAAGATCTCCGAGCATCTTTGCCCTCTGCTCGCACAGATGCAGTGTTTGCTTTATAAACAGCTCCAGCTGTCGGTTGGATGCACGGGGTTGTATTTTATGGTATATTCGCTGAAATCCTGCGACTGCCTGGGAAGGCGGCCGCTGCGTCGCCTGATCACGTGCGAATCTTCTGTGTAAAACAACAAAGACTCAGCAGCAATTAAACAGGCGCCTGTATGTGTGTGTTCTGTGTATTAATCATGTCTGCATAAAGCTGGCACCGTGCGCTGCTCTGCCCCGCCGACTCCTCCCTCAGCCACATGCGTGTGCTCTGCGTGCACATAGCGGCGCGTTGAGCTCCAAGCTGAGGGACAGACGCTGTAATGAGACACTTGGGCGAGGGCGGCCAAACAGTCCTCGTTTTGTTTATGAGCCTCATAAGATGATGAATGTCATTTACTGTCTCCTTCTACAGCCTCAGTGTTCAGGACGTTCATGGGGCAAGCCGATCTCTCTTTGCTTTCTCTTTGTTTCCTGCTGGGATTTCTTCATTCTTGCACAAACTTTTGCAGCATGCGTAGTCGAGCGGTAACTTACCAGAAGAATATCCTGTGAACAGGGGATAACGAGACACGTTACAGGTGAACATAGAGCCCAGCGATATGTCATCAGGTCATGTTAGAATATGTGGCTGATGGCCAAACTGATGCTCCTATAATGCTGCACCACTGCTAAACCAACCAGCATAAAGCCTGGAGTAATGTTTGATCTACTTCCACAGTTCATAGTTGGAAGGATTGTTTTGCTGATTGTTGGAATATTTGTCTGCACAATTGTGAAGAGCTTTTTTCATACAGTGGCTCTAGATATTCTTCATACCCCTGTTAAAACTGTCTCCTCTCATCTGCTGTGCAATGCTTAACACCACTGCATCAGATTGCTTTGCTTTGCACTCGCATCTGCTGACCCCTCCCTGTGATTTAACATGGTCTGCCACATGGCAGCTAGATTTAGGGTTGTCAAAATGATTCATATGTTACATTGACTGGATTTAAAAAAAAATATTATTTGAAGATAATGGGATTAAATATTTTTTCCAGCATGAGTATGGAGTTTAAAAACGTTAGTATCGCAACAACCCTGGCTAAGTTCCTGTCGATTTCCTCTTCGTTATCGTAATAATTACAATAAAAAGTTGGATAAAGACCATTACTTTTGGGGAAAAAGAACGTAAATATGTTCATTTTCGTTTTATGAAGAAATGGCAAGTGGACAACGATTTACACCGTTCTCAGCAATCCGCTTCTGCAGACGTTTCTGTGTGGCAGACGGACTTTGCTCCAAAGACATGACTGTGACTCATTCAGGCATGTGATCTCAACTCGGAATTGGCAGCTGTGATTACGGCCCTCAGTATAAGCTGTTAACGGATCATGTTAAATAAAATAAAATGAAAGAGCAAATCTAAATAGTTGGTTATGAACCGTGTTTGTCTGAGGATAAACCGGTGAACAAAAATTAACCCACAGCCACCACTAGCTCACGCTGATCCCAGGACACACACACCAGGTAACACACACACACACCAGTGAAAAACGTAGGTGAGAGTTGGAAATGTGAGAAACTTGGAGAAACATGATGTTGAAAAACAAAATGGGCATTTCTCTAAAACGGACACAAAGACAAGATGGAAACCAACCAGAAAGACTGCCAAGAGGTTGACACCCAGCCCATAAGTGTCTGCTGTATTCATGAAGAAATTTCGCACAAAGGAAACATCCAAGCTTAGCTAACATCTCCAAAAACCGTAATGGGAATCCTGTTGTGGTTTGATGGAACCAAACCAGAACACTTGGCCACAACTCCAAGAAAAAGGTGGGTCATGAGATGAGTAACAGTTCCAAATACCAGGAAGTCTGGAGCCAGAACCTCCAGGTGTCTCCTGGAAAGATGAAGATTCACATCGAGTACAAACATACGTTGAAACCAACAAAAGAAGGATTTATTGAGAAGGAAAATACCTTTTGGAATGGCCAGAGTCCAGAACTAAATCTTACTGGACACCTGTGTTGTCCCCTGAAGAAGACCGTGGAGAAGAGACGACCTCGCCATCTGGTAGGTCTCTTGAATCTTTGCAAGACGGAGATGGCAAATATGACTAAGTCAAGGAGCGGGATGCTGATAGACTCTAGCCAAAGGAAACTGAATGTTGAAATTGAATAAAAAGTAACAAAGTAGTCTTTTTATGTCTGCATACCTGCACATCTAAATCAGCTCTACCCCACGGGACACTGAAAAAAAAAAGAAAATGTGGCTCTGAGACAAAGATTAGATTCTGATCTGGGCGTCCCTCCACTTCAGCATCATTATTTTTTATCAAAATTGTCAGTGGTGGGCAGAGCGGATGACAGAGCTGTAAAAGTAAGAAAACCGCTACCGCTTAATGTGAATTAAATTTCAGCTTGCTTTTATTTTATCTTAAGATTTTATTAATCCGAGTCAGTGCTTCCTGGACAGAGCTGGCTCCTTCTCTCCTTATTCCATGTTGGAGCACGTTCAACCCTTTGAGTGCACAGTACAGCCTGGGCCTTTTCAACTTGACGTTAGAGCGGCATTATTACCAACCGTGTTCCAGGACGATAATAGAGTATAAATTAAGTACTGACTTAAAATGCTGCAGCCTCTGTAATGGCCTTGTCTACCTTAATTTTTAGCATGGATCTCAGTATGTTCAACAACAAATGGTAAGGTGGCGTAGGACCTCTAAAAACAAGAAGTCTAATTTAATAAAGGATCCTGGAATAGCAGGCGGAATAATTTTATAGGCCAACAAATCTGTTGCACCCGTTTAAGAGATTAGATCATCCTGAAGACCTATGTATGTTTTTTGTGACAAAGGTTCATCTCTACCCATGTTGATACACGTCTAAAGGCCCATTCATACCTCACGTAAAAGACGGATACGGATACGTATGGAGCGTTTCATACGTTCTAACCGTCGATTTCGTCCGTATTTTGACACGAAAATTGGGACCTTACAATTACGGACGAAACGGATCAATACGGAGCAATACTACCGGAAAAGGTGGGGGCGCTATTGAGTTTGTAGTACAAAATGTCAACAAAATCACGAAGAAGGTTAGAATTCTGGGCTTTAAACAATGGCGGGATTCGAGGAACGACTTGCGGAGCATGTCCGCAACTACACACATTTATATGATGTGTCGTGTCCGGGGCACAGGGACAAACAAAAAGTTTACTTACGGAGCAAATACAACAAAATCACGTCTTGGACCGTCGCCATGTTTGATCAGTGACGAATCATTGGCGCCCAGCACTGCCACCTACAGGAAATATTGGTTATTGCGCACCTCAACGGACGGAGGTATGAAGGAGTCAACGGATAGAACGTACGGACAGAAATATGGACGTGTAGGCCAAACGTAGGGTATGAATGGGCCTTAAGGAGATGACAGAACTTAAGGATGCCCGGCAGCTTGTAGGGGCTTGTAGATCTCTCTGCCAAGCAATAAATGTCAGTGCTGTCTTTCTGGAAAATGAACGTAAAAGTCTTGCAAATGTAGCTGGCTAGAAAGTTCAGTTTTGTTCTAATGTGACTAGAGCCCCTTCTTCCTCATCTTTGCTGTGTTTGTTCCCAGTGTAGTTTGTGTCCCAGTGAACACAGGGATTTCTTTCTTTCAAAAAGGCCAGATTTTTGGAGCACAAAACAGTCGTCAGAAGAGCTGACTGACATTTTCAAAGCTTGGGCTGTTGTTTTCTAACCTAGCTCTGCTTTAAACTTCTCCACAGCGTCCTCCCTGACCTGACTGCTGTGTTCCTGGGGCTCCATGATGCTGCTTGTTCACTAATAACATGAAAAATTAATATTGCCCATTTTAGCCCCACAGAGGGGAGATTTGTCTCCATGTTTAACCCATCCCTCGGGGAGCAGTGTCCTGCCAACACAATGGGACACGGGGAGCAATCTGTGGTCGAGGGTCTTGCTCTGGGACCCAAAGTGATCGACTGAGTGCGACTGAGTGTTGAACTGGTAACTTTTGCAGCTTCTCCAAGACGCAAACGCCCAGCCCCCTAACCACTATGACACACCCTTCACATGTTGTCTAACAAACCATAGAGGCCAGGAACAGAACTGCTTCATTTACACTGCTTAAACTGCACACACGTTCACTCCATCTACCAATCAGAGGACCTGTGATGATAACTAGCTGCAGCAGATGGTATTTGGGTATCTGATGGCAGTAAACACAAATACATACTACACTTTATATTTTTATTTGCATAAAAACGTAGAGAACAAACATAATATTCCTTCCACTTCACCATTGCACACTACTTTGTTTCGGTCTGTCACACAAAATCCCAATAACATATTTTGAAGTCTATGGTTATAATGTCAAAATGTGAAAAAGTTAAATGGGCATTAATAGTTTTCCAAACCACTGTAAGGCAAGAAAAGAGTCGGTGCCTTAAGGTGCTTGACAACTATGAGAGCAAACAGTTAGTTTCCATGGGGTTCCTTTGATGGACAGAGAGCCTCCAGATGGATACAATATAGCTTTACAATTTGAGAGGTATGTTTACAATTCCAACAAATAACTGAACAGAGAACGATGGTATGATAAAGCATTGTACTGCCTTGCTTTCATCTTGTTTTATTGTTATTATGCTGCTTGATTTGTACAGTGTCCTTGAGTGCTCTGAAAGGTGCTTTTAAATAAAAAAGTATCATCATCATCATCATCATCATCATCATCATCATCGCCTGAACAGAGACGACAACGACCAGGACTACAGAGAGGAGGTAGAGCATCTGGTGGGCTGGTGCAGAGACAACAGCCTGATCCTGAACGTGGAGAAGACGAAGGAGATTATCGTCGACTTCAGGAAGAACCAGCCTCACCACGCTCCACTGCTCATCAACAGCTCAGCTGTGGAGGTGGTCAGCAGCACCAAATTCTTGGGGGTGCACATCACAGTCAACCTCACCTGGTCTGTGAACACCACATCACTGGTGAAGAGGGCACAGAAGCACTTGTACTTCCTGCGGATGATAAGGAGAGGCCACCTGTCCCCGCCCATCCTCACAACCTTCTACAGAAGCACCATAGAGAGCATTCTGACCAGCTGTCTCTCTGTGTGGTGTGGAGGCTGCAGCACCTCCGACTGGAAGAACGTGAGGAGAGTGGTGAGGACAGCAGAAGGGATCATCGGGGCTCCTTTCCCCTCCATTAAGGACATCTCATCACAGCGCTGCGTGTCCCGAGCCCGTAACATCATCAGAGACCCCTCACACCCCCACCATGGACTGTTCTCCCTGCTACATTCTGGGAAGAGGTTTCGCAGCATCCGCTGCAGGTCCACCGGGTTCTGTAAAAGCTTTTTCCCTGCTGCCATCAGACTGCTGAAGCTAAAACTAGACTCTGTATCACATGTGTCCTGCATTGTTTACATTTCAATTGCTGTACTGTAAAATTACTGCTGCACTTTATCCTGAAACTATCCTGCAAAGTTACTTTATTCTGAAATCCACTGCATACAAAATGACAATAAAGTTTGCCTAAGTCTAATCATCATCATCATAATAATAATAATTATTATTATTATTATTATATACTGATTGTTGCTCGGACAGCAGAATTACCAGGACCAGACTTTAAATTCAAGATATTACGATGACAAATAACATTTATAGTAGAAACAGAAACGGAAAAGAATGAACAACGCTGTTGTTCGAGATGGAGGTACTAATTAGTCCAATCAATGCTAAATGGTCAGACAAGGTTTGCCTGACATGTACTGTACTGAAAACATACAATACTGGGATTGAACCTTAGTAGTTCATGCTCAAAGGCTGAAGTGCAAAGAAAAAACATGCCGTTATACTTTAAAAACAGCTACACATCCTAACAAATTCTGAAGCAAAATGGTGAAAGATCAGCAGATCTCATGATAAATTGGCCATCTGAAAACTTCATACATACCAGGGAAGATGTCTTGCAGCCAAAACACTGCTGATCAGGATGTTTGCTTCTCTCTTTAACTCCTGTGCATAGATAATGTTTTTACCAGAGAAGACATTTACCCGCTTCATGGAGACAAACGGGGAAAAGTTTGGTTTTTGCTGTGTTCATGTTGGGGTTCACATTCGTCCGTAGATACACCCCGTCCCTGTCTGGGGCCCCGTCCCAGACAGGGACGGGGTGTATCTGAATAATTATTTCTTAAAATAATGATTTAGGTACACCTCCTTCAACGATGGCTGTGTGTTTTACAAGTCAAAGTTGATTTTCATTGTTCTGTGAAATGAAAGGCCGCACTGGCTGGGAGGAAGGAAGAATGTTTTATCTTCTTGTGAGTCTAACTTTATCTTCCCTGTGCTCTCTCTGCAGCATAAAAGTCACAGTGAGTTGATGCATTAGAACACGATGGGTTCCCATCGCTGCCTCCTGCTGCCGTGGATCCTGCTGCTGCTGGTGGTTCAGGTTCAGTCCAGGCCAGCCACAGAGGACACAGACAAAGGTGGGATCCTTCACTCAGGCGGCTCAGTGTTGTCCTACTGTTTAACGAAGCCTGAGTTCTTCACTAAGCTGTTTGCATTTGTTCTATCTTTCGGACACTACAGCTGATATAGCAATCCCTGTGTATGCAGTTTATTTAAGGATTGCGGGGAAACCTCACTGTAAGACTATTCTTTTCAACAAATACCACCATTTAGTTTGGTTCGTAGTTCCAGGATCATGGTTTTCAGTAGTGTTGCACCGATACCAGTATCGGACGAGGTCCCGATCCAGCACTAAAATGGTGGTATCGGTATCGGTATGGGCGAGTACCAACAAATAGGGCACCAATACCATTTTGATGTTTGTATGTCACTTGAACACAGCCTTCTCTCTCCAGACTAGTATTATACATGTTATATAAGTTCATGAAAGTCGCACTATTTTGGCATTTGAGAGCCAAAACTCAGGGTTTAAAAGAGATTATTCAATTATTAATGTCATTTTACTGTTGCACTACTATTATACATGTCATATTTTCACAAATGTTGCTCTATTTTGTAGCCTGACATGGTCATACTCAATTCTAGTCAGAATTTGAGTCTGATACTGCTCCATAGAGCTGTGATTATGGGGCGTGTTTCGAACGAACCAGGAAAAAAAATTCCTCTGCACTCAATTGGATAGACCTACAACCAATAAGAGAGACGGAGTGTGTGACGTATGTTAAGCGACGCATAGTTGTTGTCAACGGAACTCAACTGTTAGCCTAGCATAAGATGAGCGTTAGCGATTTTTGCCGGTGTTGCAAAAAGAATGTAAGGATCCAAGGAGTCCTTCAACATGCGAAACTGTCGATATCTTCTAGAACAGACCTAATAGCAGAATCTACACACCTCAACTCTCCAGCGACAGCCATCGTTGTTGTGAACGAATTCAACCCAAGCGCGCTTTGGTGACGTGGTTGATTACGTTACTGTTGATCATCTGTCCATCATCGTATAAAGCCCGCCCTGACAATTTGATTGGCCCGCCAGATATTGGGCGAGCATACTCGCGCTACTATTGAGCAATGCCACACCGAACTTCCCGACCTAAAACGTTGTGGGCGGGACTAAGTTCGGAATGGCACCCAGGCTAACTATTTTGGCCTTTGAGAGCCAAAAGTTTATTCAACTATTGTCACCCATTCCAGGTAGGCAATAAAAAGCTCTACTACCCTAAGTAGTATGCAGTCCTTCACACACACACACACACACACACATCAATTTCAAACAGATGGTATCGGTATGGTATCGGTATCGACCAAACTGCACAGCCAGGTATCGGGGTTAACAAATGGCATAGTTAGTTTTCAGCTTCAGTTTAGTAGACATCCAGGTACACAGGAGGTCCGTATTTTTTCACTAAGAGGCTGCTTTGACAATTTTTCACTGTGAACAGACTAGGTTTTTTTCTATTTGACGAATAAAAGTTAGTTTCATAATCTGAAACGTTTACAGCGGACAAAGATGACCTTGTAACAAAGAAAAAGCTGTTTTTAAATAATTTCATTTATAAAAAGGTGTCTAAACCAACTTGCCCCTCTGTAAAAAAAGAAAAGAAAAGTATTTTAGACCCAATAAGTGGTATATGTTGTGGTGGACAGGAGCAGCTAGCCAGCCAAAGTTACTCCAGGGGTCTACTGATGATTCATCCTGGAGATCACACCCAGAACAACATCTAAAGCTCTACAGACTTACTGCTTCGGTTAAGGTCCATGTTTAGGAATCTACAATATGAAAGCGAGACTGTGAAAAATAGCATCCATGGAAGAGTTCCGAGGCTAATATTGCCCGCTGACCAAAAAGCTTGTCTAACATTTACCGCAACAAATCTGGATGAAGATTTTTGGGGAAATATTCAGTGGACTGACAGAACAAAAGTGGAACTCTATTAAGGTGTGGATCCAGTTATATATGGTGTTAAACTAACGGCATTTCAGAAAAAGATCGTAATACAGTCAAACACGATAGCGGTGGTACTGTGGTGGTATGGGACAGTCCTCTTCAGGACCTGGATGACTTGCAGCAACTGATGAAAAATCCTGAAGGAGAACATCCAGCCATCTGCTGTTGACCAGCGCACTTGGGTTATACACAAGAGCAATAGTCTTAAGCCCAAATCCAATGTGGAGTGCCTCAAAAAATGTAAACGGAGATCGTGGAGGGGCCTTAGATCTGGACTTAGATCTGATGTAGATGCAGTGGCATGACCTTAAACAGGCTCTTCATGATAAATATCCACCAGTTTGGCTGAGTTAAAACTGTTCTGCTAAAAGCAGTGAGTTAAAGCTTCTCCACAGAGATGAAAAATATGCTTAGCCTATCACTGTAAAGAAAAGCAATAGCCAGTTTTCTTCTGCCATTGCATTTTGACCCACTGAAATATTTCAGAGAATTAAACAAACATTCTATCAGACAACCGTAACCAGAGTAAATGGCAAATTCCAGAAACCTTGATCAGAGCTCAGGTTTTCCCGAGCATCGTAGGTCCTAGAACATCTGAAATGATGTTTACTGCTTGCTATTCCCATGACTGAGCTCACGGCTGTCCTCTGCCTTCTCTGTGTAACTGGTGCAGAAATGCATTAAATCAAACTTATCTCCCAACCTTGACAAGTAAACTAAACAGGACTGATTTCTTTCCCATGAACCGTTCAGTCCCCTTTGAGTTGTTTTACATGGCTTAAATCTCCTCCATAAAGGCCCCAACCTGACCAACGCTTAGTGTTAGAAAATTACATTTTGCAACACTTAGACTTGGAAAGGGACTCTTCTTCAAAATCCCTTCTTCTGCCTATTCCATGGCAGGTACCAACTACTCAGCTACTTTACAGATCAGCTTTTGTAAATATTTAACTTATCCCTTTAGGATGTGCTTGCAGGAAGAGCAGGAAAAACAAGCCTGAAATGCAGGAAGAGATGGATATTAATGGATGAAATGAAACTGATGAGACAAAACCTGGATCCGCTTCGTACTGTTTGACAAAATAAAATTCTAAAAGAAGGAAATCTTGTCCTCATTTCCTACTCTCAAATGTAGGACTCACATCATTTCAGCCTTTTCTGATTCACGTTTGCTTGTATTTGGGTTTGACCTGCCCCTCTGCAGACTGAAGACCTGAAATCCGGCCTTAACCATGTGTCACTGTCGACTGCTTTGCTCTCCTCCAGAGGTCCTGCTGTTATTTGCTTTCATGTCTGATCTCAGCTGTGGTCGGAGCGTTTTGGTCTGTGCTGTTATATAAAACGCTGTAAAACTTTCCAAAGAGTGAATTTCTTTAACAGGATACTGACTTTTTCTAGGTTTGGCTGGTTTTGGCTAAGAGGCATCTGACAATGGTTAAAGGGAATTTTCTTCTTTTTTTTCTATTTTTTATGGTGTAACCATGGTTTGGCTCTGTGGGTGCTGGTTATGGTCTGTATATCCTGTCCAGACACAGTAACACAAGAACACATGCACACTGTCTCAGAAGGTTTTGGGTTCACTGTGAGAGTCAGCTCAGCATAAAGAAAAGCAGCACTTTCAGGCACCATTTACTCTCCTTCCTCAGTCTATTTATTCATGAATATGCATGTGTATATCCCGTGTGTGTGTGTGTGTGTGTGTATGTGTGTGTGTGTGTCGTTGTGTTTTCCCAACCATCTGGGCTCCAGCTGGCCGTCTGTAATACCACTGTTGGGCCTGTAAACTCTTGTTTTTCACTCAGTCAAGAATCCATCAAATGTAGTCTCTCTCTCCTCCAGTCCCCTTTTTTATAAACAAGACCTGCTTCCAATTTTCCAACTCGGTCTACTTTGCTGTATGCTTACTGAAATCACACCACTTTTCTGCGTCTCCTTCCTGTACTGTCCGAGCCCGATGTTGCAGAGGGAAACAGAAGTTCTGGTGATGTCTAGAAAGTGGTCGGATGTGTTCTAAACATAGCTGTACGTTTATGACCATGATCAGTGTTGATAGAGTCGCAACACAAGAATGGACAGACTTTCAGATTCAGTGATACTGTATATTACTGTATAGGTCAGAGTCTGAGCTTCAATGCAAAAAAAGGGGAACGTCTTCTGAAGTCTGAATTTGATTGGAGAGGTCGAGGTTACTCAAAACAGACCAAACTATCCTATATGGCTGATTAGGATATAGGATGTAGAATGATCTAATTACTGAGGCATCATTATGTCTTCACATAAAAGACATGGGTGTAGCTGAAGTAATTACATTATTTTAATTTTTGACAGTCTATAGCCCCTTTCACACTTACAACCTTACCCAGTAATTTACTGGTAATTTACTGGGCAAGTGTCAGGTGTGAATAAAGCCAGAACTGACTTACCGGCTCAAACTGACCCGGCAATTTAACGGGTCAAGACCAAGTATCGTACCCGGTAATTTACCAGGTCCGCTGTAGTGTGAATAAAGCCATTACATTCTTGGGTAAGGCACGCATTTGCATGATTACATATGCCATTCTTACTCTTCGTTTAGCTCTTCCCCTGATGTCTGCCAGTCGCTTCTCTGACTGAGAAATGTACTGAAATTGTATTTCTTCTGTAGTTTTCATAAAGGTACCAACCAATGTAAGAACCTCCGGCAGTATTGACAGATTTTCTGAGGCAAACAAGCAACACTTTAATCATATATAAGGCACAATGGATTATAAAACGCATCATCAATTTTTGAGAAAATTTAAGGATTTGAAGTCCGCCTTATAGTCTGAAAAATACGATAATAAAAATTTAACTAAAGCAATTTCAAGTAATGAATTAAAAAGTATGTGTAACTCCTTGATCAGCGATAATGTCCACTAGTCCTGTCCTTCTACTTGATAACCAACAAAATTGTGCCCATCTCTCATTGCTCTTCAAGTTTAAATCAGATGCACACATCATCAAGACATCGTGCTGTTAACTCATATCTTTGTCATCTGACTGGAAGGATGCATTCAGAGACATTTCTAATGAGATGGTTTAAAACAGTCTCTTACATCTGGGTGTCCACCATTCCTCATACTTCATGGAAGACCATCATTGTCTACGCCTGGAACAACCCAGCTTCAAAGCACATGGACCAAAATGAAACTTAAATGGTAAATGGCTTGTACTTGTATAGCGCTTTAACTAGTCTTGATGACCTCCACAGCACTTCACACTACAGTTCAGTCATTCACCCATTCACACCCTGACGGTGGTGAGCTATGTTAGTAGCTACAGCTGCCCTGGGACAGACTGACAGAGGGGAGGCTGCCATGCACCAGCGCCACCAGGCCCTCTGACCACCGCTAGCAGGCAATGCGGATGAAGTGTCTTGCCCAGGGACACAACAACAGAGACAGTCAGTGCAGGGGATTGAACCGGCAACCCGCCAACTGCAAGACAAACTCCCTAACCTCTGTGCCACGTCGCCCCACAACTTAAACCAAAGGTTGCCATTCTCATAATACCACATACTCTGTCCTCTGGTATTTAGCGTGTTGCCACTGTGTCTTGATGTACAATATGTAGAAAAATACATTCTTTTCAGCTTGCATGGCTAATAGCAGCTAGTCCGGTCTCTAAACTTATCAATGAACAAACCCCTGTAGTTTTCCTGCGTTCAACTCAATGTTACATCGGGTTCATCGATAAAATGCTGTTTTAACAAAAAGATGCAGTACCTTATAGAAATCTTACAGCAAGACGTTCCTCAATTTTTACCATTTCTTCTCAAGTGCAGCATCATCGTCACCAAGGGCATTTAAAGGAGTATCATTTTAAAGATAAACATCGGCCAGTTGTGTTCTCTTGAAGAGCTTCACATGCTGCCTTTTATCTGATTTAGGTTTACTTGTATATCATTTGCTTATCTCACATTAAATAATTACCACTGAAACTCTGTCCTTCCTGTCTGGCTCTCTTCTCCAGACTGGAGGGATGTGTGCGTTTGAAGGCTGTTAATGGTCCAGAGTAATGGGGAGGAGGTCTGTGAAGTGGTTGGGGTGTAGCTCTGTGCTGTAGCAATAGTGCAAACTCCAAGTGTTTCTGCTCAGGCAGCTGCAGCAAACGGACACTGAGGTCAGACGTGGATCCTCAAGCTGCTATTGCTTTCTCATTATGCTTTAACAGCCGTTTCTCCTGTTTTTGGTTTAACAAGAAAGTTTTTCTTCATCTCCTTTAAACCAGATGCAGCAAAGTCATCTGAAGACGAAGAGGACGAAGAGTCTTCCTCAGAGGAAAATAAATTGTCCAATGAATTGTCAACAAGCAACGAAAAGCTCCAACGTAATTCTCACAGTACTTTGAGGTTTCCCAAAGCTTTGCCTGAAATCAGCTGAGCTGTGAATGCTTGACATTACCATGTTTACATTGTGGTGTCTGCTCGTTAGCGCTGGCGCCACAGTGGGTGATGCCAGAGAAGATGGAGAAGCAGCTCCATGCTGTGCCTGCCAGCAGAACTGTCAAGTTCCGGTGTCAAGCGACTGGAAACCCAGTGCCCAGACTGCACTGGTACAAGAATGGGAAGGAGTTCAGGAAGGACCAACGAATCGGAGGGTTTAAGGTCTGTGCTTGACATGCGAGAAGGAAATTTAAACCATGTTTTAAAGAGATCTATTCAATCTTCTTGATCTATCTGCTCTTTGCTTAACAGATCAGAGACCACTTGGGGACACTGATAATGGAGTCAGTGGTCCCTTCTGATAGAGGGAACTACACCTGTGTGGTGGAGAATGTTCATGGGAGCCTGAAACACACCTTCCTTCTGGATGTAATCGGTACGATATGTTGATGTTCTGAGTCCATCAGAATGGTAAAATAATGCCTGCCTCTATGATCCGAGCATCCTCCTTCTCACACCAGTTCAGACTCTCACACCACTACATCCAAAATCTTCTGGCCCTCCACTTTTCTCTCCCCACGACATAAATTCAAAGTTGCCTTTCTTTCCAAAAATCTTGGAAAACACTACACTTATAGACACTTCCCTACCTAAGCATATTTACTGTATTTTATACTTTGGTGTGGTGTTCGGTGTGCCTTTGTTTGAAGTGTTTTTATAAGTGCTGCTGTTGGCCTTCATCTCACGTTCTCACGGTCCGAACTTCTCTTCTGCAGAGCGTTCTCCTCACAGACCCATACTGCAGGCAGGTCTGCCGGCCAATCAGACAGCCGTGGTTGGCAGCAATGTGGAGTTTGTGTGCAAAGTGTTCAGCGATCCGCAGCCTCACATCCAGTGGCTCAAACACATCATGGTCAACGGCAGCAAACAGGGACCGGATGGACATCCCTTTGTCCTGGTTCTCAAGGTACACACAGCAGATTTAGTTTCAACAAATAGAAACTAAGGATATTTCTGTCCTTTGGATGTAGCGTGACCAGTAGACTTATAAACTGCCCCATCTGTTTTGAGGTTATTCGAGCATAGTGCTACATCATTTACCTAAGTCAGATATAGGCTTCTGCTTGCAGGTTTAGTGTTACTGCCCCAAATGGAGACGTTTCTATTGGAAACACCATGCTGTTTCCAATAGAATAGAATCATAAATAAGCACTTTGCAGAAGAGCTGGACTCATTTTGTGGGACAGAATGAGGGTCGCTGGTATTCAGGAGGATTTCCAAGAACATTCTGCATCCTTCACTTCAAATGGAAACAGTTGAAACAGTTTGATAAAGATACTTTCTGACTGCCTTTGAAGTGACATGTTCCAGCGCTTCTTTTTCGAAAGAGGCTTGGGACAACTTCAGAAGCTGTTAACTTCACATTACTTTCATAACTGGTTCTCTGAGTAGCATGGATTAGTGGCACACAATGGGAACCCCCTTGGTCGACATCATCAGAAGCTCTGATGATTCTGCCAGCCATGATTGGCAGGGGACAAGTTTTTCAGTGCCAAAAAGGGTCATGTCCCATTGGGCTTGTCGAAATAATTGATATCTTCATATAATCAACGCAAAGAAATTTCTTATTTAAAGATAATGACTTGCATCAAAATCAATAAAAACTGACCAATGTACATTTCCCCAAATTGTTACTCTTCTTCTGACCCCTTCTTTGTTCAGAAGAACTTTCCCTATAAGGCCGACGGGCAAGAACAAACGAAATGCTGATGGATGCCACATGCTTAGCTAACGCTACAAGCTAATGCTATTACACTGATATGTTAGGGCAACATAAAAAGGTCAGTGAACCTCCTGGATCTGCAACAAATGGTAAACCTGCCTGACAACATAAGCTAACCCTATGGGTTTAATTATTAGCTTCATGAAAACAGAAAGCCTTATGACAGGGTTCTGTAGGTCTGGTGTGGAGTTGTGCTTCCGGTCAGTTCTAATTTGGTATGAATCACCCCTGGAAACAGATCATCAGCTTTTGTTTCAGCTGGCTGATAAATATTGAAGCAACGAAACAAACCAGTCCACCCCCTCGTTAATCGTCTGTTTGGTTATTCAAGGCTAATTTGGCTAATGATAACACAGGTTATGGTGGAGCCAGACTAAAGCTGACAATTGGTGCAAAAAAAGTAGGAAGCCGTAACAGCCTACCCCGCTGCTGCAGTAGAGAACTAAAGAAAACATGCAAAATTACCTGAAAGGCAGAAATTGTACAAATGCATTGACCAGGTTCTTATTTACACTGTAAAAATATTGTTTGTATGTGCGGATCCGGCACATACAAACAATGTTTTTACAGTGTAAATAAGAACCTGGTCAAAGCCAATTTTGTTTTGTATAGAATAATTCTTTATTTGTTCCTACTAACATATAATCATATCAGCAGCATATTGTAGGGCAAATGGAAGCACACAGTTGAACACTGAAGATAAACAACTATGGTTAAAAATAATAATGGCATGGTACATATTTCCATAAATGGTAACACTTATACCTTCAGCGTTATCAGGTCTACTGTTTGGCCAAACAAGAAGGAAACAATTAAATGATATATTCCTCTAATGAAGGACTGAACGTTCCCTTACTTATTGGTTTTGCCCTAAATCAGAAAGTTAAATTTGTCGTATTGTATTTCTCCCATTTTTTTTTCTCTAAACCAAAAATAGCCATGTGTTTTTAAAAAATATTGCATCAGTATTGAAAAGCGTTTTGAGTATTGAATATTTTCCTTAGTATCAGCTTTTTTAGTTTGACATTTTAGTATCAGAAAATTTTACCTTCTGACCCGCTGCCTGCCTATACTGTATAGCAGTGTTGTATAGTAACAAAGTATTAATACTTCACTACTGTACTTAAGTATATTTTGGAGTACTTTATACTTTCCTCGAGTATAATTTTTTTTGATAACTTTCACTTTTACTTCACTATATTTTCTAACTTAATTGCATACTTTGACTCCGATACATTTTCAATGTTTGGTTTAGTTACTCATTACAAAAAAAAAAAAGAGAGAGAGAGAGAGAGAGAGAGAGAGAGAGAGAGAGAGAGAGAGAGAGAGAGAGAGAGAGAGAGAGAGAGAGAGAAACGCACACAATTTGTATAACACTGACCTTACTTGAAGAAGAAAAACTGAAAGCTTACAAAAAGGTTGTATTTTCTGTCTAAACTTGGTGTATAGGGCTGATCATTCAAGAAAGTTACACCCTCTTCTTCGCTATGAATGAGCCAGGAGGGTTGCGTTGTGAGACACTCACTGATGCTATTGAGAGAACCGGGGTTACAAAAGTAACCTAAAGTTCTCTTTCATAGCATTCGTGTCTCAGAATGGGAATATCCATACTCTTGGGTTGTGTTGCATGCCCTTCACCCAAGACCAACTGTGTATGAGGCATGTCACAGACAGCTGCTTGGTGCCACTGATGCCAAGCTGAGCACTGAATGAGCCAGTGACTGAGCTGTGACATCAAGCTTATAAAGCCGAGCAAAGCTATGTGGAGAGGCGTATCTTGTCACGGTGCAGATCTCCTGAATGGATAGCCCTCTAGAGAGCCCACAAGGGTTCAAGTTCTGGGCAACCGTTTATTGACTAGCTGCAGCAGAAACCAGAACAGGGTTACCTGTGAATAACGCCACCTGATGTGCAAGACGGCGACGGAGCACCTTGGTGCTGGGACAGTGCTGTTTTGCAAAAGATTGGAGCTACTTTTCTCATGAAATTCACTGCCTATCCAGAACAAAGTCCCAGCAACTTAGGTGACACTCATCTCTGTGGACAGTGATGCTAAGCTCCAGGAAGACGGTGGGATGAGAGAAAACCAGTTGGAACTGCAGCTCGTAGCGAGAAGAGGTTTTTGAATGTCTCTCCAAAAAACAATCCTATATATAGGCAGGGGTGGGACATGGACCTCTTGGCACTGACAGACTTGTCCCCAGCCAATCAAGGCTGGTGGAGTGTAATAGGAGCTTCTGATGAGGTTACGCTGAGGGTGTTTCCATTGTGAGACACGAAACAAATAACATGAAGGAGAACTGATGCTCAAGTTAATTCAACAGCAGTGTGCAGGAGGTGATCTTGAGACCATGGGGCGGATGAATGCCAGTAGGCTGTGATGAGTTACTTTATTGTTGGCAGAGCTGGTTTCTGCTGCATCGCGCTGGTCTCATTTTTCTTTCTCTTCTTTCTCACATGGTCAGTTTGAATCCGTTTGTGGAATAATGAGGAGAAAGTGTTGAGCAGTGTAATTTTTTGTTTTACAATGCTTCTGTTCCAATTTAATGAAAACGGTGGAGTGGAGTTATAATTCCTAACCAAGTTGATACTAAGACGTTACAGCCCTGTTACGGAATAGTGTCATTGAAAGAGCTAACATCCACTTGAGTACCTTTTAAATTTGATGTTTCTTTGGCTGTCCTTTAGTATTCAGATCTGAACATTTTGTTTCTAATCCGGCAAACACGGTGGTGATATCTGTGTCCCCCCCCAGGCCGCAGGTTTGAACACCACAGATAAAGAAATGGAGGTTTTGACTCTGAAGAACGTATCCCTGGATGATGCTGGAGAGTACACCTGCTTAGCGGAGAACTCAATCGGAGTGTCCTACCATTCAGCGTGGCTCACTGTGGTTGATGGTATGTTCAGATGGACTTCAACGTACTGTAAGGTAAAAAGCCTTCCTCTCTGTTCACCATGACTTCTCTCACCTCAGAGTTACTGCCCTCACCGCTGCCCTCCCAGACATACTTGGAGATCTTCATCTACTGCCTCGGGTTTTTCATCATCATCATTCTCACAGTGTCTGCAGTCATGTGTAGGCTCTGCTGTGCCCAGAAGAAGAGGGACTTTAACAGTCAGCTGGGAGTGCAGAAATTAGCCAAGAGCATTCCTTTGAGAAGACAGGTGAGGCAGGAAGTGAAAACTCAGGTCACCACTTCATCGTCTTCCTGATCCTATACAAACACTCTCATATCGTCCCCCTTGTATCTCTGCAGGTTTCAGTTAAATCCTCATCCTCCCAACAGTCAGGGATGTGTTTGATGCATCCATCCCGTCTCCCCAGTGCAGCCACCACCATCCTGGCCGGAGTATCAGAGTATGAACTTCCTTACGATCCTGTATGGGAACTGCCACGTGAACGGTATGTCTTAACACACTGTCTGGCATGAAGCAAAGTCTACATATTTAAACCATAGAGAACATATATTATTGTCAATCTATTGTCAATATATTATTGTCAATCTATGGGGGAAAGTTCAAGGACACTGACATAATGTAGTATTAAGAGGATTTATCGCCATTGTGTATGAACCCAATTTATGAGTTTGTTTATTATACACTGAGCATCAGTGTATAACTGTAGTCATGTTTTGGATTTTGTTCCAGGCTCACACTGGGGAAGCCACTGGGAGAGGGTTGCTTTGGTCAGGTGGTGCTCGCTGAGGCTATGGGGATCGACAAGAATAAACCCACACGTATAACCAAAGTGGCTGTGAAGATGCTGAAAGGTGAAAGATGACAGAGCTTCATTTTTGCGTTTAATTTGATTAAGATCTGTTATGGATTCATGCTCCAGCAGCTGCGGATGGTTAAAATCTTTGCCCTGATGGTATATGTTGTTGTGCTCAGCGGATGCCACAGAAAAGGACCTGTCTGACCTGATCTCTGAAATGGAGATGATGAAGATTATAGGGAAGCACAAAAATATCATCAACCTCTTGGGCGCCTGCACTCAGGATGGTGAGGGCTGATTTTTCTAATTATCTGAGTTGTGTGGGGAGTGTTCTGTTCGTTAACCAGTCTGTTCCCCACCGGATGGGTCATCCTGACCTGGAACAGGTCCTCTTTATGTGGTGGTGGAATACGCATCGCAGGGGAATCTTAGGGAGTATCTGCGTGCTCGTCGGCCCGCCGGGTTGGAGTACTGGAGCGGCTTGCGGCAGGCTAGCCTGGGCAGTCTGGAGATTAGGGAGTTGGTGTCCGCTGCTTACCAAGTGGCTCGAGGAATGGCATACCTCGCATCAAAGAAGGTAAAAAGAAAAGCCAGTGTCGTTGTTACATCATGTCACTTCTGTCTGGTTCTCCAGCAGTAGCCAAATTGGCTAAGCACTTCTGGGTTGAGCCTATAAAGTCAGGTTCTGTGCGATTGCTGTATCTCCCTCCTTCCAGCCAGCGGTGTGAGTCCATTAGTCATCTCTGTGTTTGAACCGACAGTAGTCATGTTCTGAATTTTTTTTTTTATGATGGAATAACATAAAACCTGTGATTTCAGCTGGTCTGCGTTGGCTCCTCCTGGCTCCACCCTCACTGGTACCTTTTCTTTCAGTGTATCCACAGAGACTTAGCAGCCAGGAATGTCTTGGTGACTGACGACAATGTGATGAAGATCGCCGACTTCGGCCTGGCTCGAGACATCCACCATATTGACTACTACAAGAAGACCACTAATGTAATGGTGAACGGTTGAAAGAAACTTGTTGTAGATTTAATGAGGACAAGATGACAGGATGCTGACTTGTTAATGTGCCTGCAGGGCCGTTTACCTGTGAAGTGGATGGCCCCTGAAGCTCTCTTTGATCGGATATACACACACCAAAGTGACGTGTGAGTCATCGACTACTTGCAGTTTGTTTTTTTTACCACTAAGCCTTGTTTGAAGTTAGGCATAAGTTTAAGAGTTTTGATGTTTTTTTAAGCTCAAAGCCTGGAATTCTAGACATGTAAATCTTTGTAAGGTTGTATCTTCCCTGATCTTGTTACTATTTGGACTATTAAAGTTACTAAAGTGTATAGTTACAAGCATTGACTTTTCATTTGAACCACATTGGAAGACGTGCTGATTTTGGAATATAATGCTCCTACATCTCCTTCCTATACATTATGCACAATAGCATAAACAGTTTGGTCACTACATAAGCATGCCTGCCGTAGAGGTGTTGGATGTGTTAAAAAAATGTGCAGGTAGTTACACTATTCATAGCCACATAGACTATCCAGACACTTCACTGTCCTCAGCATGCTTAAAGCTGCAAGTCAAAACTGATGCCATCCCTTACTGTTCAATTATTTTGGCTAATAATTATCTGACTACTTGGTGTAGTTAATTGAAGAGGAAAATGTCATTGTCAGGGGGAAGTAGATCATTTAGTATCAAAAAAATAGTTATAATAAGACATGACATTGTAGAAAAGTAAAGGATCTGGTTATGATGCAGCAGAATACTGTAAACAGCTCATCATTGAGACCAGTATACACATACTACTGATAATGGGAGCAGATCTAAAGTGACACATGTACTTCAAGGACATGGCAGGACTTGATGTTCCACAGATTTGTCCATAATTAGCTTGACTTATTTGTTTTGAATAGGGTTTATTGTGTTCAACGTTTTATTGTTCTTATGTCATATTTATATATTTTTCTTCTCTTAATATATGTTTATAATTGCGGTTATGTGCAACACTGTTTCCGCTGTGGTTGCGTTGAAGCCCTTTGAAAATAAAGTTGTGTATAACATGTTTCTCAGCATGTCAGCATATTAGCTTCAACAGCTTAAAACATAAACATTCAGTGTTTACTATTTCAAATGAATATAATGTTGTTAAAGTGTGAAGGTGTCTTATAAATGCATCGAACTAACAGTGCTATAAGTTAGTTTTATAAGACACCTTCAATGCATTAAAAGGTTTTATTGAGGCTCTTTATTTAGCTTGAAAAAAATACATTACTCAGGATATTCTGTTTGCTGTTAAATATACACTTTACACGTTTTGTGCCTATATGTTGCTGATGCAGGTGGTCATTTGGTGTCCTGCTGTGGGAGATTTTTACCCTTGGAGGCTCTCCTTACCCCGGCGTCCCCGTGGAGGAGCTCTTTAAGCTGCTAAAGGAGGGTCATCGCATGGAAAAACCCTCTACATGCACTCAGGAGCTGTAAGTGTATCGGCATATGTAGGTTTTCTCTTCGTTAACTTCGTTTGTAGATGTACTAAAGCAACTGTCTGGGTTATTTTCTTCTATTTCAGGTATCTGATGATGAGGGAATGCTGGCAGGCTGTTCCATCACGCAGGCCCACCTTCCAGCAGCTTGTAGAAGATTTAGATCGAATGCTTTCTCTCATGGCCAACCAAGTAAGAAACTTAGAGTTTTAGATGAATAGCTTTTATTGATTCATTTGAAGACTGGCGACCTGTCCAGGGTGTACCCCGCCTCTCGCCTAGTGAACGCAGTGGATAGGCACCAGCATCCCATGAGGGATTAAGCGGGTCAGAAAATGGATGGGTGATTCATTTGAATCGTTCTTTTTTTCCAGCCTGGTATTATTCCCCAGCCTACAAGTTCACTTGTTTCTAAATAGAACGGTAGGATGGTGTCAAAATTACATATGCAGGCTCAAATATAAGTCTACATTTACCTAAATACTTTCATTGTGCACTACTGAAGGATTTTTAATGGCTTTTAACTTGATAAGAAGTTTTCACTTCAGGTTAGTGATCATGAGTGGATGCATAGTGGTTTCTCTTTGGTGTAATCTTCAAGATCATTAGTTGAAACAACTGTTCTTAGGTACGTGTTATTTGGACGTGTTTTAGATGAAGCGCAACCAAGCCTCAAGCCTGCCATCAGATGAAAACTACCGAAACACTTGCGTAGTTGCCCACCGCAAAGCTAGTTTTACATCTACATAGACCGTAGGGCTGGGGGATAAAATCTATTGTTCAGTGCATCAAGATGGAGCCAACAACTAAACATTTGTCCTTTCCATTGTGTAGCACATATAAACTTGTAAACTTGCTCATCTTCTAAAAATGAAGTGAGAGGAGCTCCGCTTTGGTCGGTAGGTGAGGGGCTGGGCTGGGCTGGGGTTGCTAGGTCAGGGACCACGGCAATTGTGACACAATAACGGCTCATTTCTAGACACCAACAAAACATTTACTTATTGCCAAAAATGGCTGGATAGTTTGTATTGTTTCTAGATGCAGTAGAGACCCAAATGGAAGTTCAACCTGAAAAGACTCACAGGCAGAAGAGGCGATTAGAAAGATGTACTGACATAAATCAGAATGCTCTTTGGTGCTTGGCCCCCAGCGGAAGACGTGAAAGCTACAAATGCCTATGAGCTCGGATGATCATTTTAGGATTAGTGAAGTCTTCCCCCGGGGTCCGAACGCTAGTGGTGGAGGCCAGAGGAGAGGGAAGCCAGAGGGAAGCCAGGAGTGTGTGAAAGCAGAGGAGGAGGAAGGGTGGGCATGAGTCAAAGCTCAGGTGAAGATTAGGAGAGTCTGTGTATGGAGGGCTTTATAAGCAAAGCCTTGTAGGATGATTGGCTGAGGTAAGAAAATTACTTGGTGCAGATTGGCTGGATTGCAGGTGCATAAGGAGAGGGTCAGGAAACAGGTGAGTTTTCCAGTCTGAATTTTAGTCTAAACTCCATTAAAAAAGCATGCAAAAAGTGCATTGGTTTATAACTGAAAAGTACTAGTAGGGGTTTATGAATATACATGAACATGTACAGTATGTAGAATGTTGATCCTGTCTGCATTAGCCTGGTCTGCAGAAAACTTAGAAAATGTCTCGCACTCCAGGGGATTCAGCATGAACTGGACTGAGAATGGAGAAATTGTTGGATTTTCTGTTTGGATATTTTTGAACCAACCACTTGTGTTATGCCCACCTATTTTAACGTGGAACCCTGTCAAACATGTGGGCCAGCTCTAACCCTCTCCCCCCCCTGTCTCTGCAGGAGTACCTGGACTTGGCCATCCCTCTGGTCCAGTACACTTCGGTCAGTGGCTCTGCCTAGGTTCATCCAAGTACCTCATCATTGTCGTCCTGGGAACGTTTTCTTCCTGTTTCCTGTGCAGCACTGCTCAGCCTCAGATGAGGCCACTGGGCAGAGCAGGAGACGGAGCTCAGATGAACTGTGACACTGCTGGGTTATGTAAGGAACAGCTGGAGTGAACGGGACTCCCTCAGACAGGAAACACACCCTCCTGCTAGAAGAGGAGAAAAAGACTGACCTCAGACGCTGAAGAAGGACGTTTGTTCCAGCGTGTCTATAATAATGTACTCCATGTTAATATTGTACATACTTGTTTGTTATATTTTGAATTTCAGTCTGGTTGTATCACAGTGATGTGAAGTGGAAAAGATAAAAAATAAGTGGACAGCACCATGTTCTAATACAGCTATATAGTTATTGTTCTTTATTTTTACTGTTGGATTTCTGCCCCTCAGCAGAATAACTGATCACACATAAATTAATTGATCATATGTAAATTAATTGAAGTCTCAGATTTATTCTCTGTTTGTTTTTCTTTAAAAACAAACACGTATTGCACTTATCCTCTGCGGGCTGCTGCTGTTAGACAATGAGCATTAAGCTGAATGTGTAATAACTAAATAGCAGTTTAAAAAAATATATTAAAAAGAAGGCAGAACAATGTTGGAAAGCATATATTTTTGTTGTCATTTATCTCTTTCAATTTAATGGGGCCTAGTCAGGTATTTTGACCATAACAAAACACCAGAAAAACATATACTCATCTTCAAATTAAAGAATATTATGCCAAGCGTTCATCCTGATGGCGTTTACTTAGTCCTTTTTGAGCCAGGAAGGAATTTCACATGGGTCACATAAACATATGTACACATATGTAGAGGCGTCATTGAGCATTTAATCGCACACCGACGCCATATTTGGAAGGGACATATTGGAGCGATTTGGAGAAGATGCCCCTTTCATGTTCTACATACAATCGTAGCAACTGATTCACAGTACAATCCAGATAGATGTAAGAATTAACCTGTGGGCTCCATTGCTTCTCCTTGTTTAGTCTGCGTGTATGTAATTCATCTCAAATTAATTTCATTGAATCAGTATAAAGAAGATTCCACTTTACCCCCTTTACTAGGAGTACACTTTCATCAAATCAAAACACAAGCTGATTGTCGATCATAAGTCCAAACTCGTGAAAAGTTGTTTAGTTCAGCTAAATAGCTTTGAACCTTTTGTTACATGCAATCCTATTTTTTTTAGAATTGAAGAATTAAGGTTTTTGGTATACCAGTTTGGATGCGCTAAGGCTATATGGAGGACCAACTCTGACAGATTTAAGAATTAAATACAGAAAGAAAGAAATGCTCAATGTATTGAATGAACAGGAAAATGCAGCAAATAAACAAATGTAGGTGGTAATTAAATTATATAATGAGATATAAATGTATAATATCTCATAATTAGCTTCTTTATTCACCTTTGTAATAATTACCATATTTATTAGCTGTTAGAATTTTCTACTTATTATTTATTTATATTTTCTACTTACAATTTATTATTTCTGTGTATGTTTTAATATTTTTGTCCGTTTTATACTTCCTTTGTATTTTTTAACCCTATTTATTTCTTCAGTGCCGCCTGTCCGGTCTGAAATGCAATTCATGCATTTCTGCCTCATTATGCAAATGATAAGAGGGTGTGTCTCAAGGGGACAAAGTCTGCCTGTTGGTTGATTTGACTGCATAGTTGAATCAACATGCTATTCTAATAAAATGTAAATGGAATAGATTTTTTAACTTCATTGCTATATTTTGAAGGCTACCTGCCTTGTAGTCCGTTGGCCAGAATCTGTAGGACGTCTCCTTAAGAAGTTTCGTATGAACTGTCAGGGGGCAACTTTCTTCCACCGGGATAAGTTGCTACACATAGCAGTGATCTCAAAACACCAATGTTCCCACGTTTTCACTTGCACATTAATACGTTATAGCCGATAAAAAATCTAAATTATTGCGCTCCGGACCAAGAGGTCACGTGATTCGATTTTTGCTGCTCAGCCAATCAGATCGCTGTATTGTCAGCCGAGCGAGTTCAACCATTTCATCATGGCTGCGCCCGTAAGATGTTTGTATGCATTTGTTTCCAGACGAAGAAAGCCCAATAATAGCATTTTCTGGCGCCAGTTGGCAAAGATCTTTATGACAAGAAAAAAAAATGTGCCCAGTTCATCCATCCATCCATCCATTTTCTAACACGCTTATCCCTGCTGGGTTCGTGAGGTGTGCCAGTGTCTATCTCCAGCTGTCAATAGGTGAGAGGTGGGGTATAACATGGACAGGTTGCCAGTCCATCGCAGGGCAGAAATAGCCCAGACTTTTGCCCAATTTACTGTGATATCACCAAGACCTGCTGCGCTAGGATAGCACAGGCGACAGGTGTCGTTGTGCCAAACGACTTATCCCCGCCAGAATTTGTATCCCCTGCGTCGAGAGCGCATTCAGCTGGAAGAATGAATCCAGTCAACTCCACTTCATTTCCAACCTATTAGGCGTGGAAATGAAGATGTTTTACTTTTTTTTTCATGAAATATTACAATGTTGTCGTTATTGTTCAGTTAGTGGGGTAAAACTGAAAATGTAACACTTGTTAGTGCTATCGGAATGCTATGTTGGTTAAAGCTCGATTGATCACTCAATATAACACGTTATGAGAAAGAAAACGGCTCTGTGGTCATTTCCAGATGTGTCACGAAAATATTAGCTTTATGTTATTAGATTGTGGCATGTCTGTCTGCTGAAACCAAAAATCCACCTTCCTGAGTCCATCACAGCTGTCAGCTTATTCGTCTTTTTTCTTTTTCTTTTTTGGTAGCTAGACCCGCATGAATAGATCATATAAAGCGGATTTCATGTGTGATCAAATGAACACTGGATAAAGATACAGCCAAAATGATCAGATTTAAAAAGATTTTAATTCAACCAAGAAACATATAGAGATATTAACCATATTAAGAAAATGAGATATGTCGCTTTTAAAAATAAAACAATGCATTGGGAGTTTTAAAAAAAACTATTTAATTTTATTAGAATGTGATGTTTAAAAATATTTAGACTTCACAAAGCTGGAAATTAGAAGTTTTATTGATTTCAAACGTTCTCCCGACGCAGGGGATCCAAATTCTGCCGGGGATAAGTTGTTTGGCACAACGACCTGTCGCCTGTGCTATCCTAGCGCAGCAGGACTTGGTGATATCACAGTAAATTGGGCAAAAGTCTGGACTATTTCTGCCCTGCGATGGACTGGTGACCTGTCCAGGGTCTACCCCGCCTCTCGCTCATTGACAGCTGGAGATAGACACTGGCACCCCTCACGATTCCAGCAGGGACAATCGGGTTAGAAAATGGATGGATGGTCTGGGCTATTTCTTTTGGCTCGCCATCAAGATCTCTGCCAACTGGCACCAGAAAATGCTATTACTGGGCTTTCTTCGTCTGGAAACAGATGCTTACAAACACCTTACGGGCGCAGCCATGATGAACTGGTTGAACGCCCTCAGCTGACAATACAGCGATCTGATTGGCTGAGCAGCAAAACTCGAATCACGTGACCTCTTGGACCGGAGCGCAACAGTTTACCTTTTTTATCGCCTATAACTTATTAATGTGCAAGTGAAAATGTGGGAGCATTGGTGTTTTGAGATCACTGCTATGTGTAGCAACTTATCCCGGTGGAAGAAAGTTGCCCCCTGACAGAATGAAAAGCTCTTTAGATCTAGATCAGCCAGAGTTAGGAATAATTTTGGGTGTAACTTTATTCAGTGTTTATTTGATCACATTTGGACTCTGTCTCAAATGATTAATTTATGTGGACTATCTAGAAACAAAAATGTTGATCCACAATAGATCAGACAGCTGTTTTCAGCTGGTGCCTATCTCCAGCAGTCAGTGGGCAAGAAGCAGGGTGCACCCTAGACAGGTCGCCAGTCTACAGAATTTAAGTGTTATTTGCTGTTGTAACCCACTAATTGAACAATGAGGTAATGACACTTCTTTTTTATTTTTTTTTACTTTCTAACAAATGTTAACAATCTTTATTTCCACATCTAGATGGCTAGAAATGAGAAGGAGCCAACCAGGGATTACAATGTCAGACACCTGTGCTTAAACCAGCTTGGCACAACAACTGTGGATTGTAGACATCTATGTCCATGTGTCCTGCTAACTCAAACTGAAGACTTTTTGTCAGAGCATCCACACCACAAATAATAAAGTCAGGAATTACAAATTTCTCACCTCACTAATAACCCAGGGTAGAACCCAGGTGGGAATACCAACCTCTCCTCATTTGCATAATGAGACAGAAATGCACACAGTGACATAAAAAGGACAGGCAGTAATAAATAGCGTTTAAGAAATAGGGTAGAAAATATACAAAGGAGAAAAAAAGCAGACAAAAATATTAAAACATGCACAGAAATAAATACATCTAAAAATAAGTAGATGGTTACTATATGTTAAAGGATGATTAATAAATAAGGTCATTATTACAAATGTGAATAAATAAAGAAACTAATTAAAAGATATATACAGCTATGTCTCATTGTTTATTTTATTTACTGCCTACAATTATTTATTCACTAACCCCTAACCCCAGATGGCTCCCCAGGCAATAATGGCTCCAAGCCCCCCGTGTCTGATGCCTAGACGTGAGCAGAAGATGTGCCGGTCACGTTGGCCTTTGCAACAGGCTGATCCACAGCTCTGCCTAGTCTCCTCCTGGTTTAAGGTGTAAGCTTGAGAACATTCTTTACCAGGAAGTTTGAAGCTGGTGATTGCGGATTGAGATAAGGGTGGTTATTGTCAGCAAGCTGCGGGTGAGGAGCCAGGTACGTTTACTAGGAGACTCCTAAGGTTCTTCCAGGAGGGAACCTTTTAAGGAGGCTTAGCAGGCTGAACAAAGAACAGAGCATGAATCACAGGAACGATTTGCGGAGCTTGAGGTACCAGTGAAGAAAACATTCAGACATCAAGTGATCTGTAGCCTTCTCTTTAAAGGTAGAGTGGATGATTTTTCCAGAAATGTAAGTAAGACTTTTTGAAAAACTGTGCATGCACAGGACCATTTTACCTGCTCTTCAGTTTCTCAAGGGGTTCACAGGAAAGAATCTCCCAGATCCACTGCAGGTCTCATAAACTTGTAAGACAGTTTGCTTCTAGCAACTCTGAGCCATTTTCAAAGTATACGGTGAAAGCAGTGAAGTAACAATGAACGGCTGAAACCAAAACTCAGTGGATACATAAACACTAGAAGTGCAAATGCGCAGCCAGCAAGTGGAAACTAGAAAGGAACGAGCACGCACACTGACGTTACGTGGTCATAATGATTGCCATGTGGGACAACCAATAGATAAGGTGGTCCACCCGGAACTTGAAGCCAACAAAAGATCGTCCACTATACCTTTAAGTAATGCAGCTGATGATATGTCAACTCTGAGCCGGTATCTCACCAAAGATTTAATTATGGCAATGACGAGTCTTGATTGTTGATTCTGCTAACAGTTCAATAACGAAAGGACAAGAACTCAAATACAAGCAACTAAAATTGAGCTTTCTCCATAAGGGAGGCCCGCTCAGCCCTAGAGATAAGGAGTCCACTGCAGTGGTCCAACTGTCCAATCACCTTAGGATACCCCTACTGCAGTGGTGGGAAGTAACAAAGTACAAGTACTTTGTTACTGTACTTAAGTACAATTTCCGTGTATCTGTACTTTACTTAAGTAGATTTAATAATGGATACTTTCTACTTTTACTCCACTACATTTAACAGTAAGTATCTGTACTTTCTACTTCACTACATTTCTATACAGCGTTTCGTTACTCGTTACATCCAAGACGCATTTCGGTTTTTTGATTTGTTCGTTAGTTTGAAAGTATCCAAAGGTGAGAGCAGAGTCAGTCCGCTGAACCAATCCAAAGCGGGAAATAACCATTAGGCCCTCCCTCAAGAAGAGCAGCACAGTACGCAGGACCTGCAGAATCATTAACTCCCAGAATGGAGTCCAAGGATAGTCATCCTCCAGAAGACCTGCCCCACCCATGGCCTTATTTAAAAGATTTCTTTGAAATAACTGGGTCAAAAAACGCTTCCTGGAGATTCCAATCCCGCCTTTGCCTTACCTGAAAGCATGAAATTCTATCTTTCAAAAATTCACCATCAAATTTGAAAAAACATATTGAGGTAAGTTAAGTTGCTAAACGCTATTGATATCGATCCCTGGAATTCTGAGGCATAGAATAAAATATCTAAATCTAAACTGTCACAGGGGGTAAACACAATAAAAACATGCTTTATCTGCAGCATTGCTCATTAAAATGGTACATTACCGATTTATTAAAACTAAATACGATAGGTACACTTAATGACATTATATAAGCCGTTAGGTACTATGGTTGGCAAGTAATTTTACTTTTAATACTTAAGTAGTTTTAAAAGCTTGTACTTTCTTACTTTTACTTAAGTAAAATAATAATGTGGTACTTTGACTTTTACTTGAGTAAATTTTTGTCTGTGTATTTGTACTTTTACTTAAGTACATTGTATGAGTACTTTCTCCACCACTGCCCTACTGTGATTAGACCCAGAAACTGCTGTAGGAACTGTATTTGACTTCTGGCCTGATAACCATAATGTGCTTAAGAATGTTGCTGGGCAGGGAACTGTCTGGGTGACCCTCCTGGACCTGTTTCCAGGAAGGTAACAGGTCCAGAAGGGTTTTTTTCCAGATTTGTTGCAAAATACTAAGTTGATGCTACTCTCTGAATATTTTTGTTCTGATGCAGTTTAATAATGCTTAGTTTTATATAATCTGTTATCATTAAGATTGGACCAAATTTTGTCCTCGTGTTTTATTTTGCCAGTTTCCACATTTCTGGCATGTCCCCTGATTCATTGATGATTGCTGTGCAGGCTGCTGCGTGGTGTGTATGCGGGACTCTTAGGGATAAGCTTTGAAGTCAAAGTTAGCTCGCTTTGCCTTCAAAAGAAACTTGCTAAATGCTGAGAATGCCTCAAAAAGGTGAATTGCAAGAAACCAGTGTTTCACTCAGGACTCTTCATCATCTCTCACGCAGACTATTTCTTTCTATCTAACCGGTCTCTTTCTTTTCCCTGTAGACGCTTTAGTAGCTTTCTTTGTAGCACAACACTTTCTTTTCTCCCACAAAGCGGAAAGGCCAGTGATCGTACATCATGTACTCCAGTCTCTGACATTTTATTTCCTCTGCAGCTCCTAGCTGACAGTCCAGCGCTCTGTGTGTTAAGCTGCAGTCTCATGCTGAGTTCTTCTTCCTGTTTGCTGCAGCCCTGGCATCCATTTCATCCCTCAGAGCTCTCAGACTGCCATGAAAGACTGAGTTACTACCAGAGGACAGAGGAAATGCTGCGGTAGGAACCTCTGCAAACTATAAAACTGAGACATATTTGGGGGGAATTCAGAGCGAAGCATCAGTCAGAAGTAAAGCCACAAAAAAACTTAACAAGGCTATCTAAGTTTATAAAATATTCAAGTGTTTCAAAAACAGTACAGCAACTACTGTGTGCGTATTTGTGAAGTGTAAGGGAAATGAGACATGGTTTTCAATATTTCACTTTCAATGCAATTACAGCTGAAAATCCTTTGAAGTACTGTGTGTCTATACCAGCTTTGCACAAATTGACTGACATTTAAGTCCTTTGTTATTTGCTGCTTAGTTTAAGCTAAAAGTGGATGGATTGCTTCAGTGAACGGCAGTTTTCATGTCTCGCCAAAGATTCTCCGTTAGATTAAAGTTTGGGGCAGGGGTTTGTCCTTTAACTGGTGGGTTGTTAGATTGTATGGCATGGATTGTATGACTGACTGTGGCGTGAAGCTCTTTGAAATCCTCCTACTTGATAAGTGCAGGCGATTTACCTTGTAGGCCATTCTAACACTTGCCTATGCTTTGATCTAAACCATAGATTTGTAGCATGTAATGTGTTTAGGACTGTTGTACAGCTTGAAGGGGATCACCTTCCCCTTTCCTGATAGAGAAGATCATGGCCACAGAATGATGCGCTCTCACCATGTTTCAGCATGGCAATGGTGTATTCGAGGGGAACAGCAGGGCCACCTATTGCTTCCTTTGAGCATTGGCTATCACCACTTTTTCATGATGTCCAGATCGGTGGAGTGCTTTACAAATAACTGTCCTGTCAACAGATTCTCTCACCTGAGGTCTGGATTGATGCACATACTTCCTCTAGAGCAGGGGTGTCAAACTCATTTCTATCTAGGGCCACTTTGGCGTCATGAAGTCATTAAAAGGGCCGGTTGTACGTGTATAGACGATACTTTTCATTTCATAATTTCATTCCAGTTCACATAGAAGTATAAAAAATGCACAGTAACATAAAAGTAGCACCTTAGGCCCAGTTTATACAGTTTATCTGCAACAAAAAATTGATATTGGTGTGCGTTACACTTACAGGAGGCACAGTTTCAGCCACTTTATACACTTTAAAAGGATATATACCTCTACTTTATGACATGATATGCCTTTTTTTTTTGGCTCTTAAGGGCCGGATAATTTACCTTGACGGGCCGGATTCGGCCCGCGGGCCTTGAGTTTGACATCTGTGCTCTAGAGTTTCTATCGGTCTCTTGGTTGCTGCCTTGATTATTAATCTTCTTGTCAGCTCTCTTTAGGTGGACAGCCTTGCCTCAGTAGGTTTGCAGGTGTGTCAAACACTTTCCGTTTTCCCTTTTCCATTTTTAGATGCTGTACACAGCACCTAAAAAAAAAGGTATTTGCTCCCTTCCCCCTTCTTGCTTTTATGTCACACTTAAATGTTAGAGACCACCAAACTAATCTTAATTTTGTATGTGGTGACTACTTGTCCATGAAAATCAAAAAATTCAAGACTTAGAGGTGAACAAACCAAAAATGAATGTAACTCAAGTAGTCACTTGATGAACTGCGAGTTTCTGGTTTACACAGTACAAAAAATTCCAAAAAATGTCAAGATGCAGTTCCGTGGTGGTTTATTCCAGGTCTTGCAGGCAAACAACATGGTACAAACTTCAAACCATCTCTTTCTACCTCTTCTGCTCTGGCTCCTGCAATGGCTTGACTGACTGCCTTACCTGCTTACTCACTGATTGAATAAGCTGACTGACTGTTGGTTCCTGAAGGACTGGTAAAAAAAAAAACACATGACCACCGACGTTCATCCCGTGCTACCTTAAGCCTATGTATATGTGACACACCCAAGACCCAAACAAAATCAATTAACTAATTAAACAAATTACTAACAAATAAATGTATGCTAGACAACTAAATTTCAGCAAAAATATTAATACAACAAATAATCAAATAAATAAAAAATAAATAATCTAAATTGTAAAACATAACAAAAATAGAGAAATAGCTCATTGGATGAAGATAACCTTAGTAAATACAAGAGCATTTTTCAAATGATGATTCCATTAAACTAAAGAAAAAAGCTATCAAAACTAAACTGGCCCATTGACACCACCAACCCCAATTAAATCACAAATTAACAGTGATTAATCTATACAATCTACACAACGGGGAATTTAAATAGGACCTCTCTGACGGCCGAAAGATGTCAAATGGAAAAGGCATCATCTAAAATGCTTTTTAGATCTATAAATATTTTAAAGACTGTCGGAAAACAATTGATATTAATCAGTCTGGAAAGGGTTGCAAAAGTAATTTCTAGAGCAATTATCCACAGCTTTAGAACACATGTAGCAGTGATTAACCTTCCCAGGAGAAACAGGTCAACCAAGATTACCCCAAAAGTATGTTTACAACTCAAGCAGGAGGTCACACAGCTACCCAGAACAGTATTAAAGCAGTAAAAACTATCCAAACCATGCTGCTTCCACGCGTAGATCATCATATTGACAGACATTGTGCTGCTTTTCTTCCTCGGTTTTGCTCTCTACCAGAAACCCTGCATGAAAATGTCCAGTCAGCACGACAAACCCTTAAGTCCAATTAATTTTGGTTCACTGTCACAAGGCCAGCTCTGAATGACTTAAAATAATCAAATGGAGTGTTGGAGTGGCCTAGCCAAAGTCTGCACTTAAATTTAATTCAGACACTGTAGTACGAGTTTAAACACTCCATTCATGTGGCTGAAATAAACATTACTGCTAAGGAGACTGAGCTAAAATTCCTCAGTACTGAGGTTAAAGACTCCAGAAAAAACTCCAAAGGTCAATTGTTGCTGGTAAGGGTAGAACAACTTATTACATTTAGAGTGTCAGTAACTTGTTCACATCGTGCCAGGTAGTATGGAGAGATTTTCCCTTAGTGAAATCATTCTTTGATAACTGTTTTTGGTATTCCTTAAGGTTATTGTTGTCCAAAATTACAATTTGCTTAGTTATCTGAAACATTTACGCGTGACAAAAAAAAGAGAGAAATTGGTAAGCAGTCAGATACTTTTTCACAGCCATGTTTTGCCAAGTTATCCATGTGTGATACATGAAGAACTGGACATTTATGGGCAAAGAAAATAGGAAAACTTGCTCTACCTGTCCCCCTGCCCTGAGGAAATCTGGAGTAAATCATGAACCGTATTACAGCGGCCTTGTGCACAGTTAAATTGAGAACCTTGGACTGGCCCTATGCTATTAGTCATTCTTTCTTGTGGGGTCCACCTTACAAAGTTCTGTCACTCTTTAACGCGAACACACATTGCACAAAAAAAAGCATCGTCCACACAGCCTGAGCTCTGTTTCATGTGCGATGCTTTTAGCTTGGCAGTGTTTCGGTAAACCCACAGAGCACCTCTGCTTTTCAAACTAAGTTGATTCCTGGAAAAGCGGCCCACCCTCCTGTTGGCAAACACTGGCCCACAGGATGGAGAGAAAGATGGATGTCAAGAGCCTGCCGGGGGTAATGGGCCGTAGCATGGAGGTGAGAAGCCATCATGGGTCAGCTGGTACCTGCAGTGACAGATGGCTGAGTGAGAAACTGCTAGGGGGCCACTTTGCACGTTAAGGTGTGAAACCCAAAGCATGTGCAAACACCTGCAGAGGTGCTACATATTTCACTTTACACACATCATTCCGAGTGCAGTTACGTTCTTCATAGATTTTTTTTTTTTTGTTAGTGTGAAATGTGATGAGGTTATTTACCAATGTTTGCCTGTGTCTCATTTTTGCTGTATATGTCTTTAATTTCTCGGTAACAGTTCTATGCATCTTCAGCTTTATGTGTTTTTATGCATTTGACCTCAAACATGTTTTTACCCACCAACCAGTGGTCTAATCAGGTACGATGACAGAAGCCTCACATTTGGCAAAAATAAATAAATAAATAAATAAAAAGTAATACTTGACGATTCCTAAGAATTCTGGGAAAATATTTAGTAGACGAGGAAAAAAGGAGGAGTTTGTGGAAGGTGTGCACTCGTTACATCAGACATAAAACTAGCAGAGCGTTTTTAAAGAGATAACCCCTATCTGCAGTACGGTAAATAATCATAAATAATTATTAGACAATGATTTAAAAGAAACACTTTGGGGCAATGAGTTTTCTCTGTAGTGTGTCTGGGCTCTCCCTTAGAGATAGGGTGAGGAGCTCAGTCATCCGGGGAGGACTCAGAGTAGAGCCGCTGCTCCTCCACATAGAGAGGAGCCAGTTCAGGTGGCTCGGGCATCTGGTCAGGATGCCTCCTGGACGCCTCCCTGGTGAGGTGTTCCAGGCACGTCCCACCAGGAGGAGGCCCAGGGGAAGACCCAGGACACGCTGGAGGGACTCAGGTTAACCTGGGTCCTCTTGTCTCCCCCACACACATCGCATGTTGCACATAGGGCATCAAACAAAGACGTGAGTTGGTGAATAGAAAATGGTTAAGTAACGTGAATGCTGAAAAAAAAATGCAATTAGGGCTGTCAAGGTTGACATGTAAATGCGCGTTGATTTTAATGCTTGATTAATGCACGTCGCACCGCAAAGCATTTGTGCTTATGGCACTCAAATGGTCAGGTTTTTTTTACTTACTAGCTGTGCCTGTCCTCTACATAATTTTGGTTTCATCAATAATTTCTGTCAAGCATTGCACTTTGAAGGCGGCGCTCTTATCATATGTTAGTGTAAGGATTTGGCTTTGGATGAACCCAGAATGCACACCACACACGGAGCTTATTTTCTAAGAGTTTATTGAATGCAGTATGAGCAGTGGATGGAGGTAACCAGAGAGGCTAAACCGGAACTGGAACTGGGAAAGTAGATGACGCAGGAGCTGACGGACCGGAGAGAGAGAGTTCTTGATGGCAGGACTGCTGGAGCACAGAGGAGGCAGGTAATACCAATAGCTAGCAGAGGCTTGATGCAGAGAAGTGGCAGATTAATCCAGTAGGTGAAGCACGGATGAGGCAGGTAATTCCAGCAGCTAGCAGCATAGATGAGACAGGTAAATCCAACAATAGGCAGAGGCTTGAGGCAGAGAAGTGGCAGATTAGTCCAGTAACGAGCAGAAGCTTAGCTTGAGACTCAGAGGTGGCAGGATTCCAACATCGAGCAGGACAAACCAGGAGACAGACGCTGAGTGAGTGGAGTCTGATGACGGACCGGCAGGGAGGAGAAGACTGAGGGAGGTATAAGTAGAGAGGCTGGCAGGTGGAGTGAGTTCTGACTAATTCATGTCCAACAGGTGAGACTGATTGCAGAGGGAGTGAAGGGTGAGCAGAGTGAGAAGAGGAGGAAGAACTGACAACTAACAAAAAAACTAAACCCTGACAGTTAGATTTATTTTGGATTATACATTTTAAATACATTAAAAATCATTTCAATAGCCATTGCCTAATTATGTGATGCATATTTTGCTTTTTAAAGTTTATTGTTTAGTTTGGTTACTTATTGTAGTAACACAGCACAATGTTCAAAGTGACATTAGCTTATTTATAATGCTAGTTTTTAGTTACATTATCAACCTAATGTTATGTCTTCCATTACCAGTTGCCTTGTTTGTCTGTCTGTCTGCCTTTGGCAGCATCCTCCACTAATGTCTCGCTTTTGTTTAACCTAGCTTTTTCAGCCCCATCTGGCCTTCTTATCCATTTTTACTGGCTAATCAGTAACTTGGCCCATCGTCTCTGCTCTGCCTTCACTTTTTCTAGAGACGTGCTGTTGGGAGTGAGCTCAACTAACTTTCAGCTATTCTGAGGTGTTTTTTATGAAATGGTAACTCCCAAACTGCCAGTGCCATATTTTAAAGGGAAAGATCAATTTGGAGTGAAAATAAATTAATTCCCATCATATTTTTTCCTTTGACTTATCAAAACTGGTGAAACAGATTGTGACCCTATCCACAAGCACACTTGTTTTTTTTGAGAACTGAATATGTTAAGCCAAACATTATTTGGTTGAAATACCACAACTAAATTAAGGTTTTATAGTGGCCTAATCAAAGTCCTTCCTTAAATTTCACTGAGGTTGTGTAGTGAGACCTTAAACAGGTCTCTCATCCTCAAAAATCCTCCAAAATGGCTGCAAAGAAGAGTGGGCCAAAATGCCTCCACAGTGAATGAAGACTCATTGCCAGTTATTGCAAACACTTGATGGCAGTGATTCAATTTAGGAGGCGATTACTTTTTCATATACAGTACAGACCAAAGGTTTGGGCACACCTTCTCATTCAAAGAGTTTTCTTTATTTTCATGACTGAAAATTGTAGATTCACACCGAAGGCATCAAAACTATGAATTAACACATGTGGAATTATATACTTAACAAAAAAAGTGTGAAACAACTGAAAATATGTCTTATATGCTAGGTTCTTCAAAGTAGTCACCTTTTTCTTTGATTACTGAAAAGAAAGAAAAGAGAAATTAGTGGCCATCATTACTTGAAGAAATGAAGGTCAGTCAGTCCGAAAAATTGGGAAAACATTGAAAGTGTCCCCAAGCGCTACAAAGAAACTGGCTCACATGAGGACCGCCCCAGGAAAGGAAGACCAAGAGTCACCTCTGTATTGGAGGATAAGTTAATCCGAGTCACCAGCCTTAGAAATGGCAGGTTAACAGCAGCTCAGATTAGAGAGCAGGTCAATGCCTAACAGAGTTCTAGCAGCAGGCACATCTATAGAACAACTGTTAAGAGGAGACTGTGTGAATCAGGCCTTCATGGTAAAACAGCTGCTGGGAAACCACTGCCAAGGACAGGCAACAAGCAGAAGAGACTTGCTTGGGCTAAAGAACACAAGGAATGGACATTAGACCAGTGGAAATCTGTGCTTTGGTCTCATGAGTCCAAATTTGAGATCTTTGGTATCAACCATCGTGTCTTTGTGCGACGCAGAAAAGTTGAACGGATGGACTCTACATGGCTGGTTCCCACCGTGAAGCATGGAGGAGGAGGTGTGACAGTGTGGGGGTTCTTTGCTGGTGACACTGTTGGGGATTTATTCAAAATGGAAGGCATACTGAACCAGCATGGCCACCACAGCATCTTGCAGAGGCATGCTATTCCATCCGGTCTGCGTTTAGTTGGACCATAATTTATTTTTCAACAGGACAATGAGCGGTTCACTGGAGCGGTTCGCAGCCGAGTGCGAAGCGGCCGGGATGAAAATCAGTGCCTCCAAATCCGAGACCATGGTCTTGAGCCGGAAAATGGTAGAGTGCCTTCTCCGGGTTGGGGAGGATGTGCTGCCCCTGGTGGAGGAGTTCAAGTATCTTGGGGTCTTGTTCACGAATGAGGGGAAGATGGAGCGGGAGATCGACAGGCGGGTTGGTGCAGCGTCTGCTGTGAAGCGGGCGCTGTACCGATCCGTTGTGGTGAAGAGAGAGCTGAGCCAAAAGGCAAAGCTCTCGATTTACCGGTCGATCTACGTTCCTACCCTCATCTATGGTCACGAGCTATGGGTCGTGACCGAAAGAACGAGATCCCGGATACAAGCGGCTGAAATGAGTTTTCTCCGTAGTGTGTCTGGGCTCTCCCTTAGAGATAGGGTGAGGAGCTCAGTCATCCGGGGAGGACTCAGAGTAGAGCCACTGCTCCTCCACATAGAGAGGAGCCAGTTGAGGTGGCTCGGGCATCTGGTTATAAAGCCACCTGGACACCTCCCTGGTGAGGTGTTCCGGGCACGTCCCACCAGGAGGAGGCCCAGAGGGAGACCCAGGACACGCTGGAGGGACTATGTCTCTCTGCTGGCCTGGGAACGCCTTGGGATTCCTCCTGAGGAGCTGGCCCAAGTGGCCGGGGAGAGGAACGTCTGGGCCTCCCTACTGAAGCTGCTACCCCCGAGACCCGACCCCGGATAAGTGGAAGAAGACGGACGGACGGACGGACGGACAGGACAATGACCCCAAACACACCTCCAGGCTGTGTAAGGCCTATTTGACCAAGAAGGAGAGTGATAGGGTGCTGCGCCAGATGACCTGGCCTCCACACTCACTGGACCTGAACCCAATGGAGATGGTTTGGGGTGAGCTAGACCGCAGAGTGAAGGCAAAGGGTCCAACAAGTGCTAAGCATCTCTGGGAACTCCTTCAAGAGTGTTGGAAGACCATTTCAGGTGACTGCTTCTTGAAGCTCACCAAGAGAATGCCAGGAGTGTGCGAAGCAGTAATCAAAGCCAAAGGTGGCTACTTTGAAGAACCTAGAATATAAGACATATTTTCATTTTTTTCCACACTTTTTTGTTAAGTATATAATTCCACATGTGTTAATTCATAGTTTTGATGCCTTCAGTGTGAATCTACAATTTTCATAGTCATGAAAATAAAGAAAACTCTTTGAATGAGAAGGTAAGTCCAAACTTTTGGTCTGTACTGTATGTAAGTTTGGATCTATTTTTCTTTAATAAATAAAATAACATTAAAAACAGCTCCTTTCATATAGGTTTTTTTTTTTTAATTAAATTTAGTTGGATATGCTGAAAAATTTAAATGTGACAAAAAGAAAAGACAGAGGAAATCTGCAATGGGCCTTTACAACGCTCTGACACTTGGCATTTCTGGGTATCAAAACACCAATCCTTCAGATTTTCACAGATCCATTGAAGCTAAAAAAAAAAAAAAACAGAAACACATACGTTGTCACACAAAAACAAACCATGCCTGGCAATAGTCAGTTTTGTTCTGTTTTCATTATTTGTTGCACTATAGATCTAGTTATTTCCATAGCTTTGTCACTCCGCTGTAGAGTTCCTTTTGAAATATGTCTAGGTACTAAATTTTTTCAATGCATTACTGTGTGATTCTATAAGCTGTGTTTTGCTTTTCCTTTTGTTCCTGTATGTCTGTTTATATCTCTATTGCTGTATTTAAATTGTTTGTTATCTAGTATTATTTTAGCCCTGCCTATATTCCCATCTGTTAAAGTAATTGCAAAAAGAAAGTAGGCAGTCTTTCAATCCTAGGGTGTCACATATCAATCAATAAAGAGAATCTACTCTTTATCAAGTTCTAAAGTGATTCAGATCTAACTTGAAGTGTGCGGACATTGCTGACTGATTGCCTACATGGGCCAGTGTAGTTGGCTCTACAAACAGGATATCGGGAGATGGTTTGCTAATCGAGTGATTCAAAAAGGTTCACAAAATAAAACAACTGGCCTTCAGTTGTTGTAGCTGAAAACATTTCAGTGCAGCGAGGAATGTCCGAACCTCTATATTAGAGAAACTAAATAACGTTTCGGCAGAAACACGCTTCAGTCAAAAGCCATAGACAGGTGGACAGTGCCAGAGAGCATGAAGCTAGTTATCGGGTAAATTTACCATGCAGTCTGGACATGTGGCGGAAAGTGAAAAAAAAACATTTGACACCTTTGTCCTGTTGTGTTCTATAAAGAATTGTGTGTTGTGAAAACTCAACGGTAGCATTTTGGATGATACTTTAGTTTTGGCCATGGCAAAGACACTGTCTCAATGAGGTGACAGTACGCAAGCTGCAGAGAGGTGTGTTAAACTATGGCTCTGCTTCTTGGTTTGGACCCTGGGTTGTCAGCATTTTGGAGAACTAATAAATACAAATAAACTTCACTGTTATATTAAATTAACTTACCTGTCCAACAGAAAGCCGGCAGCCTCTGCATCCGTTTTGAATCCCCGGTCCTTCATGAATTATCTCCACCTGGTAATAATAGCCAAAACAGACTCTTGTTTTTTTCCTGGTTATTACATCTTTTTCTTTTCTTGGTTATGTTCTCTTCCCTCTTGCTGGTCAAAGAGTATTAACGGTCCTCCATTTCAACAACAAAAAAGTAAGTAGAATGATCTACAGTCATCTTTGCTTGTTTATACTCCTGCACGACAGCACGTCTGCATATAGAAGACAGAAAGTGAAAACGTGTATGCTTGACAAGTTTGTCCCTTTTTAGCTGCTGAGATCAGAAATAGTGACGCAACATAGCATGTATCATTAAGTTGCACCAATGCTTATGTATTTTTAAACTACTAATTCTAAACTATGAGAATGCTTTCATTTTTTTATGTTATGTTATTAGACATTGCCAGAATATATGTTTATAAAAGCAATACTTGATTTCTTCTAATTAGAAGCCAAATGAATTACACACTGTCCCGTTAAGGAAGATAGTTTTCACGAGATGAAATGTAATGTTTACTTTTTAATCCTAAATTCGGACTCTGTTTAGTTGGTTTCTATCCAAATCATTTGGGTTTTTTTTTCAATGCTATATTATTTTTTCTAAAACATTAAAAGGCAATAATTGTTTTCCATCAAATACCGCTCAATGATTTATCTCTTTACTGAACAGGTAGAGGCCTTGTTATTTGCAGGATGTTTGGGTTCTTTAAAAGGGTTTTTTGTCTGCTTCGGACAACTGAAAACCTTCTCATTCTGAGGTGCTTCCACGAGGCTGTCAGGGATGTACTGATATTGATGATTTTAAAACAGCTATTCTCTACAGTGATGTGGGAGACGGATGACGTCAGAGAACGACTACTTGGAGTTATTACTGCATATTCCTAGTTCTAAAGGTGGGTTGTTCCAAAAAAAAGGTAAAAAACAAAGCAACTGGACTTGTTTTCCGTAGTTGAAGATGTTTCGCTTCCTCTCCAGGAAGCTTTCTCAATTCAAAAAGTCTGGAGTAATGTGGAGTAACAAGCTTTATACAATTGGCAAACAAAGGCCTTGTAATGGCTTAGATAACATGCAAATTCAACAGAAACAGGTCCACCCCTTAGTAATGGGCGGTCGTTAAAGCCATTAAACCAGCAGATTGGACTATAGGATTAATTCCAGCCAACCATCACCTTAACTCTCACCCTCATTCGGGTGATCAAAACATCGTTCCTTTAAGCCAAGCCAATAACAACCCTGACGACTCCTCATTACAGAGGAGTGGACCAGCTTCGGTCCAATCTGCTGGCTTAATGGCTTAAACGACCGCCCATTACTAAGGGTGGACCTGTTTCGATTGAATTTGCATGTTATTTAAGTAGGGCTGGGCAAGTTAACGCGTTAATTTCGCGTTAATTCATTAGACTATTAACGGCGATATTTATTTTATCGGGCATTAACGCATGTTGCTCACATGCTTTCAGTCAGTGTCATGGGCCTTTCAGATAGGAAGCGATTTGCGCTGCGCTGGCCGCGGGGTTCAGCGCATTTGCGCTGCGCCGGCCGGGTTGCCGGGTCTAGTCATTTGTTTGTTGTTCCAGCTTTTGGTCAGCAGCAAATATGTATCTGACCCGTGCTAAGCAGCAAGCGCTAGCACTAGTCCTGCTAGTTCGAAGAAAAAGAGCAGCAAGGAAGAAGAGGCTGTGGGTGCACGAAACCCTCAGGTCCAGAGAGCAGCTTGGGGAGTTCCGGCTTGTGAAAGAGCTCCGTTTTCACAGCGACCGGTTCCAGGTCTACTTTCGGCTCAGTATGGAGCAGTTTGAGAGTTTGCTGGGGAGAGTTGGACCAAGGATCTCAAGGATTCATACAAATTACCGGGAGCCAATTTCTTCCAGGGAGCGTCTGGCAATTTGTCTGAGGTAGGTGATTTACATTAAAATAATATGTAATAAAATAAATCTAGGCTACTTTTCATTTTATAGCCTGTTTTGCTGGAGTCCCGCTAGTCATGTCTTTCTCCCGCCCACACAACAGGGTTTTTTTCAGCCTGCACTCTGTAAATGGAATTTAACTTGTATTAATTACTATTAGCTCATTGATTTCTTTATAGGCTGTTTATAAAATATCCTTCGACTGACTAGGCTACATGGAAACTGTATTTCAAATTAGCTTTATTGGAGGTGGTTGAAAGTTGTGCAGTTTAATTTTTATTGAGCATTATGATGTTATTCATTTCAGATACCTTGCAACTGGGGACTCCTACACCACCATCGCTTCTAGCTACAGAATGGGCATCTCCACTGTGGCAGACATTGTGCCAGATGTGTCCAAGGCCATTTGGGACAGCCTGGTGGATGAATTTCTGCCTGTACCAGATTGGCATGAGGTTGCTGATTGGCATGAGATTGCTCTGGGCTTCCAAGAGAGGTGGAACTTCCCCAACTGTGTGGGAGCAATAGATGGGAAACATGTGGTAATCCATGCACCACATAATTCAGGTTCCCAGTATTTCAACTACAAGGGAACATACTCTGTTGTACTTCTGGCAGTTGTGGATGCAAGGTATCTTTTTAGGGTGGTGGATGTTGGAGCTTTTGGCCGGAACAGTGATGGAGGGACCCTTGCTGCTTCCACCTTTGGAGAAGCCCTGCGAGAAGAGAAGCTGCATCTCCCAGAAGATGCTCCCCTTCCAGGCGCCAATCACCTGGGGCCCATGCCTCATGTCTTTGTGGGAGATGAGGCTTTCCCCCTTAGGTAACTTATATTAATTATACATTATGCTCTACAGTATATATAGAGTGGAATAATTTGCCTCTGAACAGAAATAATCTCTGGTTTTCAATTCACATGCAGCATCACATTTGTATAAAATTGCCTTTTAATTGTCTGATTACATGTTCTGTAGCATTATGTTAAATATTAAAGTTTTTCATTATTGGTTATTGAATTGTAGCTTGTATCTCTGGTTAAATGTGTTTTTTTTTCTTATTTCATCACAAGGAGGAATGTGCTGAGGCCATATCCTGGAAGAAACCTCTCCCAACCAAAGAGGATCTTCAACTACCGTCTATCAAGAGCGAGACGAGTAGTTGAGAATGCATTTGGGATTCTTGCTGCACAGTGGAGAATCTACCACCGGGTGATTGGAGTGAGCCCTGAAAATGTGGATGCTGTTGTGAAAGCTACAGTGGCCCTTCACAACTTCCAGAGGTGGAACTCCACAGCTGAAAATCCTGTCCCACTGGAAGAACGTGACATCCCTGCACTTCAACAAGCAAGGAGAGCGGGCGCCAACAACGCCACCCAAGAGGCTGTAGCTGTCCGGGAGGCATTCAACAGTTACTTCTCCTCCGCCGTTGGTGAAGTGCCCTGGCAATACAACGTAGCCTGACGTGCCCACCTCTCACCTGTCAACCCTCTGCTACTCTTCCTCATCATAAAACAAAGGCTCTTTTAAGAGCCACTCACTTATTCTTTAAAGGGCTGATTTCCATAAAAATATTTATTCCAGCATTCTTTGTGTGTTTACACATACCTGGCCAATAAAACCGTGATTCTATCTTTCTGCTAGATGTGTACTTTACAAATAACCATAAATAGTAAATTAAATGTGATATGTACGTTTCCTGACTTAAAACTTTAACAGAGTTAAATCACTGCAGTGATTGACTTTCTTTTAGTTTACATTACCTGTTATAGTCATTATTTTCATTATCTTCATACAATTCTCCTAATTGAAATATATATATAGGTAAGAACTAATCTGACGTCCTTAAGAACATATTCATTACATTCATTACCATATTAATATTACTTTATTTGCAATGTCTTGGAACACAAATGCAGAGCTTATACACTAAGCAAGAATTCATCATAACATGAATCAAAACTCAAACAATGAATTAAGTAAACTACTTAAGTATTAGAACAAGGACTGAATGACTTTGTTTTTCTTAGGAAAACTCAGCCCTGTGAAAAGCGGTCATGATTTCTATTTTAATTTCACTCCTCTTTTCACGTGAAAGGTTTCTGAGACGTGGTGCTAGACTTAAAAGAAAGAGCTCCTCCTCATCTGCAGACTGGTTAAGCACATTCATCACCTGACTCTCAAACTCATCCTTCTGTTCCTGCCTTTTTTTGGTTTTGCTTGATCCCTGTGGAGCCAGGGGTGCCCGTTGGATGTAAGACGCTGCAGGGGCATGGGAGGCTGCTGAAGTTGCAGGGGCATGAGATGCGGCTGAAGCTGCCGGGGCATGGTAGGCTACAGCTGAAGCTGCAGGGGCATAGGAAGCTAAGGTAGATGGGTGCTCCTGGGACACATCAATAGCTACTGAGTCAGGCAGGGTCTCAGAAGATTCATCAGTGGCCAGAGATGCAGGGGTAGACGGGGAGCTGTGAGATACTTTGGTCAGGTAAAGGGTAAAGGTTTCAGGTGGTGGTGACTGAGCAGCCAGGAGTGCTGAAGTAACGTGGGGAGCAGAGGACCTCTCTTCTAGAGATGGGGACATATTGGAGGAAGTGGCCCTCTCTCTGACATGAGGCTCCAGGAAGCTCATAATGGAGAAATACTTCCATGTGGTCTTGTGTTCTGCCCCTGCACCACTCTTCTTCTCTTCCATGGTCTTTCTTTCCTTAATATATCTGTCCCTGAGATTTTTCCATCGCCTTTTACACTCATCCTCTAAATAATAGGAGAAAATGTGTTAATCATAGTACATGAAAGCTATAATTTAGTCCTACTTCAATTAAGAAAATAGATGTAGAGCTATTGAGGGAGAACACATAACACTAAGATTTACATATTGCCTACCTACCTACCAACAAGCTACCTGACTTAAAACACACCTGACATGCCTACTTTGGTTGGAAATGTGTTTCCATGCTACTGCTTTCCTCCTGATTTCCCTGTACAGTCGCAAACTTGTGTCATATAGTTCGGGGAATTCAGACACACACAGTATAAGCTTTTCCTCCATTTTGCTTCCTGGTCTTTCCAGCCGATGGCCCGGTTTCTATTGGCCACGCGTGCATTCGTCACGACGCGCCGCGAAACTAAAGTTCAACTATGTTGAACTTTGACCGCGCCTGCGCGCGAAGCGAAGCGGTGCGCTGCGCTGTGCTTGCGCTTTGCTCGACGCAACGATAAACCGCCCTGGCGCGGCCAAGCCATTGAAAAGAATGGGTTTCACAGCGCAGCAGTGCGGTCGTCGCAGCCTGTCTGAAAGGCCCATCAGTCAGCACGGGCGCTCACTGCAGCGCGCTGTGTCACGGCAGCACTCTGGTGTTCCCCCTCCCCTCTCGTACATGGCTCAGCGGCGCCAGCCAATCAGCACGCAGGCTCAGCCTGGCCCGCCCACTCAGCTCTCACACAAATTCAACACACAAACAGCTGAGAGAGACCGCAGCAGCGGAAAAACATGAACAGGGGAAGTAGCACCGTTTGGCTTTGTTTTAATACCGTAAATGAAATCAAGCTGTATATTTTGTAAAAAGCCGGTTAATTTCAGTGGAAACACAACAAATTTATCTAAGCACGTGAAAAAACATGAAAACGTCGAGCCACAGAAACGGAGAGAGGAGACGAAACTTCTGTCATTGCCCCGACAGACCCACAGACGTCTCTGACTGAGGCGTTTCAGTCCTCCATGGAACATCCAGGTAGATCAGAGTGGTCATCTTCAGCAGCAGTTCATGTTAACTTTCAAAGTAGATATTATCTATCATATGTTACTGGAGCCCACACATAACATGTAATTAAGACCTTGAAAGAACCCAGTACATATATTAAAGTGTTATTTAAGATAAGATAACATTAGCTAATCCTTTTTTTATCCCACGACGGGGAAATTTATAGGATTAAAGCAACAGGCTGGTGCACACAACACAGACAAAATTACATAGGGATTGAAATATATAAGAAGTGGATTAGCGAAAAAACACTGAACATAACATTATTGTTATTATTATTATTATTTAATTGTAATAATAAAATAAAAACCACAAAACCCAAAAGGTCAACAGTTTCATGATACATCACGCTTAGGGACTGGCTAATATACAGCAGGTCAAAAAAGGCCATATTTTGGCTGCAGTGCTTGCTGTTCTCTTACGAAGAAAAGATCAACTAGTGCACTAAATTCAATAGATGAGTTGAAAATATCCAGTATAAAATAAGTGCTACAAATGTTAGAACACTTTTGTTCATATGGCAGCAGAACATTAAAATAAAAGTGCTCATTACACTACTTTTGAATTCATTCTTGGAGTTTGCGCATACAATGCGATTAATCATGATTAATCGGGCAAATTATGCGATTAATCGCGATTAAATATTTTAATCGTTGCCCAGCCATATATCTAAGCCATTACAAGGCCTTTGTTAGGCAGTAGTATAAAGCTTGTTACTCCACATTACTCCAGACTTTTTGAATTGAGAAAGCTTCCTGGAGAGAAAGCGAAACGTCTTCAACTACGGAAAACAAGTCCAGTTGCTTTGTTTTTTACCTTTTTTTGGAATGACCATGACCTGGATGACTGAGAATCTTCACCAGCAAAGGTGGGTTGGACTTTGTTTTTCCATTTTGGCTTAAACTTTGTACTATAAATGATGATGAAGAGAAATCTCTCATTTAGTGTCTTATAGTGAAATCTGTTGAGGTTTTTTCACATTCAATGATAAATTTAAATAATATAATGATTAGAGCAAATTATTTTTATGTCCAGATATGCCAGTATAGAATATTTTCCATAATGTATCACTGTATCACTCTCGGTATATTCTGTCTTTCCATAAGTCTCTGCTGAAGATGGAAATTAAAAAGAATAACCTCCAAACACATTGTTTAGCAATCATGTTTATTAACGCAAAAGTTTATTTATATTCGTCTTGAGTGTCCATGTTTGGAAGAAGTACCTCAGTCTCCACAACAGTGAATGAGAACCTATAGCCAGCAAATTAACCAGCAGCTGAAATGATGTGACTACTAAGAGATGAGGAGAATACTAAGGTCTGCCCATTCTGGAAGCTGAGCAGCTCTGCTTAGTTTTCCAAAGTAACCAATAGGAATGTATGAATTCACAATGACGCAGATGTTGTACGCCATCTGGTGGCAGCTGCTGACCTCTGATCCGAAGATGGCAAAACTCTAAGAAAACACTGGAGAAGGCTTTTCACTTTCAGAGACGCTTCTTGTAAACCAGAGCTCTAATCTGCAGATGTTTTAGATAGCAGGAGCACGCAACAGAGTAGATCCGTGAGCCATGAAGGCACACGCAGCTTTCTATGTTACAGACTGGAACAGTATTTGGAAAGATTTTCGTTAAGTTGTGAAGCCTTTTCTAGTAAAGTTGGAATTCCACTTTATTAGAAATTGTAGGTACATTTGTAAAAGCTGCTCTCTTTTCAACTTGTTTTAGCCCAAACATGATTGACGTGTCCGAAGCTTATAAACCCCTGAAATAAATGCCATGTGTGGTAGATTCTGATCTCTGTTGAGAAAAATCTTTATTGAAAAAAAAAAAAAATCCAGTCGGAGTTATTAGTCACATCAACGCATTTATTTCTAACTTTACAACCAGCCAAGTTGAATCCCACATTCTGACGGACATTCAAACATTTCTAAATACAACAAACAGCTTATAAAGGGATTTATAGACCAGTAAAATGAGCCCACAAAGAGCTCCATGACCAGCATGAAAGCATATTCGGAACTCATCACCCTCCTTTCTATCTTCTGGCTAAATATACGACCATGACTAATAAATTAATTTAGGACAATAAATATCAATTACGATGAGAGTAATAAGAATAACACATCAGTTATCTTGTGGATGACATGGGAGGATCGTAAAATTTCTCCCAAATTTCCACGTAAAGCTGTTTGCTGCTGCAGTTGTCAGGATTTTTTCTTTTTAATTTGTCATCTATTCATCAGCTTGAACCCCCTCTGCTTTCTCCTGGTTCTCCACAGATCTCTTTGCAAACAGGTGGGTGGGGTCGCGGCCCCTGAAGCCGGGCTGGATGTTAAACACGGGCATGTTCCTCCAGCTGGCCGGGTTGCTGTAGGCGGCGGAGTCAGAGCTGGGGGTGCAGGGTTTGTTCTGGACGAGCTGCAGGAAGCTCTCCATGTCGGGCCCCAGGCGGGCCATGACCCCGGTCCTCACCGCTGTCACCGTCTGCTCATCACAGCCCTGCAGGGTCTGCAGCAGCGTACTGTAGTATCTGTGGTTTCAACAGAGAAAATCACAAAGTGCAGCATTGTTGGGAAGTGGAAGGAAACTGATACATTTGTGTCTTTTATAATTTCTTGAAGAAAGCAAAAAAATCAGAAAAATGTGGGACGCATTTGTATTAGGCATGTCTGAGCCAATGTGTTGCAGAACCACCTTTTGCTACAGTTAGAAAAACAAGTCTATTAGGGTTTCTCTCTACCAGCTCTGCACATCTAAAGAACACTTGTGCCCCTTATTCCTTGCAGAACGCTCAAGCTCATTCAGATAGGATGGACTGCATCTGTAAACATTAGTTTGCCAAAGTATTCAAGTGGAATCAGGTCTGGACTTTGACTGGGCCATTCTAACACCTTAATATGCTTTGATCTAACATGCCAATGGTTCCACAGGTTATCTTCTATGGTTACCCTGTATTTAGCTACACTTATCTTCCAGTCAACTGACCACCTAAACTCTCGTTTCTGAAGAAGAGAATCTCCACAAGCATCGTACTGCCACCACCATGTTTTAGTGTGAGATGGTGTGTTCAGGGTGATGTGCCTCATGACTGTTCTGCCACACAGTGTTTTGCATATAGGCAAACAAGGTCAGTTTCGCTTTTTAATCTGAGCAGAACACCGTCCCACATGACTTCAGGTAAAATGTAAACAGGACTTCCTGTGATGTTCTTCTAACCGTGGCTTTTTCCTTGTCACCCGTCCATAAAGGCAGGCACATCTATATCCTGTACTATATTATACTTTAGCTGTCCTGTCAGCAGATTCCCCCACCTGAGCTGTGGCCCTACGCATCTTCTCCAGAGTTCCCATGCACCTATGGGTGCTGCCCTAATCAATGTTCTCCCTGTCAACTTAAGGTGAGCAGTCATGTGTTGGTATATTTGCAATATTGCCATCCTCTTTCCATTTGTTTTAGATGGCAGAATAACAGAGAAGAACAAAGACGATCAGAACTCTGTGAGATGTTCAGAGCTTGGAATGTCGTTCTATGACTAAACCCTTCTTTAAATGGCTCCACGACGTTTGGCTAAACACAGAGGTATGCCACATATTTTTGGCTTTGTGTCACACAAAAAAAATAAGAAAACCATTTTCATTCCATTCCTCAGTTGTGTGAACTTTGTATTGGTCTATCAAGTTAAAACGTAATGCCAAGAGACAAAATGTGAATATTACTGTTTGACAGCAAAAGCAAGTTTCAGATATTCTTATATAATATATAACAGCTGAAAGAAAAACACATTTGTTGTGTTCCACCTTTCAAAATTTTAGCATTTTATTTGGTTACCCCAGTTTGTTCTGTTACTTTGAGACTGTCATTTATATGGCGCTTGTGTGGTTTAGACAGTGACCCAAACTGGCTTAAACCAAAATGACATGAAGGACATCCCATGTGAATGACGGAGCTTTGTAGTATTGCTTTATTTTAATATTGTATATTCATTTTTTGTAATCTGTTAAGGGACTGCAGATGCTAATTAGCTTCTGTTATAATCTCGTGCAGCACATCAAATGGTGACATTTATGTTTGAGCTGTACATTAAAATAACTTTATTATTATTACTATTATTATTATTATTACTATTATATTATTATTACTATTATTATTATTATTATTATTAGGCACACATTTTATTATTGACAGAACTGTGTGCTTCTGGAGACTCCTGTAAATCCTACAGTCATTTCTATTGTTACATAATTCAAGCAACCCTATCAAAAATATCTAAAATGTCAGAGGATTAAATTGCTTTCAGGGTTGCTACAGTTCTGTTTCATTGTGTCTTATCAACTGTTATCACACGTTAGTATCTTCGGCGCTCACCTGTTGGGGAAGTGAGTCGGCACCTGCACAACCTCTCCGATGGAAGCAGGGTTTGACCGCGCCACGGTGCAGATGTCTAGACTGGTGTAACACTCCTCTTGAACCTTTAACAAGATGGGGGGAAAAACACCAAAGTGTGATAAGTAGTATAAAAAAATTAGCCCGACACAATGACTGAGGTCATAACATCAAAAAAACGAAATCTAAACTCAGATTGAGCTGTTTTAGGTTTAAGCCTAAATCTTAATCGACCACGATCTGTTCAGCCATTGGCCTGGAACAGAATAAGGCTTAAACTAATAGATTACTGCTGAGTCCAGGAATAAATTAGCATTTAAAAGCATCTCTGCCTCCAGCAGTAAGAAAACCATGTAATTGGCTCAAACCTTCCATTTTCCTCAAGCTGAACATCTTTGGTAATTCATTAGTTTATTTAAGGATGTATAACCATAAAGGAAAAAACATGTCATCACATGTTATTTAAATCTAATGAGAAATGAGAACCACCCCATGTATTTCTGTTGTTCTTTAGCCCCTGAATCAGTGACATCACCGATGGGGAAACATGTCTCCAGCAACTGCACCAACTTAGCATACGTATCTTTGAATGTGCGCAATAGAGCCTTCACATAAACATAATATGCAGTCACACAAGAATCTGATGTAGAAATTAAAGCAAATATACTTTCAAAGCGACAACACGTGACTAATGTTAAAGATCGGAGGTTAAAGGAGGCAGTTGTAAATCCAGCAGCCTGTGGCATCTAAAACAAAAGGGAAGTTAAATAAAAAGAGACGGGGAAGTAACAAACTAAAACAGATGTTATTTTTAATGGTACTGCAAATGATGCACCTATGATGATTAAAAAAAAGGGTTATGCTTCAGAGGACAGTCTGACTTCTACATGAACATTTTCTCTGTCAACGAACCTCAGCGATCATCCTCTGGAAGACGTTGCAGTGGCGGATGGTGTGGAAGACTTTGGTAGAGATCCCCTGGGAAATGCACTGCAGACTCTTCTTCACAAAGGTTTTACCCTGAAGGACAAAAAGTGTAGTCAGGCTGAGAAACTGGTGAAAGGTGGGCAATAATCAGTGGCCGGGGGGGGGGATCTCCTCACTTCTGTGTTGAAGGTGGCAGCAGCGTGAAGGAACAGCTCACAGATCTCGTGCATCCCGTCAGTGTCGCAGGTGGAGTTTTCGAGGCAGGAAAAGAATCCGCAACCGACGGTCATCGCGTCGTTCAGACATCTGGCCACATCAGCTGCAGCAACACATCCAGCGGAGCACTTTTACACAGAAACTCCGTTACATCTACACCCCGCTTTAAATCTGTGGTTTCCTTTATGGCCCCACAGCATCACTCAGTAGTCTAGATCCGCAGGGTGATTAAATAAAGGTGGACATCATCATAAACACACCCAGAAAAGAATGAACCATCAAACTGGCTACAGCCAAAGAATTGATCCTTTGTGTTACTTTATCTTCTCCAAACTGTTAAGATCATTTTCTTTAAATAAAACAAAGTCAGCAACAGTTATTCAAAGATGCTTGAAACTCAATAATTTCCTTTGGAATATATTTTTAATAAGATAACTTTTAATAGAAACTAATGATGGAAAAGTCAGATGAAAAGTCATTATTTCGGACTGATTGTTAAGTTTGTAGATTTTTTTGTTTTTGTTATGATATAAAACATTATGCCAATAATGTTATGAGTGAATTGGATGAAATGAGATCAAATGGATCACATTTTCTCCATCGAGCCATAAAACTGTGAAGTTATTTCCGCTGTACTCAATCCAGGGATAGAAAATATTGAATTGGACAGCTTACCCAGCCAACATGTGAGAAACTATAAATTCAATCTTTTTTTCCATTCAGTGAACCCACTGTACCAAGGATTAGCAAGCTGAGCTGAAAACAGCATTATTCTGTGTGGGAGTTGTTAATGAGGCAAAAAAACCTCAAGATTAGCTCTTTTCAGTAATACTAAAGTATTTTTAAAAAACAAGTGACGGAAGCACCAAAAGTCCAGAAAGAGAACAGCAGTTTCTATGGAGGCATGCCTGCATATGTCAGAAAGCTGAATGTTTTACAGTTTAATGATTTCTTTGTCAAGTTTTCTCAGTCTGCTAACTCCACAGGAACGCAACACAGAAGCACATGTTTACAGTAAGTTATGCTAACCACATCAAGCCCGCTAATCAGGCTTAGGGTTGACAAAAAATGCCAGGGACAATTGCAAAAAGTCTAAACGATATCCATTTTTTCTTTACTGCAAAACATGAATGGCATGCTGAGCTGAAACCCCAACTGCTCTCACACACAGTGTGACTTCGCCTCTGGTCTTAATACGAGTGATAATGTTGCAACAAACGAATGATTTAACAATCTAATAAGTAACAGTAAATTTGAGATTTTGCTTCTTAAATTGGACTCAGCTGATATTTGTTCTGGAAATGATTGTGTAGAATAAAATTAATATCCTGTCTTCTACATTTTAAAGTGTGCAATAAGAAACGTTAGGGAGCTGTAATCTTGTAACGAATTACAAGAGACATGTGTTGTACATGGTCAGTGAGGCAGAGAATGGCCGCTTTGTAACTTTGGGCTGTTTTTGAGTTATTTATTGTACAAAACACATCTAAAAGTTGAGACGTTTACATTTTCGATTTAACCAGTACGTATTTAAAAATGTTTTGTGTTGTTGTACATAGATCTCAAACATAAAGAATAATTGGATAAAATGGTTTTGGTATCTCAGGGCTTTAAAAAAAAGTGAGGGATCGAAAATGTTTGATGTAATCTTTAGGGGAAGATAACTGGCCTCTGCCTAAGACGTCCCCGAGAGTGTCCTAGCTGTCCAAACAAAAATGCCAGCTAAATGATTTTTAGCTTCGTCAAATAAGAAATATTATCTTTAGTTTCTCAAATTTAACATACATAATAGAAGTACTATTCTATTATATGTGCAATAACCTATTTATACATAGGATTGTATAGAATTGTAAATAGCTGTATAACTGTGTTTAACTCCTTCTGACTTTTGATTATTGAGCCGATGGGACAAGTGAATTTCTCCATTGTGAGATCAATAAAGATTATCTTATCTTATCTTAACTTACTCCTATTTCACCGACAAAAACAAAACATTATCAGTGATTATTATAGGAGTGTTTGTCCCTGAGAATTTTCAGACTGTAATACTGCAGAGCATGACTTGGGCTGATCCTTCTCCCTGCTTTAAAAACAAAACTAGACCAATCAAAACTTGTTATATGAGCTTCTCCCTACTAGAGTCTACATATGTCTTCACTCCACAATTAGAAAGTCGTTTTGCAATTATTTTACAACTAAGGTGGAATTATCTCGTTCAGAGATAATAATAATAATAATAATAAAAAAAAAAAAAAAAAACTTAAGCACTGATTTTCGAACTAGAGTGAGAAAAACCAGACATACCATACTTTTTCTAAGACAAAGAAGAGGCACTCACTGGGGCTGTTTGCAGAGAAGCGCGCCCGGCGGGGAGCCGCCTCCTCCGGAGATGTCTGGAAGCCGGAGGCGAGGCAGAGGGAGAGGAGGAGGAGGAGCGGCAGAGCGGTGCTGCGCAGCATCTTGTTCCACGGTGCTGATGAGGTTGAGGAGTGGGTGTGCTGGTCTGAGCTGGCTGCAGATGGTCAGGTTTGGTGCTGCCTCTCTGGCTCCACTACGGGTATTTATACTGAGCCCGCTCTCAGGGAACCAATGAGAGCGCGCCGTTCCCACGGGCGCTCCAGGTCATGGTTTATTCATGCGCGCAACTATCCTCCACAGCTAATTGGATCTTTCCAGTAACAGCGGCAGGTACAGAGGTCCATTTGCATCGGGGTTTGCTTTTCACATAATGTTTCACAAATATGTCCACATCCATAGTGAATAATGTCATTTAATTAAGAAGTCGTTCAAACAGGTGGAGCAGCGCTTTTTTTTTTTTTTTGCTTTATTTTTAAGTTTTCATCTGAACCGCGGCTCTGGAGCTACTTACTTACAGTGCTTTCATTTCAGCAGGTGGATCTGATTCCAGTCACGTTTTCTGCGTTTCCTGGGAGGTGCGTCACCAGAGGAGACCCGTAGGACGTGACGGACTGTGGGACCACAACCCAGGTTTTTATTAACCAGGACCAGAACTTATGAACAGGTTCAGGATTGAAAACAGCATGGACTGTTGTAGGGGAAGCCAATCAGTAACAACTGTTGAATAAAGCTCAACAACTGCAGAAACAGACTCAAAAGTAAATGAGTGAACTGTGGTGCTGAAATGTAAGGGGGATTATTTTTTTGGAGCAACATTTTGTGCCTGGGTGTTTCTCTTACCCACACTTGTTTTATTGAATGTGCCACCTGTTCACAATAAAGAACTTTGGTCATGCACTTAAGTGTTTTTCATAACTTGAACATAAATAAAATGCATTTATAATATTTATTTGTGTTCTACACACCTTTTAGTGACACACACGTTCAATTTAATCGTTACCGCAGTTCAAGGTAAGTAACCTCCTCTATAGGTTTAGGCCATAAGATTCCAAAACTTTTATTTTTTCTTAAATAACTTGATAAACTTGACTCAATTTTATCTCATTATGCAATATAATCTGGTAGAGCTTTATTTATTTTTTGCTATTTTCTGCATTTTCTACATGTCCCAATAGTGATTTTCCACCCTGTTAGTACGTGTGTATATGTCTTCAAATAAGGACTCCAATTCCATAAACTCTATTTACAGGAAGTGACATCATTTGACTTTGCAGGGTTTAAACTGTGGAAAAGGAGGTACACTGTGAATTTTCTCTGCAGCTCTACTAGAGAAAACAAAACTCAAAACAAAACATTAAATAAAAGATTTGTTTAATGCAAATGTAAAGGACTCATCCATCTCTAAAGCAAGACCTACTTTTTGGCAAATCAAATCACAATGTTTTTCCATGCTAAGAATATAAGCGTTTAATTCTGGTGAGGATAGCATCATCCACACCTGAGCAGTGAGATGCTTCCACCAACAACAAATCCTGGATAACCAGTGGCCTGAAGGAGTAAAAAAGAGCCTTTAGGAAGGAAGACAAGGAAGTACAGAGGAACATACAGAAGAAACTTAAAGTCAAGATAAGAGAAAGCAAGGTGGTATACACTTTAGAGATGGACTGGGAGTACTTGAAGCTGGTGGACCACTTTGTGGCGTGGTGTGGAAACAATCATCTCATTCTAAATGTGGATAAAACAAAGGAGATGATTGTAGATTTCAGGAGAAACCGGAATAGTACCAACACTATTACTATATTGGGAGAAGAAGTGGAGGTGGTGGATAATAAATACCTCGGTGTTTATCTGGACAACACATGGACTGGAGACACAACTGTGAAGCTGTCTACGAGAAGGGGACAGGGCAGACTGTACTTCCTGAGGAAGCTTAGGTCCTTCAAGGTTTGCATATAGATTCTGCAGATAACCGTAAGTCTGTTGTAGAGAGCGTGATCTCCTCTGTCATCATCTGTTGGGGTAGCAGCATCAGAGCAACTGACCTAAAGAAGCTGAACAAGCTGAAATAGAAGGCCGGCTCTGTTCTGGAGACTCTTCTAGAACCTCTGGAGATGACTGCGCAAAGGAGGATTCTTCATGAAATGAAAAACATTATGGACAACGCTAAGCATCCGCTTCATCAGACTGTTGCACAAGTGTCTTCAGTTAGATGTTCTCCAGATCCTCTGTAAAAGAGACCAGTACAGGAGATCCTTCCTGTCGGCAGCAACTCCGTGAAGAAACCACATAACATGAGCTACAGTAGCATTTCATTTCCTTTTGGGATTAAAAACGTTATTTTTTTTTTTACATTTGAATTCCATGTAACATGGAACCGTATGTACACATTTAACGTAATGTTTTGTTTCCTTCGATTTTCACAATTCACGGAAATCTAGGAGAACATCAAGTAAACATCCAGTTTCTTCAATACTGAATTATTTGGAGTTCCTTATGAAGTAAAGAAGAGGGAAAACATCAGATTTTTCACCCTATTAGTGTTTTTTTTTTATTTAAATAAATTTTAAAACACATAAACTATTGTGAATATCTTTGTGCCACATTGGGAAGTGATGACCATTAAATGTACAGATAGATAAAGGTTTTTAAAATAATATTTTCCATGCTTTCAGCTCTTAAATTGCTTGTGGGTGTGTATATGTGTGTGTGTTCTTGTACTTGCAGCTGAGCGAGAATTTTTTTACTAATTTTACTAGTAGTACCATTTATTTTGTCCTCACTTTTCCTAAACAAGTGCGTGCGTGCGTGCGTGCGTGCGCGCGCATGCGTGTGTGTGTGTTTGTGTGTGTGTGTGTGTGTGTGTGGGGGGGGGGGGGGGGTTACAGTATATTGCACAGTACAGAAACTTAAATACAATTGCCTGAATCAACATACAGCACCGTACAAAGATGAGATTAGGGAAGCTTAGGGATTCTGATCCTACTGAGATCCTGGTGTTTGTTTTAATGAGTTTTCACACCGATAATTTGTTCGCTTTTGATCCAAATCCGTTAATGAGTTTGGATATTTGTAACTTTTCACACAGAGAAAAACTCCATACTGAAAAAAGCCCTCTGTATGAAGAGCAAAGCATCTTTAACCAAAGAACTGGAAAAGCTGTTGTCCATCTGTATTATTTTTTTTTAAACCTTTTTGGGTGTTGGACATACTTTTCATTATGCCCACATTGTGTAGTCAAATGTCTTTTCATTGGTCTGATGTATTCGTTTAATAAAACAAATTATTTTCCAGTTTATTTCAAATGGTTACATATTCTTTGAAACAGGACACCAGCCTTACCTGTATCTTACTTTCAAATTAAAAACCAGCTTAAGGATTTGACTGCCTGATGTGAAGATAAAAATGTATCTATTTAAGGTAAATGTATAAGACTACAATCATTGCAGTGAGTCTCTGGAAACAAACATGTGCTGTCATCAGAATAAACAGAGAGATCCATGATCACTCTCTCCCCAGTGTGTCTCTGCCACTCCTCTGCCTCTCACTGCCTCATTGTGCAGTGCAGGACACTTTCTATCATCCTCAAAGCATCACCTGATAGAATAAGGTTTGATTTCTAAATTCTGGAATTTTACTGTAGTATAGCAGATCCATCTCCAGTAAACGGGTTCTAATGACACAGATGGAGGGAGGGATGCTGATACCATCGGCTCTTCATATTTCTGATGGGAACATTTGTACGTTTCATTCACAACAATTGCCATCAAACGTGCGTTCCACGTGTGTTTTTCTGTTTCCCGTTGAAGTCTTCCGTCATCTATGTGAACATTCACCACCTTTATGAGTTTTTTACATGTCTGTAAAAGGGGTTTGCCATCTAAACTACGTCCTTTCAGTGTCTTAATTTTTTCTTTTTGGATGTGAAGATCAGGACCCCTCAGGCTCATTTGCCCCTGACTTCCTATATAATCTATTTCAGAAGCTGTTGCAGCGCTGCTGTTTTGTGTGGGACATGTGGAAAACTGTGTGTGTCTTATCTGAGGGTCAGGTATCGGTGAAGTGTGAGACTCGTTGGTGGAGGAGCGTCCGTTTCCACACGCAGCCTGGTTGACCACAGGAAGTTGTGAGTCTTTAGAAGCACGGAGGAGGTCACCAGGCGCTGATAAGCATCACCAGCAGGTCACACTTTCCTCCACCCCCATCTCCGCTCCTATCTCCTCAGCCAGATCCTTGTGGAAAAACACCTCCAGGGTGTTCAGAGCCTTTTATGGCTTCTTAGACCGACATTGTTTTTAATCAAGATAAATCCAAATTACAGCGCTGGGAAAAGCGTTTGTCCCCGTCACAGTTGTTTTTCAACAGGGAAGCTTTTTTGGCTGCAGCATTGCCTGACCACAGAGAAGAGCAGCAACACATGCATGTGTTTTTATGTCAGCAGGAAGAACGACAAGGCGGAAGCAAGTGGTGACTCACCATTTCAGTGGCAATTCCATTAATTGGGCAAATTACAAGCTAATCGTCCTAGAAATCATTGAGAGCAGTTTCCGTAGGACTATTTGTGGTAAACATCACCACGACATAGGCATGGGCAGTCCAAATCTAGCTATGTGCCAGGATTTTGGAGTGGGCCAAAAAAAAAAAAAAAATATATATATATATATATATATATATATATTTATATTTATATTTATATATTTGCAGAGAAGCGCACCCGCACTTTTTTATCTTTGAACGAGATAATTCCACCTTAGTTGTAAAATAATTGCAAAACGACTTTCTAATTGTGGAGTGATGACATATGTAGACTCTAGTAGGGAGAAGCTCATATAACAAGTTTTGATTGGTCTAGTTTTGTTTTTTAAGCAGGGAAGAGGATCAGCCCAAGTCATGCTCTGCAGTATTACAGTCTGAAAATTCTCAGGGACAAACACTCCTATAATAATCACTGATAATGTTTTGTTTTTGTCGGTGAAATAGGAGTACTTCTATTATGTATGTTAAATTTGAGAAACTAAAGATAATATTTCTTATTTGACGAAGCTAAAAATCATTTAGCTCGCATTTTTGTTTGGACAGCTGGGACATTCTCGGGGACGTTTTAGGCAGAGGTGTATATATATATATATATATATATATATATATATAGATAGATAGATAGATAGATAGATAGATAGATAGATAGATAGATAGATAGATAGATAGATAGATAGATAGATAGATAGATATTTTTTTTTTTTTTTTTTTTTTTTACAAAATAGGGCAATCACATAAGGCCTTCAGTCGGCTCCAGAAAACTGAGAAGCTTTTCCTAAGGAAGTCCAGTGCATCCTTCTGCGAGCTCTCAAATGCCACGGATACTCTAGAGAACGAAGCAAGGCTGTTAGAGAGCAGGCTCCTTTCATTTCAGGATGTGCAAAGACAAATATCCAGCTTTTATTGTCCTGCAGTAAATACCAACTTTGTGAAGGTTGGTATGGCGTGAAAGTACTGTGGTTCAAACATCTTGATTCAGCTCTTATTTTGGGGGACAGAAAATGGCAACCGGTTATTGTGGTGTAAAATGCTTCAGCAGTTCATTGAAATCAGCTGAAAAATATGAAATACTTACTCATTTTAATAGTCACCGTTTTCTTTACTTATAATATTCCCATTTATGCGTCCGTTTACATGCTGCTGTTTTAATGGTGATTATTCAATGCTTAATTAAGTGTTAAAATTACCAAACGACTGCAAACCTCCAACTTTCATCACTCTGTTCGCTGTTTAATTTTTATAAACTGTGGTCATCTGTGGTTATTTTTATATCAATGATTGAATTATCTCAAAGAGTTAGCGAATCATCCCTTTTGAGTTAACATAGACAGACATGGAGACATTTCCCTTTACTTGCGGTTAATGATTAGTGAGTAATAATTACTGTGAATGCAGTAGGCATTCACAGTTATTGAGATCCTCTTCCGCCTTTTTACTGTTTAAACTTTGCTTCGCTTCTCCTCCTACAGTTTTTCTCCGATTTCAACCATTCAACTTTTAAACTATTCAGCTTCTCCTGGAATGGATGGCTATGTCTTTTTGTACTTTTAACTCTTCAACTTTTTAAAATATTCAGCTTTTTCTGCACATTTTCAGCTTTTTTTTTCTCCCATAGGAAATTAATGTAATTCACTAAAATTCCGCTCATTTCAGCTGCTTTTTGACAGCTTACTGCTTCAGCCTACTTTCAGCTAGAAACGCCATTCAACTTTTAAAATGTAGTGATATCTTTCAGCTATTATGGTCTATTTCAGCTTTTTCATATATTTTACCATTTTCATATAGTACCTCCTTAAAATTATTTTGGCTTTTCAAGAAATTCAGCAAATAACATGCGTTGCTATGGTCGTCAAGGAGGCAGTTATAGAGTGCGCACTCTAGAAATTCAACAAATTCTTCTTCTCCGAACAACTTCTTCTCACTCGCTCAATTTTCAACCTATCCACATAAATTATACATCAAAACGTAGGAATTTTTGTCTGGATCCAGGAAATGTAACCGTCATTGGTGTAGCATTTATAGATTTTTCGCAAATCACCTCAGAGCGACACAAACCCAAAACCTCCCCCATTCATTTCCTATGGAGCGGTTTTGAAAAATGACGTCTGAAAATCCAAAACATCACACGTTTTCGCATCGTCGCTACTCCTAAACCGTTTGATGTACAGGCATGAGACTTTCACATATGAATGTCCCAACCCTTCTGGCACTCACAAAAAAGGAATTTTGTGGATAACTGTTACGGTTTTTCCGCAGGAACAATTTGTTCGGGAGTAGCAAATTTGCAAAATCCTGAAGACGCTTTGGACCTCCATCACCCCAAATGATCCACTTTTTTACATCGTCGCTGTGCCTACACCGATTTTTGTACAAACATTAAAATGAGCAACATAGTCCTCAAAAGCCTGCTGATACTCACAGTGAAAGAATTAATTTGATATCTCTTATACTTTTTCAGCTAGAGCGATTTGTTCGGGACCGTTTTTGGAGGATTTTGGAAAATTCTTAAAAATCCCGTTTAGATCATAATTTTTTACGCCTTTATTAAACTTTTTCCAGCAAAGAACGATAGCTTTTCTTCTTCCCCTATCCGTTACGAACTAAATGCAGAAAAAATTACATCTCTACCATTTAGGGATCAGGAGATATGAAGCGTTGTTCGGGGCAAAGTTCTCCATTATAATCCAATGGGACTTATTGTGAGCAAAGTCTCTGCACTTCGGTAGACTGGCCGCTGCAGGTGTGTCAGTGAGTTTCCATGACGACGGAACTCTGAGGGCCAGAGGGAGAAGCTCCATTAGGATACAATGGCAACTTTCGACGCCCGCTGCAGCGGCTGTGATTAATGCAGGAATCTGAAATTCGCACAGTCACTTCCTCTTAATATTTAAAAATTTTCAAGTGACTTTCAGCCATGTGTCAGTTTTCTGTGCCATTTTGGATTTCACATGCTTTCCTATTGGGCCTTTGCTTCCATCAGGACCTGGCATGATGCCCAGACACGACCCAATTGGCCAATACAGCACCACCCACCTGTGGTAAATGGCGCTACACGCCATTTTGGTCAAATGTTGAGTTCTGGGCCCAGATGTGGTGAGACTGAGTTGCTAAAGGAGGCCAATCTGACCCATGAACTTTGGTGACCTTTGGTGACATTAAGTATTGGCACCCCTTTTTGAGGCACTTCCCAGTACAGGATTTGGACCAAACTGACAGAGTACAATCCCCCGGTGATACTGAACACAACCATGTTAGCGGCTAATGGTTAGCATGTTGCTAATCGGAAGTAGCTCTAGGAAGCTCTTCTGCTTTACAGAGTCTGTACCTCCTTTATACAGAATGCTCCACAATAAGTTTGGGCCTCGTCACGTAAAGCATCTCCAAGTTAGGAGGTGTCAAACATCCAATGCTTTTCAATGGTGGCGAAACCCCTTATACTCCCTAGAAATGCAGGCCCACATATGGCAACAGTATATTCAAGTTTGAAATTCTACTTCTGCTTTGTTAAACGATTCAGTGTTTAGAATGAGTTAGGAAATGTTTGGTGCCTTTCCCTCAGTTTTTTCTTCTTGTAATCATTCAGCTATTGTTCTTTCATGTTCAAATTCTTCAACTCTTTCAAATTCTTCAACTTTTTCAACTTCTTCAATGCTTTTCAGCTATTTTTTCTCTTCTTCAAAGATCTTCTGCATCTTTTGCTCAATCATTCAGCTATCTGCATTCACAGTGCATTTTCGCAGGAAATGCAAATTTTTCTAGTTCCAATTGCAATTATAATTTAAGGTTACTGGTGGCTAGTCTAATTCAGTTTCACAACTGATTAAACACCCATTTTTTTATGGTAAATAAGGTTAATAATTGTTAATTGATACGCCTAGTTGCTAGTTATAATCATTAAAAGCTGGTAGTCCTCAATCACAACCATTTGGGGGGAAAAAAATATTGTTGCATACTTGTGACTAGGATAACATAATTATAATACCCAATTATAATTATTAATAATCAAATAGATAAAACTGCACAACAACCAGTAGGTAAGTATGGCCAGGCGCCTCTCAGGGAGAGCTGATGCTCTTACACCTTCCATCTGTCTCCACCTGCTGCACCCTACTGGTGATAGGTAAGAATGCATCACACAAAAACCAAACAGCCTGTGCACAGAACTGCATACCTGATACTTCCGGCCTTACTCTACCGGCTGCTGGTGTATTTTACGGTTGATTTTAAGGTTCTTATTTTGGTTTTTAAATGTTTGAATAATCTTGCCACTCCATAATTCTCTCTGAGCTCTTCTACTCCTGCTCGCCTTCTGGGCCTCTCGGGTCGGCCGAAACAATTCCAGCAGGTACTAAGTTGTAGGAGGAAGCTGAGAGAGCCTTCTCTATTGTTTTCTTTTAATGTGTGTTTATAATGTGCACTTATGTGCAGCACTTTGCTTCAAGTGTAGTTTGTATTAAAATGGTTTATAAATCACATTAGTATGGCGCCCCGGGGCCTCGGGTCCCGATGGTATCAAGGTGTTATTTTATTATATCTGTAATTCTACATCTGTTGGTTGTGCTGTTCTCTCTTTGCAGGTGATGAAGCAGACTGAAGACGTTTTATCGTGCTCTTCCTTTTATCTCCTCTTTCTTTCCCCTTTCTCCTTTTTTTTCCTTTCCTCTTCTACTTTCTCATTGTAGTGTCCATATAACATGAAATACTCCCCGCATGAATTATAATAAAACTATTTACATGTATAAATCAAGTGGAGCAGTACGGCGAAAGCAGCACCGCTCCGCTTGTGAAAGTAAAATCTGTTGGGCTCTTTTTGGCATTAAGACAACAATTCTTAATGCATCATTGCCAGATAGGACACTGTAAAAAAATAACTAAAAAAGTATGGTATTGATAAATGATAACCTGTCATGATCCTCGGGTGTTTGGGTTCTGGTGTTCATTTGTGTTTTTCTAATCATCTCTGAGTTCTTGATTATTTTAATTTGGGTTTTTCCTTATTGGGTCATTCCTGTGTTTTTATTGTGGTTTGTTTGTGTCTTGTTTGTTCATTTTTGTTTAGCTTCTTACGTTTTCCTGTAATCTGATTGTGTATTTTAGTTTATTCTCCAGGCTTGTTCTCGTTTGTGCTTGAGTTTGGCGCCCTCTATGTTTTTTTTTTTTTTTTTTTTTGTAATTAGCTGCCTTAGCATGCTTACTCTCCCACATCCCTCTGATTCAGTTCACCTGAATCCACTGGGATTCTCCTTGTGATGGACCGAGGTAAAAATGCAGGAGGAGTCACAGGAAATTATTCAAAAGTTGTTGTTTTTTATTTTTAACCCAAAAGCACAAAAATGGTGGGTTCCAGAGTCATAAAAGAGGTCAAAAAAAAGAAAAAAGAAAAACTTTAACTGAAGCAAACTGTGCCCAAACTAACCGACTGCACAAACAAACATAACTAACCTTCAAAGAAATGACACACAAGGGTAAATATACACTGGCTGATCAGACCAATAACACAATAGGGGTAATTAAAACCAAACAAACACTCACAAATGGCAAAACAAAGCAGTACAGTTAAGTTTGGCACTAAACTAATCTAAGAATAATGAAAAACACACAACCTCTAAATACAAACCCTAAGTGAAATACAAAACAAAGGAAAAATACAAATTCCCCCCTTCCAGCAAAAGCAGGTGGAACAGTCCAATTTCCCCTCCCCGGTATTTAGTTGATCTCAGCCCTGGCTGCCATCTTTTGTCTGGCCAAACTCCCAGGCACCATGGAAGGTAAGAAATAAAGATTAGTAACAAAAACAAAAAAGATATGGATAATTGACTGAGTACAAAAGTGAACTAAATGTGCGCGCTTACAAATAGAACACATGTACTTAAACCAAGAATAAAGTTTTATTGCAAACTAAAGTGTGCATATACTGATTGGTAAATGAAAAATGCATGTGTGGTACAGACTTTTAAGGTGTGGCCATGGGTTTGGCCATCACACTCCTCCTTTACCTCACCAATATAAACGCATTGGTTTTCATTGTTCATTTACTGGTTCCTTCCATTTCTCTTTGTGTGTTCTTTGTCCTGCAATGGATCCTGTGATCTGTGTGTATTTTTATTTAGTTTTTTGTTATCTCCAAATTAAAGACTCTTCTAATTTCCTTCATCTGTTCCTTCACTTTGTTCCTCTCACTAATCACATCATGACACAAACTTTAGAAACAACTTGACTAAATATCAAACAGTTTGAATTCAAATGTAAGTAACTACTCTTCAACAATAGGTGATCATTCGTGGCTATTAGTCAAACTTTTTTCTTTTAAGATGAGTAGACTAAATGATCCTATTTACTATGCATTACCTTCTTGTAGTTCACTATCCTTCTTTCAGAGCTTTATTTCACACATATACGTACTCTTTTCTCAAGCTCAACTTTCTCATTTCTTATGCTTTCAAATGTGTTTTCACTCTTCGCTGACTGGAATTGATAAGCACAAGGACACCGACTTAAAGAATCGTGAAGAGAGGGGAGGGGGGGGGTGAGAGACTTCTTCTATTTAAAGATAGCTGAGATAAAAAGACTGGCTGAGTATGAAAATGCCCTTGAAAGTGAAGAGTATCAATGCTACAGGAAAACGGTATCAGAAACATGCAAAAACCTTTTTATCAATTAGGCCTGATATCTTTTCCGCATATCACAGAGATGCACACTTTGGAATAAAAAAACCTGAAACGGTACACTATCTTTCAAACACAGTCCATCATAGATGAATAGTAGATCTGGATTGTTACAGCTATAACACAAGTCTGCCGTTTTGTAACATACACTTTATGCGCTGCATAGATGGAACTCACATTCCTGTCACTGCCCTTTCGCTAAATGAAGGCGATTACGTGAATAAGAAGTTTTCCATAGCATTAATGTGCAGGAGGCCTAAATGCATTTAATCAATGGAAATGTAGTTGACCGAGTAGCTACTGTGGAAGCATCAGCTGTGTTATGTAAAAAGCTGCTGCACAAAGAATTTGTTCTGAACAGACAGCGTGACCTTGTAGTGTTATACAAGCAATGTGAGAATCTTAAGATTAATCACGGACTCTGGTGAAAAAATGGTAACGCTTAAAAATATATTAATCGGGGAGATAAGACATTTATTCGTGGTCTCATCAGCCTTTCCCAGCAGAGATTTCTACAGGCTCTACAGGCTCCTCGAGAAGCCTTATGATGATGTTGACTTGTGAGGTTCACCTTTTTTATTTTGACTTCCATTTGGGGTTGAGCTGGAATCCAGGAAGTCCAGGGCAGCACATCTGATCTCCATCCACCCTTATAGCTCACTGGGCTTTTAAGGATCGGGAGGAGCCCGGTCTCTGCCAAATTGTCTAAATACTTCTGTGGAAATCAAGGCTGAACCAGTGCTCCTGTGTTAGCTGTTTGAATTTACGTGTGACTTCTATGTTCACCGTTTCACTGCATGCCAAGTTACTTCATCTCTGGACTTCAGTCTCATCTAGCTGATGATTTTGTGGTTAGATTCCAGTTCACCTGAACTGCACCATTACCTAGAACCTCTTGGGTCTTTCTACCCCACACCACTGTAGTCGTCCGGTGGAGCTCCGCTCCACTGTACCACTTCTGGTTTTCAACAGACCCGCTAACACGGTGGCTTTGAAATCTAACCTTTGTTTCGCCCCTACTGCTATTAAGCAGTGTGGCATTAACCCTGCAAAAATGGTCAAATAAAAATGTAAAGAAATCACAAATTGAAATGTAAATAAAGCAAAAAAAAAATACAAAGAATCTAAATGCAAGAATGTTTTGAATGAGTTTTAAGGATGAAATAATCCACCAGATAAACATCTCTCTCTCTCTCTGTGAGAGAGCAGGAGCACACGAGGAAGGAAGAGACTGATCTAATCTGTTCCGAGCTGTTAAAAAAGTTAGGACTCTTTATTTTCACAGGCTGGATATTGCTCTGCACTCATTCGGTGGCGTTTTCTTTGGGTTGCATCAAGGACGGAGGAGCAAAGCTCCAGGAACTGAAGAGAAAAGCTGCTTCCGCAGTCCTGCCTGCGCACCACGCTGCCTCTTTCAAGCCTTCTCTCTTCCACAGAAGGCTGCAGCAGTTTCTCTGCTGCACACACACACACACACACACACACACACACACACACACACACACACACACACACACACACACACACAAAAACAGTGGTTGGATCAGCTCCCGTGAAGTTTTTGAACCATACAGTCTTTATGGACAAAACTTCACAGCTTTCAGTGTATGGAATCCAGCATTTCCCTCTCTGCAGTATTGAGTGGGTTGGCGCATGCCTGCTTGCCCTGTCACTAAAGTGGACTACCACACTGCAACCTGTAATCATCGACTAACCCTGTCCTCCGACAGATTCCTTGTAAAAAAACAACAACAAAAAAACAGTAAGCATTTCACATGTTTACCAGAGAATATCGTTCTTATTTGGTCTATACTTAACTGGCCACTCTTGCTTAGAACAACTCCAGACCGAACCTAGAGTTGTAAAGAATCACGTTTTGGACCCAATTATTCAGCCGAGACACAGAGAGCAGTTTAATAGATTTATTAAAGCAACAGGTGTAGATGGACTGGTAACCGACAGGCAAGAACACTGTAACCCCTGTAAAGGATAGGGACAGGTTAGTGGCTTACAGTCAGTGCATACTGCTTCCCACGGTCTGTCCTGCAGTCGCCGCTAACCTATTGAATCCAGACGGTGGCACAGAATGGAGCAGTGGGTTAGTGAGTGGTTGTTTGGCAGCACAGCGGTCACAGCTAGGAGCTGAGGGTTTAACCAGGGAACAGTCCAGGGGTCCGTTCTTCGTACGTCGCTAACTCAGTTAGCAGGATTTCATTGTTGACGATTTGGCATGATCTTGGATCGTTTGGTTCTTCGAAAGACATCCTGCAACTGTTGTCATAGCAACATGTCCGCCAGCTTAAGCCTGCTCGAGAGCAGGCTTATTTCATGTAAACAGGATTAGATCACGGCTGTATAAGCGGAGGAGATAGGGAAGTCTGTCGTAGCCATGTCCATTTTTATGACAGCAACCTGTTGCGGAAGATGCAAGAATAATTTTAGAGTTTTTCGAATTAATCGCGTATTGCGCAATAGACAGTTGCACCTTCAGTGCAGCGCGACAGTTTAATTGTAGAAATTTTTCTTGGTGGCTGTTATAAACAGACAAACACATCATTTAACAGTGGCCTTTAAAGACGAAAAAGTGGTGTTAGAGCCATAAATCTAAAATATTTAAGTTATTTGTATGATGGTTTGCTTTTTATTTTTATGTTCTAGTGGGTCCCGTGGAGGCTCTGATATAAAAGAACAAATAATATCAAATTATTAAAATGCAAAAATACATACTGTAGAAAGTGATAGAAACATCTACCATGGACAGTATTTACACATTTAATTTGTCTGCTGCTTTTTGCCTGCCCTCTCTCCTGGCTTTAGCAGACTTTGAGGTGTTACCTGTCGTTTTAATTAATGACTCAAATTCGGCATAACCTTCCATTAAAAGCTCGTGTTCTGCTTGGGAGAAAAACTGTGCGCGTTCTTTGGCCATGCTGAACAGCCAATAGCAGCGCTGCTGATCATTGTTTCTACTATCGATACATTTCCCCTTTTAAACAAACGCATGAACGCGCAGTTGTCTCAGATAACTCAATCCAGCCATACTAATCGTAAACAAAAGGTGTGTTGGAAGAACCCAGTTAGCCGGATCATGATTAGCCGGATGAAATCATCTTGGATGTGTCATTTGATCTGGGATGTTTTAAGCAACGTACAAAGAACGGACCCCAGGTTCATGCATGGAATGATCCAAGGCAGACAGAGGCATCAGAGGGGAAATCCAAGAATCTTTGTCCAGAAACCAATCCAGGGTCTCTATCCAGAGAGGCAGAGGTAACAGGCTGTGAGGGATTTACCCCCTCACTAACAAATAATGTAAAAAGGCATTTGCTGTTTTTTAAAGTAATTGAGTATTTGGGGGAAGGTTTAAGTTTATTTGTATTTGATGTAACTTTATGAACTTGTTTTGTTGTTCTCACCACTCTTTTTTTTTCTTTGAGGTCACCTGGTCAGGTGTTGCCATGGAAGCGCGCCCATGAGCAGTGCCAATAAGGACCTGGTGTTGTCAATCAGCCTCATGAGGGAAAATCCATTTTGATTGAGATGGAGGGGAGATGTTTTGGTTTTTGTCTAGGATTTGGAGTATTGTTTGGATTTGTTGAAGTTGAATGTTAATTGTTTTTTTTGTTTTTCCTCTAGAGGTTTTAATTAAGTTTGTTCCCTAAATAGAAATTATAAATGTTGTAAAGGTTTTCACCCCTGTTTCTTGATAGTTGGTACAGGCTGGTGCTTTAAAAGCTGGGTTGTTGCATTATGGGAGAGTCTGTTTTTTTGTTTGTCCTGCACTGTTGGAGAAAGTGGAATCCCTGCTCCTCTGCTGTTTAATGTAAGGTCTGCCTTTTCACATTTTTTTGCAAATATCTATAAAAAAAGAAAGGGAGCTCTGCAATTTTTAGACTCAGTCTGATTTTTTTCCCCCCTTTTTGTGTGTTTTCTGCACTATAACGGTCATTTTGAAGTCCCTAAGGTTTTTGCTTTGGCATGCAAATCCTTACACAGGCCCAGAAGGCCTACTCACTGGGAGAGCCGGGCATAAATAGTGTTCCTCCCAGGTGCAACAGCTCAGGGAGCAGGAAGTCACGTCAGCACACAGCAGCAGGGAACAGAAATGTTACAACAGTGGAGATTCCATGCTTCACTACATTTAAACTGATAAATTGTCATTCTCTTTTCATCACGGCTCTGTTTCTCTGCTTTCTTCCAATTGAATTCTGCAACTACCTTGGTAATAGGCCTCTCTGTCGTTACATGAACAGGTTTAAAAAAAGAAAAAGAAAAATTATTAACCTAGAGGTCTTTTAACAAAGGTTTTTAATTTTACAAGAAGTAAAAGGAGGTGTTGGCCAAACAGCTCAAGGATAAAACGTGATTCTAATTTATTTTTGCTAGAATGTACTGGAGGCCTGTGTGAGACTGGAAGTGAGTTTCAAACGGAGTCAATTTCAGAGGTCATCTTGTGTTGAAACCACACACACAAAAAAAAAACAACTTTTATAACTTCCCTGTTTAATCACGACTCACCGCGTCCAGCAAGACTGCGTGCTTCCATAAGTGAAGCTGGCTTTGCAGAACCAGTGAAAACAGCATTTCTGTCGGCGGTGCTGGAGTCCTGTTCACCCGCACAACACTTCAGCTAGGAGGGATGACAGTAGTGGGTCAGACCCGCCTCCATTTGGCTGTCGGTCCTAATACCACACACACGGGGGTGTGAAAAACGTGTGCTGGTGCCAGTTTGAAATGGTCTTCTGACAGGCACTATGGTTAGAATACCTGGGCCAGTCCATTACGGCCTTGGAAACATTCCTAAGCAGAGGTTTTGAGCGGTAAAAATCCCATTTGGCAAACACTAAGGGTTTTTATTATTCAGAACTGAACTGGAGGCTCTCCGGATGAGGAAGCAGACAGAATGCGTCCGACCGTCCAATAAGCATTTATGATGGTCCTCAGCATACTGTTGCTACTGCTGTGACAAAAGGCCAAATCACGTCGTCCAGAGTGATGAGCTTGTTAGTGCAGACAGCTGGGTCACAGGCTGTGCTGTGTAACGGGGGTGTGATGAGTGTGTTTACCTGTGCCGCTTGCTGTGTGGTTACATTTGTAGAGGATGCTCAGCTCTCCAAACGTTTTTATCCCGAACAATGATGCACATTTCTTTCCTCATTTGGTCACCTCTACCATTCCCTCTGTGAGGACACAAATGGCTCTGACGTTCCCTCCATCCAGGACTTGTGCAGGTCTAGGGTCAGGAAAAGAAACGGCTAACATCTCAGCAGGCCCCATACATCCTGCACACAAAATGTTTTTCTTTTTTCTTTTTAACTTTTACCAACAGAGCGCTGTCAGAATCCATTGCAGAATTGCTGAATCCAGCTGCTACAGAGACAGTTTCTTCCCCCCAAACTGTAACTCTGATGAACACTTTACAGCCTGTAGCAAGTTTCAACTGACTAAAACGACGACGCTAGACGGTAGCTTAACTCAGACGTTCTCTTAGTGAAGAAAAAATGAAAAGGAGACACGTTGCTTGCATATAGAACAAATGTTAGCTAACCAAGAATCCTGCAGCCTGAACATCAGCGTTCTCAGCATAAACTGGTTTCATTTCATCACATTCACCGTCTTTATTCCCAAAGAGCTAACTGGGAAGTGAAGTCTGTCTTTAAAGAACCGCTTCAAAGGAAATGAATGGTTTGTGAATGTTAACATTTTTATCATATATCACCACTTATCAAGCAAATTCCTGAGTCGTCAGTCACACTGCTGTCAAACACTATAAGCATATTTGCATCACAACAACCGGCCGCTTTTCTTTTTTGCATAAATACGATGCATAAAACATTTGTCTGAACATTTTGCTCCCTTTATCTTAGATTTTATTTCCTTTAAAGGTATACTATGCAACCGGGGTTGATTTTCCAGCGAGGCTCCCCCCAGAGGGCGAAAGTAAAAGTGCACTGTCATAAAGATGCTCAGCTGTTCTGGTTTCTCCATCAAGCCAGGCGCGGTTGTTTTGAGCTTAGCAGACAGGCGAATGCAACGAAAAGTGGAAAAAACAGCAGTACAAACAATGACTAACACAGTGAAAGTATGAACATGCACACAGAGAGAGAGAAACCATTCCAATGTTACTTACAATCGCATCAGCAGAAACGCGAGGTCCGCGTCAGCCTTGCAGCCTTCTTTTTCTTTTAGCTCTCGCCATTCAGAAAAAGCTTGCCCGATGTTCACCCGTGTACAACTCCTCTCTCTGTCCAGAGCCCTTTTCCTCTTTCTTGCCTGCTCAGATATGGGCTTTCGCTGTTTTGTCGCTGGTTCCGCCATGATAACTGCACAAATCTAGCAACGAGCATGCCTTTCACTGCCGTGTAGCAGTTCTCGCCGTAAAGCAAGACCGACTCTCGCGATGCACACGAGACTTCTGAGCCTGTGGGTGTGGGCCGAGGGCTCCTGCAATTGCAAGTACAGTATTTCCCCCACAGACCACCAGGGCGGCGAGAAAACCTTTGTTCAACCTGAAATGACTCATTTAATCATCCAAAACGGTATGGAACACATTAATTAACTGAAAAATGTTGCATAGTATGCCTTTAAAGTTGATATATCTATGCTTAAAGGGACCATGAAAATAAATTACATTTTTGCGTTTTTTTAGAGGTTTGCATAACTTTTCTGTGTCACAGGTATGCTGGCAGCGAGTTTGCTGCTGCGGTAGCACAATGAAGAACTGCATCCCAGCTGCACAGGGAACTCGCTACCACACCACAGCGGTGCTCGCTCCCAGCTGCATAAGTCCAGCCGCTAGCTCCCCCGCAATAACACGATCTGTGTGGCTTTTGTTTTTTTCAGTCCCACTGTGTTTAATCGCACCGCCAGGTTAAAGCCTCGGGTCAGCTTGCTCTCCTGTCCGACATCCTGCAACACAAACACATCACCAGCCATAAAACCATAATAATGGATTTATACTAGAGTGTTGTGCCTAGAAGAGAAGTGTGGATGGAGCGAAAAAGGGGTGGGTTTTCCAAATATGGGTGTAGCCAATCAGAGTGAAGTTAACTTCGTAGACCTGCATATCATTACCACAACCAATCGTTTTATTGAGGAGAGACTTGAACCAGACTTGAACAGGTGAGTTATGGCAGATGGTGCAGGCAGGCAGGGATGAGCAGGTGACCAGAAGATGCAGGTAGTGAACAGACCGGAAAACAGACGATGTGGACCGGGGAAACCACCAGAACGGGCGGAGCAAGCGGCTGGAGCTCACGGGGAAACAGGCAGACCTGCAGCATGAAGAGCCCAGCTGGCTGAGCACACAGGATCTGGTAGAGGCAGGGCACATCACACTGGATGAGAAGAGAAGAGCCGTTCTGGCAGGGATGAGGTGGCTGAGGCAGGTATATGTAGGCCGATGAACAGGTGACCAGAGTTGAATGTAATCACTGGCAGCAGGTGCAGCTGATGTGGGCTAATTGACTGGAGGCTGAGCTGATTGGATAGTGGCTGAGAGATGACAGGATGATAGGAAAAGTCCAGAAAAGTCCAAAGGCAAAACAAACAAAAACCCAAACCATGACAAATTCGTCACTTGGTAGATAGAAATACCATACAGGTAATGTTGTCAGATGGTCTACTTTAAAGCTCTACCAAAGCCCTCTAGCCACATTACTTCTCTCACCAAACTGAGAGCCATTTTTGTGTTGATTTCACAAAATGACGAGTCTGTACATGCATATATCGTTGTGTTTATGTACATTAAAAAAAAGAAAAGAAAGAAAAACAAAAAATGTCCTCAACTTTAACATTTCAATCCATCCATCCATTTTCTGTCCCTTGTGGGGTTGCAAGGGGTCAATGAGAAAAGAGGCAGGGTACACCCTGGACAGGTCACCAGTCCATCGCAGGGCAACACAAAGACAAACAGGACAAACAACCATTCACGCACACACTCACACCTAAGGAGAATTTAAAGAGACCAATTAACCTAACACTCATGTTTTTGGACTGTGGGAGGAAGCCGGAGTACCTGGAGAGAACCCACACATGCCCAGTAAAGACCCAGGCAGGGAAGATCCATATACAGTATATATATGAAAATATATGATTAAACATGTAGGAATTGTAGCTATTTTTATACAAGCGCTCCTCAGGGGCTCAAAAGTAATCGGACAAATGAACATAACCCTAAGTAAAATGTTACTTTTCAATATTTTGTTGAGAATACTTTTCAGGCAATGACAGCCTGAGGTCTGGAACCATGGACCATTCTCCTTTGTGATGCTTTGCTGCACCTTTACTACACCTGTCTTCAGTTGGAGCTTGTTTGTGGGTCTTTCTGTCTTAAGTTTTGTCTTGAGCAAATAAAATGCATGCTCGATTGGGTTGTGATCTGGTGACTGACTCGGCCATCGCAGAATATTCAACTTCTTTGCTTTAAAAAAACCCTTGTGTTGCTTTTGCAGTATGTTTTGGATCATTCTCCATCTGTACCGTGAAGCACCGTCCAATCAACTTTGCTGCATTTGGCTGAATCTGAGCAGAAAATACATCCCTATACACTTCAGAATTCATCCGGCTGCTTCTGTCTTTTGTCACATCATCACTAAACACAAGTGACCCGGTGCCACTGGAAGCCATGCATGCCCACGCCATCACACTGCCTCCACCATGTTTTACAGAAGATGCGGCGTGCTTTGATTCATGAGCTGTTCCGATTCTTCTCCAAACTTTCCTCTTCCCATCATTCTGGTACTGGTTGGTCTTAGTATCATCTGTCCAAAGGATGCTGTTCCAGAACTGGGCTGACTTCTTCAGTGTTTTTTTAGCCAAGTCAATTCTGGCCTTTCTGTTTTTGAGGCTGATTAATGTTTTTTTTCTCAGAATTTACCAAACTGTAGATTTGGCCACTCCCACCATTTGTGCACCATTGTGAATTGAATTGCTTTCTCTCTGATGGATTTCTTCTTTTTTTCAGCCTCAGGATGGTCTGTTTCACCTCCATTGAGAGCTCTTTTGACCGCATGCTGTGCGTTCACAGCAACAGCCACACCTGGAATCAACTCTTTTAACTTCTTAATTAATGACAGCTTCACAAATGTACAGCCCAAGCAGCCTTTCCTATTTATTTTCAATTCAATTCAATTTCAATTCAATTTTATTTATATAGCGCCAAATCATGAAACATGTCATCTCAAGGCACTTTACAAAGTCAACTTCAATCATATTATACAGATTGGGTCAGATTATACAGATTGGTCAAAAATTTCCTATATAAGGAAACCAGTTGATTGCATCAAAGTCCCGACAAGCAGCATTCACTCCTGGGGAACCGTAGAGCCACAGGAAGAGTCATCTGCATTGTACATGGCTTTGCTGCAATCCCTCATACTGAGCAAGCATGAAGCGACAGTGGGAAGAAAAACCACCCATTAACGGGAAAAAAAACCTCCGGCAGAACCGGGCTCAGTATGAACGGTCATCTGCCTCGACCGACTGGGGTTACAGAAGACAGAACAGAGACACAACAAGAGAAACAAAAAAGCACAGAAGCACACATTGATCTAGTAATCTGTTCTACATTAGATGGTAGTAGCAGGTGAGTCGTCTTCTCTGGATGATGTCAAAGTTAACAGAACGCCAGACCAGGTGTACCTACTATGAAGAGAAAAGAGAGAGAACAGAAAGTTAAAGCAGAAATGACAACACATAATGCATAATTGAAGAACAGTAGAACTCAATATAGTGAGAAAATTAGATCCTGATATACTCCAGTAACCTAAGCCTATAGCAGTAAAACTATAAAGGTAGCTGAGAGTAACATGAGTCACTAGTTATAATTTTTGTCAAAAAGAAAAGTTTTAAGCCTAGTCTTAAAAGTAGACAGGGTGTCTGCCTCACGGACCAAAACTGGGAGTTGGTTCCACAGGAGAGGAGCCTGATAGCTAAAGGATCTGCCTCCCATTCTACTTTTAGAGACTCTAGGAACCACCAGCAGACCTGCAGTCTGAGAGCGAAGTGCTCTGTTAGGAACATACGGGGTAATCAGAGCTCTGATATATGATGGAGCTTGATTATTAAGGGCTTTATACGTTAGAAGAAGAATTTTAAATTCTATTCTTGATTTAACAGGAAGCCAATGAAGGGAAGCTAAAATTGGAGAAATATGATCCCTCTTGTTGATTTTCATCAGAACTCTTGCTGCAGCATTTTGGATCAGCTGAAGGCTTTGAACTGCATTTTGTGGACTTCCTGATAGTAAAGAATTACAATAGTCCAGCCTTGAAGTAACAAATGCATGGACCAGTTTTTCAGCATCACTCCTGGACAGAATGTTTCTAATTTTGGCGATATTCCGGAGGTGAAAAAAGGAAACTCTGGAAACCTGTTTAATATGGGATTTAAATGACATGTCTTGGTCAAAAATAACACCAAGATTTTTTACTTTATTACCAGAGGCCAGGTTAATGCCACCCAGATTAAGTGATTGGTTAAGAAGTTTATTTTTTGAGGACTCTGGCCCAAAGATTAAAACTTCGGTCTTGTCAGAATTTAGATGCAGGAAATTTAAAGTCATCCAGCTTTTGATGTCATCAAGACATGACTGCAGTCGAAGTAATTGATTGGATTCATCAGGATTTATGGATAAATATAGCTGAGTATCATCAGCATAACAGTGGAAATTAATCCCATGCTGTCTGATAATTTTGCCAATCGGAAGCATATATATAGTAAAGAGAATTGGTCCAAGGACTGAACCCTGTGGTACTCCACAGGTGACCCTAGAGTTTGAGGAAGATTTATTATTAACATGAACAAATTGGAATCTGTCTGACAGATAAGATTTAAACCAGCCTAATGCTTTCCCCTTAATCCCTACAGTATGTTCAAGTCTTTGTAGGAGAATATTGTGATCAACTGTATCAAACGCAGCACTGAGATCTAACAGGACAAGTATAGACACAAGTCCATTATCTGAGGCCATGAGAATATCATTAGTGACCTTCACCAGAGCTGTTTCAGTGCTATGATGAGCTCTGAAGCCTGACTGAAACTCCTCAAGTAGGTCATTACTTTGTAAATGTTCACAAAGTTGATTAGCAACTACTTTCTCAAGAATTTTAGATAAGAAAAGAAGATTAGATATAGGTCTGTAATTTACTAACTCATCTTGATCAAGAGAAGGTTTCTTAAGTAAAGGTTTAATAACAGCTACTTTCAAAACCTGTGGTACATATCCATTTACTAAGGATAGATTAATCATGTCTAAAATAGTGCCACTGATCAAAGGGAATATCTCCTTAAACAACTTGGTCGGGATTGGGTCTAACATACAGGTAGAAGGTTTAGATGAAGCTAAAATTTTAGATAGCTCAGAAAGCTCTACTGCTTCTAAACAGTTCAAACACTGCGCAGATTCTAAAGATTCCTCCAATGCTGCCTCACTTACTGAGGACGAGGTAATCATGTTTGGGAGGATGCCAATTATTTTATTTTTAATGGCATCAATTTTATTTATGAAGAATCCCATAAAATCATTACTACTGAGAGCTAAGGGAATGGATGGATCAACAGAGCTGTGGCTCTGGGAAAGTTTGGCAACTGTACTAAAGAGAAATCTAGGATTATTTTTATTCTCTTCAATTAATGATGAAAAATATGCTGCTCTAACTCTGCGGAGGGTCTTGTTATACAACAATAGTCTGTCCCTCCAGATTAAGTAGGATTCCTCTTGGTGTGTAGAGCGCCATTTTCTCTCCAATTTCCTAACATTGTGCTTCAAGGAACGCAGCTCTGAATTAAACCAAGGAGCCAGCTTCCTGTGAATAATCACCTTCTTTTTCAAGGGAGCTACATTGTCTAATGCAGAACGCAATGAGGAAGTCACATTGTTAGCAAAGGTATCGATTTGTGAATGGGAAGAAACAGCAATGCTGCCATCTACAGGGCATTTCTGCAATACTGAGGATATTAAGAAGGGGACAGACTCTTTAAGTTTTGATACAGCATTATCCAATAAAAATCTACTATAATGGAACCCTCTTTTGGGGGTGGAGAATTCAGTTAGATTAAACTCAAATGTTATTAAAAAATGATCAGACAGGACAGGGTTGTGAGGAAATACTGTTAATTCTTCACAATCAATGCCATATGTCAGAACAAGGTCTAAAGTATGGAGCCGAGAGTGCGTCGGTTCATGCACATTTTGAGCAAAACCAATTGAATCTAGGATAGTTTTAAAGGCTACACTAAGGTTATGACATTCAGTGTCAACATGGATGTTAAAATCACCCACTATAATAACCTTATCAGTATTTAACACCAAATCAGATAAGAAATCTGACAACTCATCCAAAAACTGAGTGTAAGGGCCTGGTGGACGATACAAAACAACAAACAGAAGAGGTTTTATTGCTTTGCAGTTTGGATGAGGGAAACTGAGGGTTAAATGTTCAAAAGAACTGTAATTATTAGTTGGCCTGGGACTAATTAATAAATCAGACTGAAAGATAGTTGCCACTCCTCCTCCTCTTCCCACAGATCTGGGAATGTGGAAATTTGAATAACTGGAGGGGGTTGACTCATTTATACTAACGTAGTCCTCTTGTAGCCAGGTTTCTGTGAGACAAAACAAATCAATCTGATTATCAGAAATCAATTCATTAACTAACAAAGTCTTTGGAGGGAGAGATCTTATATTTAATAGACCACATTTTATTATTTTATTTTTAGGTTCAAGGTGAACCATATTGATTTTTATTAGGTTTTTATGATTTGTTCCTTTTAGATCAGTTTTTGATCTGTTAAGTTTTGGCCGTGGGAAAGACACCGTCTCAATAGGATAATGAGTGGGTAACAGTACAGAAGCTGCAGAGAGGTGTGTTAAACTACGGCTCTGCTTCCTGGTCTGGACCCTGGGTTGTCAGCATTTAGGAGAACTAATAAATCCGGCCAGATTTCTAGAAAGAAGAGCTGCACCATCCAAAGTAGGATGGATGCCGTCTCTCCGGATCAGACCAGGTTTTCCCCAGAAAGTTCTCCAGTTATCAATGTAGCCCACGTCGTTTTCTGGACACCACCTAGACAACCAGCGGTTGAATGATGACATGCGGCTAAACATGTCATCACTGGTCAGATCAGGCAGGGGACCAGAGAAAATTACAGAGTCCGACATAGTTTTAGCAAACTCACAAACCGAAGCAACACCAACTTTGGTGACCTCTGATCGGCGTGACCGGGTGTCATTACCGCCAGCGTGAATAACAATCTTACTGTATTTACGCTTATCCTTAGCCAGCAGTTTTAGGTAAGATTCTATGTCGCCTGTTCTGGCCCCTGGTAGGCATTTAACTATGGTCCCTGGTTTCTTTAGTGCCACATTTCTTATTATGGAGCTGCCAATAATTAAGGTCGGCTCCTCGGCGAGATTGTCGCTCAGAGGGGAAAATTTATTAGAAACGCAGATGGGTTGGTGGTGATCTGGGGTCTGTAATCTAGAGCTATGCTTCCTACGAACCGTCACCCAGCCAGCCTGGTTACCAGGCTGCTCGGGTGCTACTGCTTTAGGTTCGCAACGTGAAGTTACTCTATGCGGCTCCGCGCTAGCAAAAGAGCGGCTATCAGCTGGTTTTTCAACAGCACGGAGCCGGGTCTCCAATTCTGACACCCTCGCCTCCAAAGCTACAAAAACACTACATTTATTACATGTACCATCATCACTAAAGGAGGCAGAGGAATAACTGAACATCTGACACAGAGAGCAGCAGATAGGAGACTTAGTCAGGGACGGAGAAGCCATTATGAGGCTAAGGCTTGGCTAGCGCTAGGCTAACGCTAGGCTAAAGCTAGGCTAACGCCCTATTATCACGCCAAAGAACAAACCGTGTGAAACACGAGGAGTTCCCAAACGTGATGAGCAGCCACAAACAATGTTTTAAAAGTGCTTATGTTTGGAAACAGATGTTACAGCAAAGAGGTTTAAAGATAAAAAGCGAGAGAGCCTGGAGCAAAGCTCCGTCGTTCACACAGCAACAACAGGAAGTGACGTAATACGCCTTACCGCAAACAGGAAGTCCGCCTTTTGCAGTCTTCTGAGTCAATTGTCCAATTACTTTTGAAAAAAGAGGCAGCTATGAATGCTCAAGCACCAGAGTTGAATGTGATGCACAGAAGGAAGACGCAGGCAAAGCAAGATAAGGACAAACTAAAGTCTTGATGTTTTGACCTCATTCAAGTAAAGACCAACATAATGTCAAGTATTAAAAACAATGTTAATGGCCTCTGACATCCAGTGGCCCCAACAGCAGATTATTGGTTCGGAGTACAACCTCCTTTTCCTGTTACCAAACATGAGGAGGAAGAAAAAGTGGAAGACAAAGCTCAATTCTTTTGAGTCAAACGAAGTTGACATTGTCTCTGGACTTCTTATTTTCATGAACTGCTCCCAGTAAATGCCATCCCTTGTTGATGAAAGTTGTTTCTTCATCTCCTCCTTAATTGTGCTGAAAGACAAACTGTGGTTCTCTCGTTCTACCTTCTCTGCACTTGACCCGATGAGAACATCACAGTGTTTTCACAAAAGAGCAAAAACTGAACAGAGAAACGAGTGTCTGTAGGAGGCTTTTTTCACAGTTTTATAACGCAGCACAGCAACAGTAGGGTGTGAAATCCTGGCTGTCCTTGAACATGTCAGAAACGTATGGTTACTCAACAGATGCTTCAGAACAACAGCTATTTACGTGTGTGTGTGTGTGTGTGTGTGTGTGTGTGTGTGTGTGTGTGTGTGTGTGTGTGTGTGTGTGTGTGTGTGTGTGTGTGTGTGTGTGTGTGTGTGTGTGTGAGAGAGAGAGAGGACTTTCATCTCTTCAAATACAAATCACGAACAGAGAGAAGGACGTTATGGTGACAGCAGCAATCTCAAATGCTGGCGTAATTGGTGTGCTTTTCATGCTGTATTCTCCACACCAGGCTTTTCTTCACATCTCTCTCCACTGACAGAGCCCTTGTTTACTGTGGCTGATTGTTTTATCTCATGCAGCTCAGACAAATGTGCTGTCAGACTGTATCAGTCCGACTCTGTGTTTCACTTTAACTCGGAACAACACATAACCGACAATGCACAGATAATTGTGTTTTTTTGTAAACTTTGTAGACATTTGCTTTTTTTCTGCTGCTAGGTGTTCTCACATTACAAATTTATCATTAGGGTTTTTGGGGCAGTGGACTGACCTGGGCTAGGGGTTAGATTTAGGTCTAGGTTAGGGTTAGGTTTTGTAGTGGTAATGGTAAAGCTTAGGTGTAAGGTTAGGGTAAGGTCATAGAAAGGGTTGAAAATGAATGAAAGTCAATGGAATTCAAGGCATGGTCCTCAATTTATATTTTAAACAAAGTTGTGTGTGTGTGTGTGTGTTTATGAGTGTGTGTTCTTGTACTTACAACTGAGCAAGAACACTTTTTGCTAATTTTACTAGTACAGTGAGGACCTTTTATTGGTCCTCTCGTTTATCCTGGGCTAGGAGTTAGGTTTAGCAATATTGTTTCAATTAGGTTTGGGTTTGGGACCCGTTCCAGTTTGCCTACCGGCGGCCGTGGAACCGCCCCACCGACGACGCCATCTCCTCCATTATTCACCTGAGCCTGGCGCACCTGGAGGAGAAGAACACCCGTGTGCGGATGCTGTTCCTGGACAGTTCAGTGTTCAACACCATCATGCCATAGCATCTGGTGGGAAAACTGGAACATCTGGGCTTCAGCACACCCCTTCACAACTGGCTGCTAGACTTCCTCACCAGCAGACCTCAGTCAGTCCGGGTTGGACAGAACACCTCTGATGTCATCACCCTCAGCACAGACTCCCCTCAGGGCTGCGTCCTGAGCCCCCTGCTGTTCACCCTGATGACACGACTGCGTCCCCAGGTTCACCACCAATCACATCGTGAAGTTTTCAGACGACACGACGGTGCTGGGCCTGATCAGAGACGACAACGACTGCATCTGCATTTCTTTCTTACATCTTTTTTTAATAAATGCATTTGTTTTTTATGATTGTGTATGTTTCTGTCAAGGACACATAAAAAGTGTAAAAGAAAATCCGACAAATTTTGCGGGTTTTTATTGTTGACCAACACGTCAGCTGCAAAAGAACTTGACCGATTTCGCAAGCATGAATCTGGTTCTGAGAAAAAGGGAGAAAAAAAACAAAAAGGAGGAATTCAATAGGTCACTACGGGGATTGCTGGATAAATGTATCAACACCTCCAGAGCTATGGTGGCTGAGCTGATGCCCATAGCGTGTCTGAATATGCTAATGTGGTGAAACCAACTATCTTCATCTTTACCGACACTGTGGCAGAGACTTTTTTACTCAAGAAATAATTGAGACACACAATGTTTAAATGCCATTAAACAATATTTATGTTTATGCAAAAGTTTAATAACGTGTTTCTAATCAGTTTTAAAAAGTGTTTCTCTTTAAAAGCGATTTTTTTTCCCCCCAATGAACTTAGAACAATTTTGATAAACATTATAAAGCTTAATATCCCATCCATCCATGTTCTGTCTATAAATCTATGTAGAGATAGATTACAGTAACGTGCAATCTTTACACATCAAGAGCAAAGAGCAGTGCTGTAAACACTGTCAGCACCAGCTGAGAGGAAGCGGGCATGAATGGATAGATAGACGGACGGATGGATGGATAAATGGATGGATATAGCAATGCACGTTTGTCCATGTTCAAAGAACCCTACCGACCAGGATGTAGACTGTTGAGCTGACAGCACCCTCCTGGATCACCTGGCAGCCTTTTTCCACACTGGTTGGATACATAAAGTCCATGATAGCGTTGATCTATTTATGTAAAAACACAGGAGAGCCAATATTTTCCACAAAACTGAATAATAAATAATATTTTACCTGTCCATCTTGCAGATTGTTCATGTAGTTATTGTTCCACAGAGCCCTGTGGATCAGCTCCATAGACCTGCATGGAAGAAGATTTCCTAAACATCTATGTGGGTCTCTGTTGTGGAAGCTTCAGACAACAGACAGTACCATGCAATACGTCTTTTTTCATGTTTTTGTCATCTTACAGCTGTAAACTTCAACGTTTTTAGTGGATTTCAGGTTATAAGTCAATGCAAAGAAGGTAATGACTATGAAGTGGCTTTTGAATTTTTTTTAGACAATAAATCTTAAAGTTTATTTTCAGCTGTCCTGTCAATACTTCAGGTACGTCTTTATCAGCTTTCTGCATCTTGAGACTAAAGATTTACCAATTTTTCAAATCAGACCAGGTTGTTTGGAGGACCAGCACCGTTGATGATCATGGGGCTGGTCCTCATCATTTCTTGCTTCTTGGTCACCATGTGTTGATACTCTTTTCCAACATTATTTTTCAGCTGTCTTCTGAAATTTTGATCGTATAACTTATAGTCAGATGAAGTGATAGCCAACAGTGCTCCTCCCTCTAGGTTCCAAGGCTCTGAGACCATCTGGTAGTAGGTCACACCATTGAGGTACGGTGTGCGTTGAGCTAAGAGCGGAACGGGGTCAAAGATCTTCATCATTTTCTTTACTTTGGACTTTTTGGTTGCTTTCTTCTTTTTCTCTTGCCTGACGATTTAATTTTCGGAAGTCTGGGATTGGTCATCGGTGTCTTGGAAGAGGATTCCCCCTTGGAACTCCAGTATGGTTCTGGAGACGGATCCTTTTGCAGCAAGAGAAGATCTTTGTGAGCTCCTCACATAGCCGGGCATCCTCAGCAACTTCTCTTTGATCTGGGCTTCTGTGAGGTACTGGTCGATATCCAACTGTGCTCTCATAATGGTTAGCCAATTGTCAATGCTGTCAAGTTGTTCCATCACTCGGTGAACCACGTCCTTTCCAGACCTCACTGCTTCGGACTCCCCCACCTCACCCTCATCATCAGAGATCAGTTACATCTTCCTTGCCGTCTTGAAGGTCCTGCTGCTGCTCCGGTAGAAAAGAGTCTCGCTGGGACGATTGGGGTTGGTCATGGCTGTCAGACTATATGTCTTCGTTTCTCTTCCTCTCATTATGTGCTTTACACTGGGTTAGTCTATCCATTTCCGATCTATACCGGTCTCGTTGGGGTCAGGGTTTAGGTTTTTGTTTGGACATTCTGGTCTGATTTATTCTTATTCCATGCTCCACTCCTCTAAGCCACCAGTTACCATCCAATCAGCTCAGTCACCTTAATTGGTTCCACCTGCTGTCATCACTAATTAGTCAACTCATGTAACAGACCAGTGTGAACAACCCCATCTCCCTATTTTGTAACATTGTACATATTCAAAATAGATAATTGATCAATATTGTTGGGTGGTGAATCCTGTTGTATAGGCTATATTTAACTGCCTGTTTCTAAACTTGGTATTTTTAGGAGTCCGTTTGCAGGAATACTGAGATAAAGGATGTGGTCCTCCGCAAACATCCAGAACAAAACAGAGGATCAAATATTTACTGGATGAGATGTTCATTGTGATGCATTAATGTGAAATCAGGCAGGTTTTCAGGTTGTAACTACATAAAATTTATTTATATACCATCTTTGGCAAACAAATATGCAAAATTACTTCACAAATAAAATATACACATTACAACATGATGAACAGAAATACAAGACAAAGAACAGTTTAAAACGTATGATTATTTAAAACAAAATACAACAGTAATTTGAAAGAGGAAAAGCATGGTTGAATAAGTATAGGAAGGAGTTTTCAGCTGCTTTTTAAATGAGTCAATTCACCGAAGGCACCACAGAAAAATAGAAAGCTTGTTCCACTACTCCCTCTAGGTTTATAACTTGTACTTGGGACCACAAGCAGATTTTGGTTTGAGGACCTTGGGGCACAAGTTGGACTAAGTGGTCATGATAGCCGAATTCAGTATTCTAAACTGAACAGGTAGCCAGTGCAAAGACATTGAATTGGAGGGATGTGACTTATTCTTTTTGTTCAAGTTCAAATTCTTGTTGCAGAGTTTTGGACCAGCTGAAGCCATTCAGGTGTTTTTGTTGTTGTTGATTCATGTGAAAATGCAAAGATTAAATCTCCTATTTTAGTGGCAGCCTTCTTAGTTTGGAAATGTTTTTCAAATAATTAAAAACTATTTGGGGTATAATCAACAACTGAGATTTGGCTTCACAGCTGAGTTCAAAATCCAATCTGTATATCCCCAAAAAAAAATTATTTTGTGTAAAAATTCAATATATTTTCCCAGTCATTTCAGAAAGTAAAACAGTTATTTCACTACAATTTAATTCAATTCAATTTCATTTATATAGCGCCAATTCACAAAATGCATCGAGGAAGTGACATCGTCAACAAAATGTCAGTTAGTGAATGGGAAGAAACAACATTGCTGCCACAGTGCTATTCATTAACTAAGAGTCTTTGGAGAGAGAGACCTTATTTTTAATAAACCACATTTAATTGTATTATTTTTTGGATCAAGTTGAGTCGTATTGATTTTTCTCATATTTGTATGATTTGCTCGTTATAGATCAGTTTTTTAATCTTTTAGTTAAACTACGGCTCTGCTTCCTGGTCTGGACCCTGTCATGAATGATGGTATGCGGCTAAACATGTCATCACTGGTCAGATCAGGCAGGGGACCACAGAAAATTACGGAGTCCGACATTGTTTTAGTAAACTCGCACACCGAAGCAACACCAACTTTAGTGACCGCCGATCGGCATAACCGGGTGTCATTACCGCCAGCGTGAATAACAGTTTTACTGTATTTATGCTTATCCTTAGCCAGCAGTTTCAGGTAGGATTTGATGTTGCCCATTCTGGCCCCTGGCAGGCATTTGACTATGGTCCCTGGTGTCTCTAGTGCCACGTTTCTGACTATAGAGCTCCCAATCACCAGGGTCGGCTTCTCAGCGGGTGTGTCGCTGAGTGGGGAAAATCTGTTAGAAACGCAGACGGGTTGGTGGTGGCCTTGGGGCTGGAATCTAGAGCTATGCTTCATGCGTATTGTCTCCCAGCCGGCCATGTTACCCAGCACCTTGGGTACTGCTGGAGGACCACTACGTGAAGCTAATCTCTGTGGCTCCGCGCTAGCTAAGGGACAGCTATCTGCTGGTTTTTCAACACCATGGATCCAGGTCTCCAATTTTGTCACCCTCGTCTCCAAAGCTACAAAAACACTACATTTATTACACGCAACCTTATCTCTAAAGGAAGCAGAGGAATAACTAAACATCAGACACAGAGAGCAGGAGAGAGGAGTAGATTTAGACAGAGATGGAGAAGCTGATGGCTAGCGACCACTTACCATGCCGAGATAAGCAAACTGTGTGACACACGAGGAATTCCCAATTGTGAAGTGCAGAAACACAGAATGTGTTTTAAATGTGCTTATGTGTTAGAAACAGAAGATGTCACGGCAAAGAAATTTAAAATAAAATCGAGAGAGTCTGGAACACCAAACCACAATCCACACCGCAGCAACAGAAAACAGGAAACAGGAAGTTACGCAATATGCCTTACTGCAACCTAAACATCAGACACAGAGAGCAGGAGAGAGGAGGAAACTGACCGTAGTCAAATGCCTGCCATGGGCCAGAACGGGCGACATCAAGTACTACTTGAGACCCCTGGCTAACACATAGAGTAAACTATTTCAAGCTTTTATTTCTTGTGATTTTGATGATTATGGCTTACATGTGAAGAAAAACCCAAACTTTTTGTCTTACAAAATTAGAATAAGATAAGATAAGAAATCCTTTATTGTCCCAATGGGGGAATTCGGGTATGACAGTGGTAAAGTCACAGAGATACACACTGTTTATAGGTGTCGAAAAACAAGCTGATCTAATCTAAAGTGAGTTCTAAAGCGGCAGAAGGTTAGGTTTATCAGAAACGGCAAAAATAAAAGTATCAAAATAAATGCCAGAGTAAATATTGCACAATTATTGATAATATGGCATACTCAGGTAAGAAAAAAAAATATTCAAGCTCACTTTGGAAATGGACACCAGTCTATGTATTCTTCAGAACAATATTAAACAATATGCAAAATGCATGATAGTGCAGCAGCATTTCAAAGTAGCTAAGGCGTGTGTACAAGTATGAAGAACGACCCTGATTGGTCAGAAAATGGATAAACGGCAGAATAGAGAATGAGTAGAGCAGAAAATTAGCCCTGACGTTCCCACTTTCAGTAGCCAAGAATGTCAGAAGGTTCTTCCAGGCTGATTTCAAAAACATAGGCATGAGTCTTAATAAAAATTATCTAGTTTTTGACAAACAAAAATATGCCGCAATTGTTTGGATATCCAATTTTCAAAGCAAATAGTTCTGTTTTTTCCATCACTTTAAAATGTACTCAAAGTGCAACCTGCTAATGTCAATACCTTGTTTTTTAGCTTCACAACTAGTTCATCTCTTACTACAACTATCATTATTGATCAGAGGATTCTTCCCTTTCTGTCTTTAACACACAGCCACACTGCTGATTACAGCATAAAGTGTGTGTGACCCATTTCATCAGTTGCCCCAGAAACATGTTCAAGGTTCAAAGGGTATGTGGTCGATGCAGATGTGCAGCTGAACTACAGACGGGGTTAACAATGTACAAGTTAAAATCTCCAAGAAATAACATGCTCTACCATTTGATGAGTGAGATTAAAAAGCCTGTAATTCAAAAAGAAAAGGGCCATTTGGGACCAGGGGGCTCATAAATCTAAATAATTACAATAAGTGCATTTTCCAAAATGAAACAGCACTCAAATATAGTAAATGAGCCATTTTCCCTCAGAACAGATGTACTGCAAGACATCCACCACCACCTGACAGGCGTGGTGTGAGAAAGACAGAGCAATATGGAGGACAAGGGACACAGATTAGAGGAGAAACAAAGCAATTGTTGACCTGTTGAAGGTAAAAGTAGTTCTAGAAGCAGCTCTGGTTAAGCAGTGGAATCACTTTAGTCAACCTGTAAGCTGATCCCACCATATGAGCTACAGATCTTTGCTGCTCCTCCAGAGTTACCACAGGCCTCTTGGTTAACCAAAGGGGAGAGCAGGGGTTCCCTAACCTTTGTTTAAACTCCTCAACAACACCCTCCCTGACTTGTCTGCCGTGTTCCTCGGTCTTCACGATGACGCTGGTTGTTCTCTAATGTTCGCCAACGAGCCTCTGAGGCGAGAAACCGAACAGCTGCATTCGTACTGAGATAAATTACAAAGTGGATTTTCACTTCTGAAGGTCTTCCCTTGCAAACTTTTCAGATATTTATTTGTCAAAAATGTTTTGAAATCATGCATCCCTTCCTTCCCACGTTACAATTACGTGGTGGCCTGGTGGTTAGAGCATTGTGCTTGTGTCCTGACCCTCGACCCCACTGCTCCCGAATGGGGATGGGTTAAATGCAGAGAACAAACTTCATTGGAACGTATGTTGCGGTGGCAATAAAGGTTGTTATTACGTGGTTTGGTCTATGATGTGAATTCTTAAGAAACTACATTAACCTTTGGTGTGACAACATGATATTTGAAAGGTTCAGTGGGAATGATAATAGCTAGATCTGAAGAGGTAGAAGGCTGAACACCTTATTCTAACGAACACACCCGATGCTGCGTTGTTGACACGCCATCATTCCCAACTCACCACACGCCACAGTCACCAGCCTTTTAACGTCTGTTTTTATCACTGTTGTGCACCTTAGTGTTGGCCTCCTTGTCTGCAGAAGCTGCGTTCTGTGTAGACTTTGCACGTTCACGTTGTGTATGTGATGATCTTCTTGTTTATTCTGCTTTCCTCCCACAATCCAACAGCATGCGTGTTTTTCTTCACGAATTCTTCCCTCCTCTAAGTGGCCTCTGGCTGGCAGGGCAATGTTGACTCACTCTTTGCTCTCGCAGTGGCTGGCCAGGGTGATGTCTGAAGCTGCGAGGGCTCCAGCGCTGTGGGTTCTGCAGAGACGGCCCGTCTCTTGACACGCTGAGGCTCACTGAGGGCTGCTTGAGTCTGAACAGGCGATCCTTAGAGATCACAGTTAAAAGTCCAGTCACAAATAAAGCAAACTTCCAAGTGATGCAACAATAAACCAAACTAACAGACGTGTCATGAAAGAAAGGGGCTAAAAAAAATCTCCCAGCTCTTTTTATTACAGTTAATTACAGTTTTATTACAGTTTTATTACAGGTTTTTTTTTTTTGAGAGTGTGCTGGTACAAGGTTTGTGAAATAAAACCAACTGATCTGGATTCTAGCAACTGTCCCCACACTGCTTACACCTGAATGGTGATAGTCAAGTGTCTTTATAGGGCGAGTCCAGTTACACGGAATGTGCTGCAGCTTTTTGGGGGCATGAACTGAGGCGCTGAGAGAAAGCCACTAGCTAACAGGAAACAGAACAGAACCCAAGAACCAGAACACAGACAGAGGCAAAACCAATCTCCAGGGTCCATGATACAGAAAAAGGTTTTAATATTCAAAATGGAACATATTTCCAGTTAGATTGAGTTATATGTGTTTACCCCAATTCGTACTTTACTTATTCTTACTTAGTTCTTATTTTAGTCTGTTTTAGCCTGAGTTTGTTGAGAACCTCTTTCTAACGGACTGATTCAAGAATGAAGTAGTTGTTAAGGGTGCTTTCAGAGATGTTTTGTTTCTTGTTTTTAATCCTCACAGATTTTTTCATAGGAAAACCAAATGCTCTCTAACCCTTCAATTACATTAAGGGCAGAATAATTTAGGAAAAAAAACAGTTCACTAATAATGATATTCTGTGGACCCTTCATGAGAGGCAGTCATTGAAACTAGTCTGACAGTTAAATCACAAATTGGAGAAGTTGAGGAGTCAGCCGTCTGTAGAGTGGTCCAGTTGTTAGCCGGGAAAGTGTTGATACAGAAGTTTGAACTTTTGCTTTTCAAGTAAAAAAAAAAAAGACAATAAATTATAAATTGTCGAGAAGTGAATAATAAATTATTTATGTGTACTTCTAAGGGTTTGTATTTTAATAAATGAGTGACAGTACTGTAAAACTTCTACCTGTAACCATGTACATCGCTTTGATAGCTAGTTAGTCTGCTCTCTGAGCACGGTTTCTGTGACGCTCCACGCCGCACATGTCTCTTTTGCTGTGTTCACAATGATTATTTAAAGCGGCCATGTTGGATTTTCAGGTTGGAGACGGTGGGACGGGGCTATTCAGGGGATATTCTCTTTGATTTGACAGACAGTAAACTTTACCGTGAGATCGTGCTTTGTCCATGTTAACAAACTAAAGAAGTTACACAAAGGACTTCTACTTAAACTCCCGCCCCATTAGAACCTCTTTTAAATAGAGTGAACCAACAGGTTCAAAAAGAGGAAATGTATTACCTAATTTTCACCATTGATTAAATTCCTCAGTCTGTTCATTTTTTGATGGTTTAATAATCAGTGTGACTGTATATTTTGTTGTCATTTGAAGGTACTTTTACCATAATCCCCTTGTACTTTTGTTGTTTTCCATTTTTGAAGATTTCCACCTGCCAGATTCAGCAGCCTAAATGTTGCCCACCTGTGTCGACGGTCTGCTCAGGGGTGGTTAGAAGCTGCTGCGAAGCTTCGCGATGCTTGTCCAGCTCGATCTGCAGCTGCCGGATCAGATCGTCCTTGGCGTCCAGCTCCAGCTCCAGCTCATCGATGAGAGCGTCCCTCTGACGGAGCTCCTCGATCTTCAGCTGCAGAGCCAGCTGAAGGTCCCGCAGGGTGCCCCGGCTCCTCGGCACGGCCATGGATGGAAACTTGGAGATGACACAAAGGAAAGGTTTTCTCGGAAATTCGACAAAGAAGCATCTTACAACTAAGTTCAGGCAGACAAACTCACCATCAGTCCATTCATTTCACTGAATCAGAAATACTCTCACCCCTTAATCTTGGTAACATTTCATCACATTACAAACTTGTGATGTAACCATGTGCTTGCACAAAGTATTGATTCAGAGGCACGCTTTGATTAAGTAAAAAAAATATTAAAAATAATGAAAATCAAAAACAAATGTGTCATTTTCGCTTTAATTGTACAACGCTGAACTACTCTGTGTTGTTCTATATTAAAAGACATTAACGTACAGTTATCTCTCGTTTCTAAACATTATCTCATAACACGCTTTCCATTTGGAATACTAGGGATTTATTATTTCATACTCACTGTTTCAGTCAAATATCCCTGCTCTTTTCTTCCAGGATGTCCAAGGAGTCCCAACTAGATGCCGATCCAGTTCTCAGCCTGTTTTTCAGGCTGAAGAATCAAGTAACAAATTAGGTATCATCAGCCAAATCTCGCTGCTCTGCTGAAGCGCCGGCAGCCGCGAGAGATCAGGGTCAGGATGAGACGAGCTTGTGAGCGGCAGAGGAGCGCAGCAGAGGAGAGCTTCTACAAAATAAAAGCCACTGCATGCTTTTATTTTGGAAAAGATATAGAACAAAGAATACAAAACAAACAGAAGCAATTGTTTAGGATATAATAGAAGTGACTACTTGCTCCTTAATTACTCCTTAACTACTTGCTCCTTACACACACACATACATATACATACATATATATATATATATATATATATATATATATATATATATATATATATATATATATATATATATATATATATATAAAACCAATACACACAAAAATGTGTTTGTCTTTTCAAAACTATGTAATCACAATCTTGTGTCGTTTTAGTTTTTGAACCCGAAGAGATTTAATACAAATATTAATACAAATATTAAATAATACACAAAAGTGCTGCACCCTTTAATGAAATTTTGTCCAGCCAAGCCTTTTTTCCATTTCAGGGTTTCAAAATATATTCTGAACAAATAGTTGGGCCCTTGCTAGTTAAAAAGGAAAGGTCGTATTTAGTAAATCCAGCCTCAGAAGAAAACACCTTCAACTAGATATTTATTTATTTGTTAAGTATTTTTGTTTCAATACTGTTTTGATTATTATTAAAACCTAATTTAATTATCATTAGTAGTAGTAGTTGTAGTAGTAGTAGTAGTAGTAGTAGTAGTAATAGTAGTAGTCAGCAAAGAAGAAGATGTGTCCATGGGCAGAGAGAGAAGAGGAACTGACAGTCTAGGACTGAGAGTAGGGACTTTGAATGTTGGGACTATGACAGGAGAAGCTTGAGGGTTGGCTGACATGATGCAGAGGAGGAAGGCGTGTATACACTTAGAGCAGGACTCAAGCTGTTCTACCATGGTGTACATGGGAAAAGAAATGGCGTAGGAGTAATCTTGACAGAGGGGTTTGTCAAGAAGGTTCTGCAGGTGAAAGCATGTCAGATAGGGTCATGAGTCTGAAGTTAGAAATTGATGGTGTGACGTTCAATGTATGCCTGTGGGGCATAGCCGCTTATTTGCAAGTTCAGTTAACGTGAGTTGGCAACCCCATGCGATGTGCACAGTGAGAAAACGTCGCTGTGCACCTTCCGTGTCTTGCTCCCAATGTGATAGTTCTTTGATTTGTTTAAAATTTAGTACAAAATTTCAAGTCTCTAGTGTGGACGCAATATGTCTAGTTTGACAACTTACCTATTTAGACTGGTGAGAGGTAACCGATTGTTCTACAAGACAATGAAATCTAAGAGATATTTTAGAGTTGTATATGGAGTTGAATAGATAGATAGATAGATAGATAGATAGATAGATAGATAGATAGATAGATAGATAGATAGATAGATAGATAGATAGATAGATAGATAGATAGATAGATAGATAGATAGATAGATAGATAGATAGATAGATAGATAGATAGATAGATAGATAGATAGATAGATAGATAGATAGATAGATAGATAGATAGACCACTGACATCACAATCACCTTCCTGCAGTGTTTTGTGCAGTCTGATTGAACGAATTTTGATCCATGGCAGGGTTTTTTTTATTTATTTATCAGATTTGTATTCACAACGGACATTTTAAAAGTTTTCTGTTGAAAAAGACTGCCAACAAAACATTCAGTTTGTTCTCTTCCCGTATGTGTTGTTGTGTTACTGTGCTTCACCGCTGGGGGCAGCAGCGCGCCACCATGCACGTGGAAACGCTTCTTCTTCTTCTTCTTCTTTGTCTTCCAGTTCAGCCCCTTCCACACAACAGCGATGGCGACAGAAACTAACCCAGAAACAGGCAAGCTGGAGTTGTATCCTTTTATTTCACACGTGGAATGTAACGGTGGGGTTGCCTGAGAGTTTAAGGTTAACTTCACTTAAATGTTTGCAGTTTAAAGGCGGGTGTCTATGTTCCGTTTAATAAATAGTTCTGTTCTGGTAGTCTGGACTGCTTCTGAATGGAGGAACTGTTTCTCACTGTCTGAGCAAACTTTGCCTGTTTTAAGCCAGTTAGGATCTAAATGCCAGAATAACGTGAGATAGTTTTTAGCGCGATCTGTCAGAAGTTTATATACACTGAGATTACCTATATTGCCTGTAAACAATCTGGGATTATCCCAGGAAAGCCCAGAACACTGACCCACTGTCACTAATAGGGATGGGTTTACATCTGAAAACAGTCATGTCATTTTGAGATGATGAAAGCCAATTGTGTGTGTCTCAGAATATGTATACTTATATATACATATTATGAAAAAGTGAAATGGTGTGACGTCCTAAATGATTATATGCAGGTTTAAACCAGACATCATCCTGGTCAGGACGGAGACATGTTCTGCTCTCTCAACTGCAGTCTCACTTGTAGAATTAGACCTTTTACAGATTACAAATCTATATTAGTAAAATAAATTTACTGTCTCGTCTTATTTTTTAAAGCATGTTTAATGCAGTCAGAATGTTTAGTTATTAATTAAGTGCTTCTAAGCTAAAAGCACTCAATGAACAGTCCTTACTTCCATTATCGTCCAGCGTTGGTGGAAACCTTTGCACACGGTAATCTTTAGGTTGGCCTGATGTCGTCCAGTCTTCCTTGACCGACCGAAGCTTCCTGGACGTCCCCTTCCCATCGTCCCGCGAGGCCACCATTGCCCTGCGGTCGCTGTCCCCCGACCGGGAGCCGAGGAGAGGTGGCATCAGCAAGCAGCTGAGCGTGTCTGGTAGCACGCTGTCTGTGTGAGAGCTCCGAGCCGTTTCTGTCTCGTTTCAGCCGCTGGCCGGCTTGGCGCCCGTCTGACTGGAACGTCTGTCGCTGTGTTTTCAGCAGGTGGAGCGCAGACGAAGCTCGGATCCTCAGAGTGTCCGTCAACTCGTTCCTGGACCATCTGTCGCTGGTTGTGGAGACCATGGAGGACTTCGGGCCTCCCGTCGACCTGTGACTCAGGACTCAGAGATGTTGGGTGCTCTCAGTTTTCCCTCTTGGGAAATGAATGGATTCAGCATATTTGACAAAAGACACGTTGAACTCTGCTGGATTTTTCAAAACAATGGGATCCGACTTGCAGTTTTTAATTCAGAGAGCCATTTCAGAGATGCTGCTTCTCACTAAGTTGTGTCTTTCAGTGAGTATTTATTTTGGATTTTCTTTTAACCAAAAAGCCCGGCGGAAATACGAGAGGAGTTTTTGTTTGAGGTTTGAATTAATATACTGGTGAAGTTCCAAATTCCTGTGGAATGTATTTCATAAAATGTTGGACATGGTGAGTTTTGTAAAGATATTTCACCAGTTTGTGATTTCTAAATAAAAAAAGAAAATTCAACGTTTAGCTATTATTGAAGCAGTCTGCCTTGATCAAAGGTAGATGTTGAATGAAAGTCAATCCAGGGTAGACAAAATGCTTGCCCGACTGACAAGGCAGTTGCAACTGCAATAAAGGTGTAATAAACCATGCGTAAACTAACACTTTGAATCTGAATCCATTACACCACTGTGTCACTTCTGGTAGATGTAACACTTGCTCCTGCCTCACTTTTCTTTATCAAAGTTCTCCAATCAGATTTCATTTTGTGTTTTTTTTTTTTTAACAAGATGCTGAAAATAAATTATTATTTACCTTCACCATCTAACAGACAGGAGAGTTGTGAACCCCAATAAAAAGAAATCCTAACCAAATTGATAAAATTCTTAGTATAGAATGCAGACGTTGATATATGTTTAAAAAAAAACAAGAAATAAAATAGGTAAGCATAAGAGTATTAAATCTCAGAGTAAAACAAATTCACAAGCAGCTTTGGAGGACAGCTAAAGCCCAGTTTCATCCTGGCCTTGATCAGAAGACTTTTAAGGGTTTAGACCTGAAAGGTTGTAGATCATGTGGTTTTTGACGTTGTCTGTGAAACCAGATTAGATCTTTTTTTGAATTTGCATTTGAAGCCACCAAAGAAACACGAGAGCAGAGGCAACATGAACACAGGACAGGGTCTTGGAAAACAGTCTTGCCACAGTAGTTTGGACCAGTCGGAGCCAGAAGACCGGATCTTGGCTTCAAGAGTAATAGAGAGTGATGCCACGGTGTCGGCATGGTGAGACAAACGCATCAACTACCGGTTGTTGCTGAGCGGATAACCAAGGGAGCATTTTAGCTAAACTACTTGTGTAGAAATAGCTGGACGGGTTGAAAAACGTAACAATTCAAAGTGGATTTTCAAAGATAAATTCAAGGCCATCAGTTTTGTTGCTAAATAACTCCAGCATGTTTCTCGCAGACAGCTGCATGGATATTTCTACATAACAATGGTAGGACTGCACATATCTTTTATCACGGTAGGAAAAATGTGTCCCAAACAGATTTCATGGGCCACTATTATCATTACTGTGTGTATATTGTTCTTTCTGTCACTGGCAGTGTTGTTTTTGGCGACAAAGACTGAACTTTTTTCCCACAAAACTTTATTTTCTAAATTTTAGCCAGGGCTGGGTGTGTGTAAAAGAAGAAGAAAAAAAAGGCTTCCTTCTGGCACTCCTGCTCCTTGGTCTGATCAGTTTCTGTCTTTTCAACAGAAAAAAAAAATAAATCAATCAAAGCGAAACCTCTGCGATTTGTCTCTCCAAATGAGAATTGTAACATTAAACTTTTTTTTTTTTTTTTTCATCCTTCAAATCAGAAATGTGAAATTCTGTACAAGAGTCATGGACGTTACAGAAAGTAGATGTAAACTGATAAATAATGTTTGATCAAATTGGCTAGAAGTCAGCTAAAACTAATGATGTCAATTCAACATCCATTTTGATCCCCTTCCCAGCTGCTTTTTATTCCTCTGAGTTCTCCTTCAACTGTTGCGATGAAAAGAGTTCATTTTTTTAGCTTGATTTAGAATAAGTAGTTTCTCTTCTCCATAAGCTCTTCTCTAGAAGGCCAGCAGATGGCGCTGTGTACAAACACTTTCGGCAAACATCAGCTTTTCAGTATGGAAATCCCGACTGAATGGAAAAGAAATCAGCGCCAAGTTTCTGCAGACAACCAAATATTGATCGTTTTAATACTTGCCAGGTTTAACAAAATTTCTGAACTTTACATTTTGCTGGTGTTTTATACTTTTTTTGGAATGAACTTTACATTGCATGGTGTGGAGGCTGGCATCTAGGCCTCAAAAAGCATCAACACCTTTCAGAGAGAGAAAGAGAGAGAGCATTGTGCTCATAACTCTGCTCCCTTCAGCGGTCCAAAGATGATAACTATAAGAAGACATCAGCTAGCTGGTTGTAAATGGTGTGGCTGCAGGTGCAGAAATGCTCCAGCTCCCGGCTCTCACCTGCTTGGTCATTATTTCAGTCTTCTAGCAGGGCTCCACCATGCTGTGAAATGCACAGATGCTCACCAAAAGTAACCCAACACATATTTTGGGATGTTTCCCTGTTAGCAGCAGTACCCAAGACTTAACATCTCTGGACACGCTTCTCAATTCAGATGTGCCACGTAAACAGAGCAGGGTTTATGTTGGAATATTTAAATGATGCAGAAGAAAAGCTGTTTCTGGTTTCCTTCTGCGTGGACACTTATTTATGGTACACCACACGCACTGAGCACACTGTTCAAAAGGCCAGAATGAGCCACACATAAATTATACTGACAACAGGCTGGGCCAGTGCTGCTCCTTCGGTACCAGGAGGAGCCAAGGCTAGAAAAAGCTTTTTTTTCCCTTTCTTTTTTTTTTTTTTTTTTTGCTCTCTGGGTCTTTTGTCTTAGGTTCCTGTATCTTGTCTGAGCTGTAGCCAGAAGAACCCAGCGCTGATATTTAGTGACATTTTCCAGCTAAATTCTAATTAATAATTGATTCTTATGTAGTTGTAGTATGATATTTACAGAACTATTTAAATATAAAAACCTTCCCCTGGAGTAAAGGACCAGAGACAGACGTTTGAAGAGCAAAACACTTTGGACCAGGATTGTACTTCCCTGTCTTGTTCATTCTGTAGGATTTTTAGATTCGATTTTTAAGAATTGCTGTGTTAGTTCCAAAGAGAGCCCAACAGATTTACTTTCACAAGTCATTACTGCTTGTGCCATACTGCTCCACTTGATATATATGCAAAAAACTTTATTAGATATTATTCTGGGATTCTTTCAAATTCAATGGACACTAGATTAATATTTACTTTTAGCTTCCATTTTCCTGTTTTATTTAGTCTAAATTTTCCTATAGTTTATTCCAACTGTTTTTTTTTTGTTGCTTTTTTTCTGTCTGTATTTTCCAATATTTTAATCATGTAAAGCACTTTGCATTGTCCTTGTACTGAAATGTGGCATATAAATAAATTTGCCTTACCTTGATGGCCGCACACTATCCAGCAGAATGTAATGCGTGCAATTCAAGTATTTTGATTGGACTAACCGAGCTTGGGGCCAGAGGATTTGTGCCCCACGGATATACTGAGAGCGCGTTGGGCATGCGCGCCGCAGTTTCAGGTGTTCATTAGTTAAACAAACATTGTTATATAGACACAGATGTTCCCAACAGAATTTTATTGGTAAGGGAATCGGTCTTTTTTACAATATTGCTCTGTAAAAATGATCATGTCTCGCTGATTATTGCGAACATAGAGCTCCACAGCGACACCTGGTGGGGCCTGGCCCCAGATGCAGAGATGCCACAGTTAGAGATACTCGTGTCTATGCATTCACCCTCACTGCCCTCATCCTCGCCATTCTCACTCTCTCCTGGAAACCTTTCCTACAGCTCATCCTCTTCATCGCCACTTAATTCTAATTCATTATATTTTCACTATATCAACCTAAATGTGCTGTTTTGGTGACCCCATAATTAATCATTCTTGCCTCGAGACAACTTGTGCAGTTTCCAATAGTGGGCCGTTGTTGCGTTTCCAATCAATTAATCAGCTAATATGTCGCTTTAGAAAGAAAAAACGAAGTGTTCCTCTGCTATCAGTGTCAGTATACGTACACCAGACATAAAACAGTCAGGTGTGATGGATAGAGGTTTTCCTCCATTCTCACCCATTACTGCACAGTTCCTCTACCCGCTCCTCCAACCCGATCCGTCCTCTCCTTTCCCAAAATGCCCTGAAAGTTAGTTGATGTGTTAAAGCACTGTCATTGGTTCCCTATGCGCTTTCTGTTTTTAGTACTGTAAATTGTGTCATTTACAAGGATGTACAGTGAAGTTTTTGCTAAAGGCAACACGGAACCGTAATGGTTGAAAGGGAGGACATAATGACAACATAGCTCGCTCTGACTTGGGGATTGTTATAGATTGGTATGTTTATTGGTCTATTATTTATTTGATTTTCGTTCATTCGACGTATTTTATTGTGAAAGGATAAGCTGTCTTCCTCTGAGAAGCATGCAGTTTGGATGAAAAACCTTGTGGGTTAACAGAGGAGTGAGGTTCCAGCCAGCTCACACGCTGTTCCACCAGTCAGCTTTGATACGGTGCTTTAACACGGCATGTTTTTCTTATCCCATCATTCCAGGTCATAAGACCGGATCATTCGCCGGGGGGGAAAAAAAGATGCCGCTCCCCTTTGAGGGAGGGTGACGATCACATGCTTTTTTTTTTTTTTTCTCCCACAGTGACCAGAATCCATTAGCTCCGTTACATGCTGTGGAACCCAGGTAGAAGTGGTGAGGAGGATCTTTCATAGTAAAAATAGACCAAACCCTAGGAGGTTTCACCTTAAACCACAATTATCTCATTTATTATGTTCTTAACCTCTGACAACATAAATGTGCAATCCTGAAGTAATACTTGAGATCACCTGCTGGTCAATGACTGCATCATATTCAATTGGCTCTTTTATCATATTCATTTGATTATTAACCCTTTTATCTCTGCCTCCAATCAAACCTGTCAGTGACCTGTCACGTGATCAAGATGGCCACTCTCGCTGCTGACTTTTTTTTTTCCCAGCAGCCCTTCACTCAGAGGCCTTTGGCTCTGGTCATCACGGCCCACTGTCCTGAACGTTTGAGGTGTTTACCTGCGGCCACACTTGACTTCAATGAATGGGTGAATTAAAAAGCTTCTGCTACTCCTAATGGAGACTAAACACAATTATTTGAATCAGTAGTGTTATACGGAGGACCAGGGTTGTGGACCACTGCCCTAAATCACAGCAGTTGCTCACTAATAATATAAGGAGAGATGTTTATAGGCAAATATCTGGATGTTTTACTGCCAGAGACCTTAAAATGCTAAATGTGTTAAACACAAATCACAATTGGGTGTAAAAATGTTTTCCTCTTAAATCCTCCAAAAAACGTTTGTTGGTTAATTATTAAATTGCCCCGGCCCCTGGTATGACCAGAGGTGGGTAGAGTACCCCAAAACTGTCCTCAATGAAAAGTAGCACAACTTCAAGATATTTCTAGTCGAGTGAAAGTAAAAAGTAGCAATCGAAGAAAGGACTAAAGAGTGTGACAATTTTTTTTGATAAAATGGTTTCTCTAGTACTGAGAATCATAAGCTCCGATTTAATATTTAAAAATGTAATCATAACAAAGTCGGGCCTGTTCCTGGTGTGACTCCGACAGGGCTGCCCATTGTCACCAACCCTGTGTGTGCTGTTCATGATCTCAGGATCTCATGTTTGTTTTTTGCAGATGATTTGCTTCTGTTGGCTTCTTCAGGACACAACCTCCAGCGTGCACACCATCGGAGCACGCCCACAAATAACATAATTGCAGTATAAATTTCTCTCAGGGTGGCTTCCTCCCACAGTCCAAAAACCTGTTAGGCACATTGGTGTCTCTAAATTGCCCTTATATATAAGTGTGTGCTTAGCCTGTGATGAACTAGCGATTTATCCATGGTGTACCCTGCCTCGCACCCAATGACCGCTGGGGTTAGACCCCCCCACACACACACACACACACACACAGGACCCTGCAAGGTCAAGCAGATATAGAGATTGGATGGATAGACAGAGTGGTCTTGGGCCTAAATAAATCTCAGTTGCCTTGTTTTTTATATTTTTCTGACCAAAACGTGCTCTGGATTATAACGCACACTAAATATTCTTCCCATGTGTGTAATATCACTCCACCCCTTCACGTCCACAGCTCTCTATCCATTTCTGTAGGGAGGACAGAGTAGTTGGGACTACACTGCCGTTTCTAACATAAAGCCAAAATAAACGTAACTTTTATATTGAATTGACTTACTAGGTTTATTGTTGCTAGCGCGTACTCCGAGTGCAGGCTGTCTAAAGGCTCCCAAGAGGGATGATATTTCTCCAATTTTAGCTTCCCTTCATTGGCTTCCTGTTAATAATCAAGCTCCATCATATATCAGAGCTCTGATTACCCCGTATGTTCCTAACAGAGCACTTAGTTCTCAGACTGCAGGTCTGCTGGTGGTTCCTAGAGTCTCTAAAAGTAGAATGGGAGGCAGATCCTTCAGCTATCAGGCTCCTCTCCTGTGGAACCAACTCCCAGTTTTGGTCCGTGAGGCAGACACCCCGTCTACTTTTAAGACTAATCTTAAAACTTCCTTAAAAAAAAAACAAAAAAAAAAACTTTCCTTTTTGACAAAGCTTATAGTTAGAGTGGCTCATGTTACCCTGAGCTACCTCTATAGTTATGCTGCTATAGGCTTAGGCTACTGGAGGACATTAGGGCCTATTTTTCTCACTCTACTGATTTCTACTGTTCTCCGGCTTTGCATGACTGTCGTCATTTCAGCTTTTAAATTTTTGCTCTCTCTCTTTTTCTTCATAGAAGGTACACCTGGTCTGGCGTTCTGTTAACTGTGACATCATCCAGAGAAGACGGCTCACCCGCTAATACCATCTAATGTAGAACAGATTACTGGATCAATGTGTGCTTCTGTGCTTTTTTGTCTCTCTTGTTGTGTCTCTGCTCTGTCTTCTGTAACCCCAGTCGGTCGAGGCAGATGACCGTTCATACTGAGCCCGGTTCTGCTGGAGGTTTTTCATTCCCGTTAATGGGAGGTTTTTCTTTCCACTGTCGCTTCATGCTTGCTCAATATGAGGGATTGCAGCTAAGCCATGGACAATGCAGACGACTCTCCCTGTGGCTCTACGCTTCTCCAGGAGTGAATGCTGCTTGTCGGTGTCAGGGTTTTGTTTACCGATGAACTCAGGACGCACACACGGAACTAAAAGTTTGAGTCTTTATTGAAAGAAGTATGCTGGGTGATGAGTGATGAAGACTGGAGGTTCAGGACTGCAGAAAGTCAGGGATGTAGATGATGGCAGGAGCTGATGGCCCGGAGACAGAGTCCACACTTGCTAGGTGCTGCTCGGCTAGCAGGTCTCATAGCACTCAGGTTAGCAGTTCATTGTAGACACCAGGGCACAGAGCTGAGCTTCACCAGGGCGGCTAGTCAGGTTAGCAGAACTTGAGAGACACCAGGACACAGAGCAGAACCTCTCCAGGAACAAACAGTGACCGAACAGTCTTTAGAGTGACTGGCAGGACTAACCTTACCAACAGGAGCAAAACAAAGCTTCCAAGGCAAAACGGGGACTGGCATGGAGAGGTGTGGAATGATGACGGCCCAGTGCTGAACTGAAGGCAGAGGGAGGTTTAAATAGAGCACTAACAGGTGAAACAAGGGTCTGGCTAATTAACTGGTAAATGATTATCAGGTGTGACTGACTGCTGAGGAGGTGAAGTGGAAATGACAGAAAATAACTGATGACTGAAAACTAACAAATAAAGTCAAACCTAACCCAAAAGAGATGAAAAAATGAAAGTAACAGAAAAACAAAGCCAAACCAAAACTCAACCATGACAGTCGGGACTTTGATGAAATCAACTGGTTCCCTTATGTAGGACATTTTTGACCAATCTGTATAATCTGATTGAACTTGACTTTGTAAAGTGCCTTGAGATGACATGTTTCATGAATTGGCGCTATATAAATAAAATTGAATTGAATTGAATATACTCAGGCGCACTGTGCGCATACTGTGAGCTTGGTGGACTCAGCGGACGTTTTACCCTTCATAGCTGAGCCTACTGTTGCCCACATTTCATGTGGCGATTCCCAGACTTTCTGCCAGAGGGACAAAATGGCAGAAGAGATGGTAAAATGTGTGATTAGCTAGCTGAGCTCCTAGAGCCGTTTCTTTTCCAGCATCATTCATCTCACCTGTCAGTGAGAACAGAGGGACTGTGATGCTGTTGGGTCTTACGACCGCCTGCTTGGAGCAGCTCAGTGTATCAAGACTTCTTGCCTCTGAGAAGTTTATAGTGTGACACGGCATACTCGGTCGTAAAAATTGAGCTCTGCACGTAGTACCTGTATGCGCAGTCTGCGCGAACCTCCATGGAGTGAACTACTGCCGAGAACGTGGAGGCCTTTATATGATCAGGTAGTGACACAGTGTACCGTAATGCTCAGAATGTCCATTCAGCAAAGCGACTTCATTGTTTACCAAAGTCAGACTTGCACATTCCAACAGAATTTTAGAACATTGTACCACAAAAAAAGGTCAGTAAGCACAACTTCAGGATTGAAAGTGCGCCTTATAGTCCAAAAAATACGGCACTAGTAATAATAATAATAATAATAATTCAGAAATATATAGGTAAAAAAAAGTCTATCACAACTTTTAATGTATTGGTATAAGCTCAAAGCATGCATGTTTAGCCTTTTGTATGATGTCTACAAATATTTATTGTTCATTTGCCCATCACTACTTAATTTTAAATTAGCCACATTAGAGAAATGCGAAAACAAAATCCATTTATCCGTTTTATTTGGTTCATGAAGCATACACTAATGAGAACATCATACAGGCAAACGGATGATGCAGGAGACATGATTAAATGAAACACATCCAGCATGACACTCAAGCTAACAGTCTAGTTGGGACGGCCTAAAAACAACACTCAAAGCCCGTTTTGTTTCTGCATCACGGTGCGGTCCAGAGCAGACGGCGTGCGACGGAAGGCATCACTCTTAGGAGCTTTTCTTCTCCTCGAACATCAGATTTGCTGTTGCTTTCTTAGCTGTGGAGAAATCACAAAGGATAATATTTAAAACCCTGCAGTTCTTATCAGTGGAGTCTGTTGGTAAGGATTTCCAACTCAAAACAAATATTGAGCAACAACTTCACTCAGCTCCATTTTAGATATCTGGAATCCAGATTTACAGATTTACAGTTTACACTGTCTGCTTATTCCTTATCCCCCAAAGTCCAAACCAGTAATTCCTGACTGAAACAACAATTACAGGATTTTTTTTTTTTTTTCCAAAAAGGGGAAAAAATAGGGATCCTAGGGAACAGCTGCTGTGTGACCTGATCATTGGCTGAAAACCAGCCCTAAATGTGGCGTCTTGTTCAGAAAACCTATTTTATACAAGCCAGAGAGTTATACATGCTGCTTAAAGACAGAGAACCTTTGCTTTTCACTCAAAATAAATCATTTGATTCATTGTTTGTACTTTTCCAGAGTGAACGTGCCAATTTGAAAGTTTAAACAATCTTTTGATTCATAGAAGCCCAAACCCTCAAATCAAAATCAAATGTATTAGTACTCTCGTTGTCAATAAATATAAAAAATGTGGATATATGGTCAGTGTTAGGGAGGCCTTTTATGGGAGGCCCCTGAGCGTTTGGGGGCCCTGAGCAGCAGCTTAGTTCACCAAGCCGGCTCTGATCGTACCGTTCAGGAAGGAAATGGGTTCTGTGTGCGAGAGATAAACAAGTTTTGGTGTGAAGTTTGCAAATCACCCCACAACAAAAACAGAGATGGTGTGGAGATGTTATGCGTGTTATGAAAATGATGATTGTCAATTTTGTTTTACAAATACTCATGAAAAGTCTCATTTGCATCTAGCCAACTCCCTTTCTTCTGATCCCCGTAAAGAAAACCTAACGCAACCAGTTGCCTTCAGAAGAAGCCTAATTATTAACTAGAAGCTTCAACGTGTAGTCTGACCTCAGTGTACGTCCAGCTGTTCTGAGAAGGCCTCAGAGAACAAAGCTGAGCATCATGGAGGCCAAGGAACCCAGCAGACAGGTGAGGGAGGATGTTCTGGTTCAGTTTAATGCAGGCTCAGGTTCTACAACGATCTCCTAAGCTTCGAACATCTCCCAGAGCTCTGTTCACTCCATCATCTGGACACGGAGAGAGGGCGGACCGCCTGCTGATCTACCAAGACATGGACGCCCACCCAAATGAACAGGCTGAGACCCGGGAGGAGGTGATTCTGGGGGAGCTGCAGAAATCCACTGCTCAGGTGGGACAATTTGTTGACAAGCATGCCCTCCACACACTTGGCCTTAATGAAAGAGTGCCAATAAGAAGCTAGTGCTTAGAGGAAACCGTGCAGCAGACAGGGCAAACGTGTAGAAGGTGACTTTGTCAGATGAGAGGAAAACGGAACCTTTTGCTGACTTGCAAATGCTGTGTGGCAGAAAATCAACACATCATGGCCACTGTGAAACATTGTGGTAGCAGTAGCGTGCTGCGGGGATGTTGTTTTTTTGTTTTAAATAAAGCATAAGGAAGCTGGTCAGAGTTGATGTGGAGCTGCATGGAGCTCAATACAGGACCTACCCAGAGGACAGCCAGGTAGACGCCTCAAACGTTTTGAGACTGGGGCAGGGGGTTCACCTTAAACAACCCCCGACATACAGCCAGAGCTACAATGGAATGGTTTACGTCAATGTTTATCTGTGGGTTTGAACGGTCCAGTCAAAGTCCACCTGTACATCCAGATCAGAATCTCTGGGACAATTTGAAAATGGGGCAGGATGTTGAAGTGTGAATGTATGCAAGGCACTGTCGCAACATCTTACAAAACGAAGGGGGGTCTTCACAGTGTAATTTAGAAAATATGACAATGCCAAAAACATGCCTCCTGACCAAGAGGAACAGTGAGAAGAAAGGAAGGAGTAGAAAAGTTTTCAGCAGTCATTTTCTATACGTACCCTCATCTTTGAATTTGTCGGCTGCCTCTGACGCCCTGTCCTTAATGTTTTTCACCGCGTCGTCGATCTTGACCTCGTGCTTGAGGAAGAGCGGCCGAATGATGCGTTGGTAGATCAGGATGGAGCCATTAGAGGGGGTAGGAGCCATGCACCACACCAGGAAGGCACACTGGGAATGAAGAAAGAGATGCTCCAGTCAGCCAGTAGACGGGATGCCTCGATGGAGAGCAACGGAACAAACGAACGGGAGGCACAGGATTACCTTTCCGATATAGTAGAAAGGGAACCAGGAGAGGAAGATGTCGGCAAAGAACTCCGCCACACTGAAGAGTCCGTACACCACCCAGTAGGTCAGCCACTTTGTATCGTCGTCTTTGGTCGCACTTTCAATCGCCTTAATCCTGCCGGGAGACACGAGACGTGAAAATGTTCTCTCAGCCAAATTCAGTTTTAGTCTGCTTTTTTTTATTCTTGTATTTTACATCAATAAACAGATTTGCATCAAATTTAATTGATCTGTTTACCCTGTTAAGCCCCTTTCAGGTTGTTTTTTTTTTTTTTGTTCCATGATCTATGTGTGTTCTTTTGCACGTCCTAATCAACTGAAAGCTCCAGACATGGATGGGGAGGGGTGGGATTTGACCAAACCAATGTTACACCCCTGATCCAACTCTGGAGGTCGCCACAAAGTCGGAATCTTTATGAACTAATCTCTATATTAGGTTTTCTTTTCCCTTTTACTTCTTATGTCGGCCTACCTGTACAGCATAACGGTTTTTAAAGCGATTTATGAATTAACGATGATGATGATAATGATGTCTACAGGTCAGAGTCTGGGTTTTCAATTCCTTTATGCATTATTTTTTCCCCCCTCCAGTGAAAGTTTCATGAATCATTATTTTGTAAATGATTACAGAATTTCCCTGCATCATTCTCTACTGTCCTATTGTTGCATCTGCAGGTGTTGGGGGGGACAGTCGTGCGCCCGCACATCTAAGCTGTCGAGGGTGTTGGATTTCGTTATCACGCGTCACGGTTTAATCAGATTGGATGAGGACCGACACAAAAAGCACTGATTGGCCTCGGACGCAGGGAGCCGCACCCCGAGGAGAATCTGATCGACCAATGAGAGACCGACGTGAAGTTGCGTGAAGGCCAACAGTATAAGAAGATGCATACACGCTCATCTGTCCAGTGTTCCTCGCCAATGACATTTATGGTTGGACAAAAAAAATAACCCCAAATAAACCCAACATAGAACAGGAATTTAAATAAAAAAAAAACAGATGTGAAAATTACTCTATTTTGTAATTTTTTTTTACTATCTACATTTTTTTCCAGCCAATTTGACGGAGCTGCGCCCTAGCGTTATCTAAACAGCGTGCTCCGTTTAGATAACAGAGCATGCTCCATGATCGCATGGTTAATGCAGAACTTGGAGCTTGAAAGGGCCTTTAGTCTACTAGCTGATAAAGTCATATTTCAGAATGTTTACACGCAGACGATTCATTACCCTCACGTTGAATAACACGCTATTCCAGTTCCTGTTTTTGCATGAGCCGCATTCTAAAAGTTCGGTTTTATTCGCCAAGTAGGGCGGCCTGGTTAACGGCTCATCGCTACGCGTTTCCATTTGTTGCCATGCACCGCAGGGATATTCGCGGCCAAACCATTACATCCGTATTCTTCAGGTCAAAGAGTAATACTCTACCGTCCCCAAGTGTGTTTTTTTTTTGTTTTTTTTACCCATGAGCATCATGTTTTTGCATGTTTAGCATCAGTTACAAGAAATGCATAAGAGCTGTCAAGCGCCAGAGTAATTGCTATTAAAAAAAAAAAAAACATAATAAGGATAATGCCTTTTCACACATCTCTTTACAACCACGAACTTCGAGGCACTGCAGCGCACGAAAGGAGCCAACAAACGTGCTGCCGTTTGCATAACGGAAAGCATTTCTGTTTGCCGTGGAGCGTGGAACCTGTACGACTGGTAGGGCCGGTGCAGTGATTAAACATCGTTTGATGAAGCTCAATCTGGACGCGTCAGCAGCAAGTAACTGCAGGTCCACACCTCACATGACGTTTTAGGCAAAGATCCCTGAAAACAAGGCGCGGATCAACAAATCGATACTAGGCAATCGTTTTTAATACATTCCAGGAGGGTTTTCCCTGATCCACGTCACATTACAGGCTCTGCTTTGATTAGAGAGGAAGTTTATAACCATTCATCAGGAGCTTGAGCGTCATTATATTTGTTGCAAATTCTCTTTGGTTACTCAGAGCGATTATACAAAAAAAACTGAACACTGCAAAAAACGGAACTAGAAATAGGTAAAATATTCTTTAAAATGAGTGTATTTGTCCTTGATTTAAGCAGGTAAATAAGATGATTCGCCAATGGAATAAGATGTTTGCACTTTAAATAGGAACAATTCATCTCCATCATCTTATTTTAGGTGCAGGATGTCTAATTATCTTATTTTAGGGCTCAAAATACTCATTCCGTTGGCAGATAATCTTATTTACCTGCTCAAATCAAGGATTAAAACACTAACTTTAAGAACATTTCACTTATTTTTAGATCCGTTTTTGCAGTGAAGGAATTAAAGAACAAAATCTGGGAGCACCTTTAATTTTAGTATGGGGTTTCTCTCATGCATAAGGTGTCTTAATTATACCAAACAGGCTAAAATATACAAATACCCCCAACATTAAGAGTCCATCATTTTCCAACTGGGTCGAGGTCGAGGCTTTGGGAAGGTCATTCTAGTCGGTTAATGTTAGACAGCTACACCCATGCAAACATCAGTCTCTACGTCTTGCTTCCTTCTGAGCAAGGCAAACATTAATATATAGCCCTAAAGTGCATGTTTTTGTACATTAATAAATACAATACACTAGATTGCCAGAGGTGTTCGCTCACCTACCGTGACTCGCATACGAACTTAAGGAAACCCTGTTCTTATTCCATTGGGTTCAATTGGTTGATCCACCCTTAGCAGCTAGAACAGCTTTCACTCTTCTGGGAAGGCGGTGCCCACAAGGTTCTGGAGTGTTTTTGGGAATTTTTTAAATCACCATTTTCCCAGAAGCTCAATCGTGAGGTCAGACGAGAAAGGCCTGGCTCCTAGTTTCCACTCTAATTCATCCCAAAGGCGTTCTACTGCCAGTGTTGTAGTACTCGAGTCTGAGACTCGAACTCGAGTCCGAGTCATTAGCTAAATTTAGAGACTCGTGACTTGACTTGGACTTGAGCACTGATGACTCGAACTTGGACTCGGACTCCTACATTCAGATCATTCTGACTCGGAAATTGAGAAAAAGACTAAACTTTTTTTTATCATTAGGCTATAACTTTAATATGTCATTAGAATATTATTTGGTGTATGATTTTAATATCTAAATTATTAGTCCAATGTGGTGGAGTGTGGATTTTTTTTTTAGTTTAAAAACATGTAGGCTATGCTTACTTTAGTGCAGAGCTTGGACTCGACTTGATCAATAAGGACTTGACTCGGATTTTTTTTAATGACTTGGACTTGAACACTGGAGACTCGAACCTGGACTTGGACTCGAGGCATAGTGACTTGACTACAACACTGTCTACCGCGTTGAAGTCAACGCCATCATGGCCGAGCGCTTCGCGGCTGTCGTTAACGATCGCTTTCATTTTGTTAGAAAAGCGCTGACAGTTGACTGTGGAGTAAGTGAGGAAGTTTCACTTGTTGTACAGGTAGGTAGCATCCTTCCAGACAACCACGCTGGAGTCCATGGAGCTCCTAAGAGGGACCCGTTCTTCCAGAAACGGTCGTAGAACCAGCTTGCGTGCCTGGGGGCTTGATTTTTTTTTAAACGCCTGTGGCCTTTAAAATGACTGGAACACCTAGACTTGATTATTTGGATGCGTAAGCGAATACCTTTGGCAATGTAATGTATATTACAGGCTACAATCATTTTTATTGCTATTTTGTGTGAGCATTATTAATGATACTGTACTCAGGTTAAATGTTTGAAAAATAAATAAATAATGTCTATAGCAGTAAAAAAAAAACATATGTATGAACAGATTCCAACATTATGTTGGTGTGGTCTTAAAGCGAGGCTGCTCAGAGTGGAGCCAGGGCTGGAGAAAGGCTCTAGAAATAGTGTGATGACGTATGGCAGTGACTGTATTTATTTAGGGTTGCTTGTGTTTATACTGGGAGGGGCTGCTGGCCAGAACAGTAGTTAGAAAAATCAAACCCTTACGATATGTAGGCTGGGTAAAGGAAGCCGATGAGGTTACACAGCAGGGAGGCCCCGTAACCGATGACGAGGTAAACTGCGATCACAGCTATGACTCCTGGAAGGGAGGAAGGAAGGAAGGAAAGAAGGAGAGGAGACATCACACCATGCTTGCCTTATGTTTGCAACAATGTCTTCCACAAAATGAACGCCGCAGCCTCGTCTAACCACCGCGTTTATCTAAAGAAACCACTGAATCTGCATCTAGATCGTTGCTAAAAAAAAAAAAAAAAAAAAAAAGAATATCTCCGGATCTGCGATGACGTTCCGCTTCCGTCTTTTTTGTTCCCCTGCCAGCATCCCTGAAGCACTCACCGGCAGCGATGTACGTCCTGTTTACTCCGGTTCTGGCTTCGACTTTGCCCAGAGCATCTGTCATGAGGTTCTTCTCGTGAAGGAACTTGTCAAATCTCTCCTTGAGACCCTGCGCCATGGCTGCGCTACCTCCTTCAGCGATGGGGATGAATTAGGAAATGATCGTTGATGGTGGCGCCACACCCCTGTAACCCAACACAGCCCAACCCGCAGCGATGGGGAGGGGCCGGACAGGCCGCTTAATCAAGCGCCGTGGCGCACGCCTGCTTCCGGTCTGGCCCTGCAAAATAAAAGCACGGCCGCTTGGAGGCCATATTCTCTGACCACCGTGTTTTGTGACTCTGTGGTTTATTCTGCGAGGCGCTGTTGCGTTTTCATAGCTTGACTCGACCTAAAGCAGATGAGGTTACGCCAAAGGTTACGCCAGCAATGCGAACGTACGTCAATTAATATCCGGTGCTTCCTCCAAAACCCAAGGAAGTCCACTTTAAAATCGTTTCAGGCGTTTACCCCTCAAAGGAATTCCTTAGACTTCGATTTGCTATTGATGATAACACTTGTTTATTTTGTGACGGTGATATTGAGTCAACTGAACATCTTTTTAATGATATGTGTGTATTGCAAAGCTTTGTGGGATGATGTGCACTACTGGCTTTTCCCTAAAATTCCAAACTTAACTGAATTTTCTATAAAATACATTGTTTTTTGAAACTCTGAGAAAAGAAAAGATATTTGAAAGATTACTAAATGTAATAATTATCATGGGTAAGTTTTTCATTCACAAATGTTTTCTTAAAGTCAAACCATCTTTCCCCACTTTTCACAAGGAACTCTGCCACCTCTTCTTATCTCTGAAATTCATGGACAAAAAAGAAGATGCAGAACTGTATAATATGGTAAACAATTTGAAACTAATGGAAACCCCTAATTATTATTATTATTATTATTATTATTATTATTATTATTATTATTATTATTATTATTATTATTATTATTATTATTATTTCGTCCTCTCTGTAAGTATGAAAGCAATTTGGTTTGGCTTCTTCAGGTTTTTCAGATTTGTGTACATGATGCTGACTCTATGTTTGTTGTATATGATGTTAATAAAGAAAAAAAAAGAAAAAATATCCGGTGCCAGGTTTTTGCCAAAAACTTCCCTGGGCTCCTAAACTACTAATAAAAATAATTGTTACGTCACAGGTTCAATATTACGTTTAATTTCATTTACGCAGTAAAAAGCCACCAGTAACAGTTTTGTTAGAATATTTGTTCTTTTACATTACATTACAGGGCGGTCACGCAATATGTGGTAGCAGCTGTCATATTCGGTGACCTCTATATTTCTTTAATAATCATAATGACGCAGGGACTTTTTCTGACAAAAACCTGGGACCAGACATTAATTAACATTTATCCTCTTTTGCCCAGACCATAATGGGGACGAGGGGGGGTTGGGGGTTGGTTGATTGATTGATCAATGAAACAGGGCCTTCCTGCTGAATCAGTGATGGGTATTCTGCTTGCGCAATGTTATTTCAAACACACGTAAGCTGTGTCATTCGCGGCCACTCTAAACGAGTGTTATTTAGCTGGTCAGAGGGCAAAAGGAGCTCTTTGGGTTTTAAAAGTTGCTGACCCCTGATGGATGGATCGATCTTTCCGAGCAGTCCACCAAAAAGCCAATCAGGGCTTTGACTGGTGGAGCTGTTAGCAACTGGTGCAGCCAAATCGACAAGGAGGCCTGCTTAATTTTTTTACTAAAAAACAAAACGAAAACAAAACAAAGAAACATAAAGATTGCCAGGCCTGGAGATACATAATGTTGTGATCCGATTGAACCAAAACAGTATCATGGCTGGAGGCCGGCAGCATCGCTATTGTAAAGCAAGGTGGTGTCGGCATCATGCAGTGGGGGTGTTATTAAGACGCAGCAATTAAGTGTCATCTTGTCAAAAAAGGTTGTGATTTTACAACTAGGCGCTGATTTTGATTTAGATGATTTAGATAAACGCATATTTATGTGTTAGAATGGCCTAGTCAAATTCAACACCTGAATCTAATTAGAAATCTGTCTCAAGACATAAAATCTAATGCTAAACACCCTTAATCCAACCTCAATAATTTTTTTTGTATATTTGCAAGAAATGTTGAGAGCAATGTAAAAAAAAAGTACTTCTGTTTTACAAATTTGGACCATTTTGTGTGGACCAGTCCCATAAAATCCTGATACGGTCCAGGTAAGATTGTGGCTGTAATTTCACAAAATGTGGAATTAGTTTGCGGGATGTGAAAGGCAGTGTGGTCTGAAATACCTTCACAGTGAGCACAGCAGTGCATTAATATGAGATCAATAGTCAGTAAAGTAATGTTTAGCTCTGGAATCCAGTAGCTGAAAACAAAAACCCAAGTGAGGAAGATCCTCCTCCAAACTGCCTGGTTTTGCTTCTATCAGCAGTTCATACTGGTGATCCCTATTGTATGTACCGGGAACATGAGTGTGGAAGGTTTTCAGAACTATTTAGGAATATTTATTCTTATTATGTAGCCATATTGAAATTTCAGTGAGGCACTGGCTCTCAATGCACACATAACACACAGACACAAACCCAAAATACCCACGGAAAAATGAAGAATGAGCATTCCTTGAGAAGAACTCCAGAAATGAGTAAGGTTAAGCTGTACAACTGAGGAGAACGATTTATCAAAATGGCGACACAGTGTGCAATTATCAATAGATAATAGTTAAAAAGCAAAGAAGAGAAGAGAAGCAGCTGTCGATTCATAGAGTAAAGTAAAAATACTGTGCAATTTGCATGAATGTTTGTCTGTTGAATGCTTTTGATTAAAAACCCAATAAGTGACATTTCCACTTCCTTTTTCATCTGTCTTTTACAGCTTTACGTGACCACTAGGGGGTGCTGTGAACTGCTGTTGTTTACTCCATCCAAACCTCCAGCGCCTCTGTTCAGGGGTCCGTTCTTCGTACGTCGCTAACTCAGTTAGCAGGATTTCATTGTTGACGATTTGGCATGATCTTGGATCGTTTGGTTCTTCGAAAGACATCCTGCACTTGTTGTCATAGCAACATGTGCGCCAGCTTAAGCCTGCTCCAGAGTAGGCTTATTTCATGTAAACAAGATTAGATCACGGCTGTATAAGCGGAGGAGAAAGGGAAGTCTGCCGTAGCCATGTCCATTTTTACGACATTAACCTGTTGCGGAAGGTGCAAGAATAATTTGCAGAGTTTTTCGAATTAATCGCGTATTGCGCAATAGACAGGATCCTTTAGCGCAGAGCGACAGTGTAATTGTAGAGAGATTTTTCTTGGTGGCTGTTATAAACAGACAAACACATCATTTAACAGTGGCTTTTAAAGAGAAAAAAGTGATGTTGGAGCCATAAATCTAAAATATTTAAGTTATTTGTATGATGGTTTGCTTTTTATTTTTATCATATTCAGTAAGAAGATTTGTTCGGGCCATTTTATTGTGAAGTTTAGTTTACTTTGAAAGGCGTGCTTCCTGTCGAGCCGTATATTGTATTAGAAAAAACTATGGATGGATTATCTAGACACGGAGCAATACAGTTTTACTGTGTAAACTGTGGATGACTTGGAAAAGGAAAATTTTAATTTTTTATGGATAAAGATTTTTTTTTGTTAAATTTCCCAGTTTGCACGCGTCCTTTACTTCCCGTGTCTAAGGAATGACACTGAAATTTTGACATAACAAGTGCATTTTTAAAATAAAGTATAATAATTAAAGGCTACCATTTTGTAGAATATTCTTGTATTTCACTTTTACTTGTCCCCATGTTCTAGTGGGTTCTGTGGAGGCTCTGATATAAAAGAACAAAGTAAATATGAGATTTTATAAAATGATAAAATTCATACTGTAGAAAGTGATAGAAACATGGACAGTATTTATGCATTAATTTGTCTGCTGCTTTTTGCCAGCCCTCTCTCCTGGCTTTAACAGATTTTGAGGTGTTTTACTTAATGACTCAAATTCGGCATAACCTTCCATTAAAGCTCTTGTTCTGCTTGGGGGAAAACCTGTGGGCGTTCTTTAGCCATGCTGAACAGCCAATAGCAGCGCTGCTGATCATTGTTTCTACTATCGATACATTTCCCCTTTTAAACAAACACATGAACGCGCAGTTGTCTCAGATAACTCAATCCAGTCATACTAATCGTAAACAACAGGTGTGTTCGAAGAACCCAGTTAGCCGGATCATGATTAGCCGGATGAAATCATCTTGGATGTGTCATTTGATCTTGGATGTTTTAAGCAACATACGAAGAACGGACCTCAGATCTTTTCACAACAAAAGCAAAAATTCTTGACACAAATGACCATACCCTTTAATAGCAGTTTGTTTGTATATAAGACTGAGTATGGCGCCAACAGGTGATGGCCACTAAAATACAACACAGAGGCCTTTGTTGCATCCAAGCAGGAGTTAGTTTAGGCCATGACTCAGCTAGTTTTGCATATCTTCAAAATATTATGCAAAATATCTTCCGCACATTTCCACTCCAGTAGTAAAGTTGAGAAAATGTGTGCGACAAATTGAAAAAATACTATATTTTGAGTAAAAGCTATTGCTGTATGTAGGATGGCAAAACATTTTAATGTGTTTCAAAACAGACATGTTCAAATTCAACAGACCTGTTCTCTCAACAGGCCTGACAGCCCTACAAAAAGAAAATCAAAGAGAACAAATAGGAGCCAAAAATAACCTTATTGATGTATACATACGTGTGTGTGTGTCTTTTTGTACTTGCAGCTGAACGAGAAAGTTTTATTTTCTTATTTTACTACTAAAGTGAGGACTTTGATGTAAAGAGAGGACCTTTTTTTTATGGGGTTCCATTAGTGCCAAAATTATGTTTATGCGTCTTCTGACGTGTTCATGTGTCCATGTATGTGTCTATGTAAGGTGTGTATGTATCCTGCTTATGTAATGGAAGCTGCATAAATTATGTTTATGCGTCTTTTGAGGTGTTCATGTGTCCATGTATGTGTCTATGTAAGGTGTATATGTATCCTGCTTATGTAATGGAAGCTGCATAAATTATGTTTATGCGTCTTCTGACGTGTTCATGTGAAGCTGCATAAATTATGTTTATGCGTCTTCTGACGTGTTCATGTGTCCATGTATGTGTCTATGTAAGGTGTATATGTATCCTGCTTATGTAATGGAAGCTGCATAAATTATGCTTATGCGTCTTCTGACGTGTTCATGTGAAGCTGCATAAATTATGTTTATGCGTCTTCTGACGTGTTCATGTGTCCATGTATGTGTCTATGTAAGGTGTATATGTATCCTGCTTATGGAATCACTTTATGTTGTTTGACCTTGTTGTTGAACCTGTAATCACGTGATCTCGGTTTGCTGTCGTTTTCCCCGTCATCTCCTCTGCTGTTGCAACCTGTCATCTTCCCTGTCGTTCTCCCCGTTATCGGGCCGTGTTGTCACCTGACGTCGTCATGCATTGCTTTTACACTGTGGGTTTCCTGCTGCCGTCAACCTTTAATTTTTAATCTTTAATGTCACAACAGTAATAACTCCCTCATTGTTCCCAATTAGCTCCGACAAACGCCTTGGTTCTTCACTTTCTGATCGGTGCAGTCATGATAAAACTACGTACACTTTTTCCGGTTCAACGGAGATTTCAAAATAAGAGTCTTTGACACAAACGCTTTCAGTCAGCAAAGCTGACCTTCAATGAGCACCACCATGCTTCCTGTATTTACTTTTAAAATCCATATATTTCCCTAAAGAACAAAAATATTTTCAACAATCCATACCTAGAACCCACCATTCTTTGCTAAAACGTTTCAATCACTTTCATGGAAAAATTAATATTTAAAGACACAATTTTCACAATTTTTCAATGGTTTTACTTGAAATTGACAATTCAAAGAAACATGAACACATAAATGAAAACAACCAAACTACATGAATGAACACATGAATGCAAACAACCAAACTACATCAATGAACACAAGAATCCAAACAACCAAACTACATCAATGAACACATGAATGCAAACAACCAAACTACATCAATGAACACAAGAATCCAAACAACATCAATGAACACATGAATGAAAACAACCCAACTGTATAAATGGCAACTTTTATTAGATTAATCCAAATGTAGGGGACTGCAATATTCCAGACTCCATATACTGCACAAACAGTGCATAGGTAGGGTGAATAGGCAGCCGCAGGACCACCCCACAAGTATTTGCCTCTGGGAAGATGCGGTTGTTCCCGTCCTCATGGTGCAAAAACTCAATGGTTGGAGAGGTGTTGAAGCCCAGCGGTGGGATGTTGTCTATGCCTGAAGCAAACGTTAATATTTGCCCCAGGGTCACTGGCCTCGTTCCCTCTGGAAGACATTTGAGAGATAACTACAAATAAAAGTTGTAAAATTAACAATCCAATGACTTTGTTTCCTGGGGTGGGCAAAGTTTTATGTGTTGAATGTATTGTAATGTGTATACAATGGAACCAAATCTATTAGAACTTTGTTCAATTATTAGATCTTTGTTCATTCAGCACTAAAACTACAAACAACACAATGCAGTAATAGTGAGTGAAAATGTAGTTAGAACAAAACTGCTAAAACACAACCTGATTGATGGCCAAGGGCCCAAAGACAGTGCTGTGCAAAAATTAAAAGGAGCTATAAGTAAGATACTTAAAGTAAAAAATCAGCCTAAATCATTGTCATTCGTTACCCAGGATGGAACTAACATTCCCAATAAACAAATCTAGAGGTAGGTTACGGAACTACTTTGGTTTAGCGTGTAGTCCGTGTTTACTGACTGGTTCCAGAGCCAATCATATTAGAGTTGCCAAAACAGAGTGCATCCTTTGTAATTTTATTTTGGCAAAAGAGCAGCAGCATGCAAACATGTTAGCAAGTAAGAGAAGCAGACCAGAAATAGAACAGAATACGACATCATTTACTTACTGTATATCATTGAAGTAAAAATTCTGGGGTTTTACAGCAGCAATGTTCGTATTTTAAAATCGGCAAGTTACTTATAGCTCCTTTAAGTCCTTTGAATGCATCATACAGTAGTTATGACATACCATCCACCTCTAACAGCCAATCATTCCAGAAGATGGTCGTCTGGTTCTCCAACCTCCTCTTGTTACTCCCTGGCAGAGAGAGTTGCACGCTGAAGAGCTTTTGCATGTCCTGGAGGCTCACCGTTTTAAGTCCTCCGACAAAAATAGGTTTTATTGCCTCATGGTGGTTCTCAATGGCGTTGGCAACTCCCAATGTTTGCAATCCATCAATAAATCTGTACAGAGACACAAGTTTTATTTAGAAACAAATCAACTTAAATCAGATAAATGTTAGACTGGGGTCAGTCCTACATTACCTACAGTGCACATAATGTTATTGTACATTTAAAAAAAGCATTTTTAGGTTTGCCCCTACACTCCTAACAAATATTGTTACCACTTTACAATAAGGCTCCCTTTATAGATAGCTAATACATTGTTTGTAGATATGTCATTAATTCCTCTATAAAACACACCATACATCATTCAGCGTTTATCATGCATTAAGGACAAAAAAGAGCCACAACTGACTTGTTTCGATTACAAGGCAGTATCTTACCCTGAAATGTTTAATATGAACAATTCTGGATTAAATGTATATAGTTGAACAAATTGGGCTCACAGTTTTGTCTCTTGCTCGCTCCTAATTCATAACAATTATGAATGAATTATAAAGTTTTTACTAGTTCATGCATGGTTCTGATATCATGACAATAAGTAGGGCTTATAAAAGATGTGCAAAAATCCATCCAAAGCATTGTGTGTTTTTTGGAACTCAGTGGGGCTGGTTATCGATTCAAATTTCATATTTGATTCCAAATTTCAGAATAGATTTTCAATTCAATCTGAACTAAAATTATCCATCCATTTTCCAACCCTCATGGGGTTGCGGGGGTTGCTGGTGCCTATCTCCGGCGTTCACTAGGCAAGAGGCGGGATACACCCTTAACAGGTTGCCAGTCTGTCGGAGAGCAACACAGAGACAAACAACCATTCATGCACACACTCACACCTAAGGACAATTTAGAGAAGTCAATTAACCTAACAGTCATGTTTTTGGACTGTGGGAGGAAGCCAGAGTACCTGGAGAGATCCCACGCATGCACAGGGAGAACAGCAAACTCCATGCAGAAAGACCCAGGGTTGAATTTGAACCCAGAACCTTCGGGCTGCATGGCAACAGTGCTACCCACTGCACCACTGTGCAGCCCCAACTATAAAATATTTTTTAGCCGTTAACTGAATTTTATGACTACTTATGGAATGTACTATTATCATATTAACATTTAACTGCAAATAAATAAAGTAATAGAAGTAAAAGACGACTTTAAGGACCAAACCCAATCCCTGATTGTTGTGAAGATTGTTTTCACAAAGATGCTGTGCAGCACAAAAGCCAAACGGATCCAGAAAGAGAAAAGGACACCACAAATACATACAGGTCTAATTTCTATTCAGTACAAAGTTACTTTATTAAACCGCAAATAAAAAAATTTGATCCTAAGTTGATGCATTATTAAAAATATGACATTAAAAATTCACCTCCTGGACTGGAGTGACACGGCTCCTGTGACGCATATTGCATCCAAACGTCAGACCACTAGATGGAGCTTGCTGCAATTTTTTATTCCTGCTGATGTCTCAGAGCAAGAGAGCTAATAAAGTAACATGGTTGTAGAGGCTAAGCAGACGCTTAAAGCCACTGGAGTGTTTTAAACCGGAATCTTATGATTGACGCGCATTTGCCGGGCGGGGTGGGATGGTAAATAGGAAATGTCCAGATGCTGTTCTTGCAGTTAAAAAAGCCCATTTATTCCCAACTTTGCTTGCTTACAAAACAAAAAACGATACAAACGGACAGCTGTGGGTTGACAGCGTTTCCCCCGCCAAGCGGTCAAAACCGATTTACCTTTCCGGTGAATCCCCCCCCCAGCATAGACACATCATTTCCTTTCTTATATTAACTTTTGCACAAATTGGCTTCAACAATGGTTGTTAAGCTAAAGTTGGCTGTCGTGTGTGCTTTACTGATACAATACTACAGCTCCCACATACTTGGCCATGCTGTGTGCAGACTGAACCACACTGACTAGCCGAGGACTTTTGAGCTTTACATTCAAGCGTACCTGTTGTCTACATTTCTTGTGACAAATTCCTATAACGGCCACACTTTTTGTCAGCGGGACGAATCGGGGGAAAGGATGTCAAAACGTTTAATCAGCTTAACTAGTTGAGCCATTTCTTTTCCAGCAGGCACCACCGCACATGGTTAGAATTAATCAATCTTTTGGTATTAATGTAAGGATCGATTCATAATTGAAAAAGAAATATATATATTTTTTTAATGAGCGCTAGAAGTCAGTGTGCGCAATTAGAATCAAAGGTGCATCTACGAAATACCTGCTTGAAGAAGGTGATTCTTTATGCACTTTGATATACTGATAAATCTTGTTATCTAACCATTATTTTTAGTAAACATCTGATTTAATTTTGACATGAAAGCGGTTCGTCATCATTTTTAAATTAAAAACATCCAATGGAGGAAATGTTTTTTTAAGGCTCAACAATAACCTAGCTCTGTATAGGTATGTTTGCTTTGGCATGGTGCCTGTTCTGTTCAGCTAAAGGACAGCAACACTGCCACAATTAATACCTGTCAACATAGGGGCAAGCTTCCAATTTACTTCACTTTCAGATATCAGCAGATCAAATCAATACAGTACAAATGTTGGTTAGAATGTGCAAGTAAGTGGTAAACAAATACAAAAGCTTCTATAAATATGGTTATTTGTAATAAATAAATATTAAATAAAAAACAAAAATATCCAAACTATACTAACTGTTCCTTGGCAACTTTGGTTCGCCCCTCAACATAGGCCCTTGCCACGTCCTCAATGAAGACCCTTTTCTGGTCCATGTTCAGGATCAAGCATGTGCACCCAAGCATGCTCAAAGCCCCAGAGGCTTCCATGACTTCATCCTGGGTCTCTGCCAATGTTTCTGCATCCAAGATCTAGGTATCAAAGATAGAACAAATTAAAATCGATCCTGCAGAAAAGTGCTCTAGGCCTGACAAACCTTTTTTTTTAAAACAGCTTTTGACATCTTCAGAAACAAACTTCTGTAAAACAGTTGTGTTTTGACTGCAAGAACCAAGGCCTTTTAGCAGCCTTTTTCACCCCTCCTCAATACTATAATAAGTTCCAGCGTCTTGTTATCAATAGTATCAGGGTGTCCCGCAGCGCTATCTTGGCGTTCACGCTACCGCCTCGCCAACATTCCAAAAAAAATGTTTATTTGACGTTAACACACGTTTTTTGTTGTTGCTGCTGCTGCTGCTTTCGCACGTGCATATCGTGAATGGCAGGGAAAAAACACATGGATACGCCCTCCCCCTCGCTTGTCGTCCCCCCCCCCCCCGCGCAAAACTTGTCATCTTGCCTAACCCCACCCCCAACTCACCGCCTTGCCTAAGAAAATTCCTGCGGGAAACACTGAGTATAATATGATTGATATATTTTACAAAGATGATATTCACCTTCTGCAGCTTCTCCTTCAAGTCGTAATCATCCACCTCGTCCAGGTTGACAGGGGGTGTTGGGCGACAACCTAGTGCGGTATACAAGCGGCTTGAGAAGAAGCGTGGTCGTATGCCTCCGTGGACAAGGGCCACGCTGACCATTTTGCCAAGCAGCGTGTAGTCACCATTTTCTACTCCTGCAAACAAAATACCCCAATGACAAAAGAAGCATTTAAGTTATCTATGCTTTTTAAACAGATGGTTGCTGTCATTAACTTTAACGGGGTCCACCATACAGTTCATATAACCATGTTATTGCTTACCCTGTGACACTAAGGACAGATTTTTTGAGTCTTCTGGCCCACTGAAATATTTACTATCCCTGATAGCGACAACCAAGAGACGTAGAAACTCTCTGGAGGGCCCGCCATCATCAACAGCCCCCTCCCCTGTCCCATCACAGTCAACAAATGTGACGTCTAGGCGGTGTGTGGGTGAAAATCTTTGCCTCCGGAACGCCCTGAAGGCACTATCCAAGATGGTCTCTCTCATGACCATGATGCTGTTGGATTGTGGAGGAGGCCCTGGGACTAGCTGGGAGCTCATGTTTTTTAAAATTGCAGTCACATCAAGTCTGTATTATAGGTGGGGGAAAAAATAAAATAAAAGGACTATTAGAAACAGAAAAACTAGCAAAGAAATCATCTGAAAGATAATATGCAAAATCTGGAAGAGTTGTCATTTAGGTGACAAACAGAACTTGAGAGATTACCATTTATTACTAGAATTCATTAGGACCATTAGCAACCTTTACTCACTCTGGTTCTTCTTCTGTAACCAGAACTGCCACTCTAGAAGAAAGTAATTTTTTTCTGTTGTCATTACACACACCACATTAATTTAATCATATTTCAGCAGCATAAAAAAAGTCACCAAGACATGTATGGACATGGATTTACAACAAATGTCACCTTATCAACTGTTAAGGAAAATCAAATTAGCCACAGCACGTTTCAATTCTTTATTTATTCCTCTTACTCTGTCACTGGAGCCATCTCCTCTCTTTCCAAATCATCATAATTTGACCATATGACAAAGCTGCAGAAAACAGAACAATAGCAATTTATTAGATCTCCACTACAAACAAAAGAGTGAGCTGAATTAGTGTGACCAAAGAAAATTAACAAATGAGTTAAAAACAGAGTCAATGAGCAACCCCAATAGTTAGTGAACTAAATAATATCAAGGGACTGAAAGCACGTCAAGGCTTAGACAACCATTTTTACAAACTGTACATTCTCATGCCACAAGTAGGGAATACAAGTAGTTTTCAATCCTTCTAGTTGTTTCCTTGCTTCCATACACCTCACTTAATAAAATTGTAGATGAACAGACTATAGCTGCACTGCTGGGGAAGTATTACAATCATTTGATTAACATGTGCTGGCGGAAACGTGCGTCTAAATCATGGGCTCAATCCAAATACCCTTATAGAGCAAGCACTCTTTAGCCAAAGTGGAAGTGTATTAGCAGTCTCCACGATCAGGGCTGTCCAAATAGTGCAGTCAGTATGGAAGAAGGAATAAAAAGGAGCCTGTATGCTCCCTCCTACTTTTGCCTAGGAGCACTGCAATGACGTTTCCTAGGGTTCCCTGTGACAAGGAAAGGAACTTCGGACTACTGCGCTGATATTGGGCAGCCTTCAAATCGGACTTCATTACGTCAGAAAAAGACATGTGGATTTTGCGAGTCAGATCCAGGCCTACAGTCTTCCAAAAATGAACGACAAAGTCTGTGCTCTTATCTACTAACATTTTTTATTATTTCCATGAGGTGGGCTGCACTTCTACATCATGTTCTGCAAAGGATCCTTAAGGCTCCGTAGTGGCGGTAAGGGATATTAAATTCATGGTGCATCCAAAAGACATTTTCAGGAGTCATAAAAATGTGTACTTACTCCTCACTCTGGACTTCTGATCCCCCACCACATGACACCTCACCTGTATGCGATGCCTACATGTTTTGAAAGAAAGTTTTGTCATTTTCTTCTCTAAAAGAAATTCATTCATTCATTCATAGGTCTAGTGCTCCCTACTGTCAGTTACATTAGCTGGAACAACTGTTTGAAATGTTGCATGCACGTTTTAATAAACAAGACTGCAAAACCATATTCAGTGTTCTGTGGTTCCCTTAAAGTGTCACTTCTGGCATGTTTGGGGCATATGTACTAACCTGGATTGACTCATAAATTGCCACAGCAAGATCGTCATCATCTTCGCTGCAGAGAAAACAAAAAGGTGTTAATAAAGGACATCACAAAAAACCTTTATCGTGACTAAAAGCTTTATAACAAATAAAATGGTGAATCCAGCCAGGTATTAATCAAATAAAACCAAAAAGTAATGGTAATCCTGGAATTCAAAATAGCCCACAAAAACAAAAAAGGAACAAATGACAAACTTTCATATCATTCACACAAACTAGTTTGATGCCAGCACAACCAAACTTATCCCACCACAGTTGTTTCCACCACAAATGCATTGCACATTTAGAATAGTAACAGAGGTGATTTAAAAAAGAAGCCCACTGTACTGCTATGAAATTCCCACGTGCACACTGTGAGAAAGGACACATACAGCTGTTGGGTGGTGCCAGAAAGAACTTTGTTATTGCAATTGTACTTTCCAATGATATTTGACCTCAGCAGTTGATCCCTGCCCTCTGCATCCCTTATGGAGCAGTGGGCACCTTCTCAGTACTAAGGATCTTGCTCAGGGACCCATAGTGGCAGTCTGCAGGGTTTGAGCCAGGCTCTTGGGTCCTTCTCATAATGCAAAGTTAATGCTCCAACCACTACCATCCCACCACCATGTAAAATATAAATAAATACATTCTTAGCCGTTCTTTGATGTTAGATGGATTAACAGGAAACAGGGATACAAAACAATTCTTGCATCTTACCTTTCAACAGCCAGACACACTGAGAATGAAGAACACGATATACATGTGATGGTTTGCATGTCATACTGATGCTTTCAGTTTAGAGAATGTCTATCAATATAGGGCTGCATTTATAACCCAAGTACAACTTTACTGTTACCATGATTAACTTAATACCATACAGGAGTTTTGTTAGAGTAATTTACATTTATCTACTTTTAGCTTTTGTGGTGTACAAAAAGGCAGTGTTCTGAAATATTTTACAGTGTTCTATACATTTTGTATTGTCTGGGAAGAAACTGTCTGGCCTCAATTCCTGATTTATAGGTTGCAAAATCAGTTGACAAAAAAAGTTTTAGATTTTCATTACATTTATAATATGGCATCACTTTACTGTATTGACAATGCCTTTTGTTAAAAAAAAAAAAAAAAAATCAGCCTGCTGTCCTGATTTATTTTTTTATTTTCTTATCAGCTTGTCACCTCTCAGTTACCAGCCACTATCCAATCATTTCAGGCATCTGTCAGATAAACTCTACTTGCTGCCAATAATGACTGTCAACTCTGCTCACCTGCTTACATATACCTGCTTCAGCCAACTCATCATTGCCAGAATGTCACTTCTCTTCTGGTCCCGTGTTATCTCAACTCGTCCAGTGTTACTTGCCCTGCCTCTAACAGCTGCTATGTGCTCAGGTAGCTGGGCTCTTCTGTTAAAAGTCGCCTGTGTCTGCATGCTGCAGTTCTGATCGTTTCCCCGTTCCAGCTGCTTGCTTTGCTTGTTTTTGGTGTTCCCCGGTCCACATCGCCTGTTCTAGTCTGTCATTTTCGCATCTTCTGTTCCTGCTCATCTCTGAGTTCAGCCATAACTCATCTGTCACGTCTGGTTCTGCTTGCCTGCCTCAGCTGTCACTAATCATCCTCACAATAAACCTTTTTTAAAAATGCGTAACGAGCTGTCAGGCTAAATATCGGGTTCACCAGCATTATTCATTTAACCTGCAAGATTAGTTAAATTTTTTATCTTTATAAAATAAAGGGTTTTGAAATGGCTGTGTGCTAAGAGTGCTTACACATAAAAGCTGCAGGATGTCAGCCCTACAAGAAAGGGGTTTTACAAATGTGTACTACTGGATCACTGAGAACGTGTACTTACTCTTCAGTTGGTACTCCTGAGCCAACATTAACATGCACCTCTGCTGTATTTGATGCCTGAGAAAATATGAAATAAATGTTTAGTCATTTAATTTTTATACCAATACTTTCTAACTAAACTTGTGTCTTGGTGTTACACAATTACTAAAAATTAGTGCTTAAAAGTGAAAGAGTAATACATCACTGCAACAAAATGTCATATACACCATTATTTTACTTTGACTTTACAACAATTATGTTATTTCCTTTAAATGTCAACTGTGACTTTTTCTTTGGTTAAGGCAGTAAACTAACCTGGAGTGAGTCATCCGTTGGTATGTCCTGATCATTTTTTGGGCTGCGGAGACAAAAACAATGTTAGAACAGGAACTTAAAAGCAGTACCATATATTTTCCAAAACTGTTCTTTATGCCCTTGTAATGGTAACAGATGTGGTGGAAAAAACGTGATGATTGTTTTACTGCTATGAAATTGTAAAATGAGTTCACTATGAAAGGATGCATAATGATCTATAAGGTGTTTGTTGTAGAAAATCAAGGGTCACAACAAAGGTTTTTTGGATTTAAACCAAATCACGCCATCTGCCCAATTTATCTGAGCCTGTAGGTCGAGATGAGAATACTTAATTTATTAAGCCATTATCATATTAGTAGAAAAAGGTCTACAAATGACAATGATTTATCACAGTAAGTATTGTCCACCAAAATGTATTTTGACATGCCTAACCTCAAGAACATCTGTACCAATCAACCTAATTTATTCTGCAAGTTATATAGTACAAGTACATCCCATGTATATGCCTAAAATTAAACTGTAGATTGTGCTAATGTAACAAAATCCCCATTTGCTAACAAATGTAAGAATGTGGGTCAAGTCAAAGCCGCTCATAATTATATTGCCTGACATTATATCTACCATGTTTCCAGATGTTTTGGAAGGTCACAAAGTAGAAAGTCCACTCCACAGCCCAGGCAGTTCTGCATCACATGAGATGTCTGACAGTGCAGCAGGATAAAAAGTAAGATGCGCATTAAATTGTAAGCCATACTATATGTAGTTACGTGTCTTTTACATATGTAATGCAATTACCTCCATCACAGGGGGAATCAAAGTGAGCTCTTTCTGTAACGGGATTATATATAGCGGGGCCCGCTTTACATGTTCGTGGTGCCGTAGGAATGGGATGCTATACCCAGATGGGGGGATTTGTATTTCTTTCAAGGACTTGCTACGGTCACCGGTTGCCAGCACAAAGCCGCCTGCTTCTTTAAGTGGAGGGAAGCTCTCATATAGCCGCTCTGTGAGGTAGGTGTGACCACCTTGGTTATCCAAAAAGGTGACAATTTTTTTGCCTATCCCACATGACTTGTAGAAATTAGCCTCTTCTGTTTTAGGAACACGATCCACACCCGGCTCTGGCAAGCAGACAAAAACGTGGTTCCATGGAACCATTTTTTTGCTTCTGTCTTGACTTCCTCTAAATCCACGAGTCATAGTGCTGTTTCGGCGAAAAAGCCTCGCAAGATCCGCCTGAACTGCATCTCCTCTTGACCCTTGGAAACTAGTGTGGTAAGGAGAGTAACGTTCAAGGGCTTGCTGATGAGTTGAAGGGGCCAAAGTCGTTGGATGTGCTAGGTTTGAAAATGTTAAGGGACAGTTATTGTATGAGCTGGATGGTAAGGGGGACATTGGTGATGGAGGAGGCTGAAAGTTTGGTCTGGTTGCAGTTGTTTGGTTTGTTGAGCTTGTAGCTGTGGAAGGATTTGGGGTTAATCTGACTGGAGATGGTGCTTGGTTTGTTTCTAGTCTCTCAGCAAGCAGCATTGTGGTTTGTTGTATCTGCTGCAGCATAATCCGCAGATCCTCACTGCTTCTGAAAATTAAGAAAATTCATTAGTCCAGTCAATCACAAAAAAAAAAATCCAAAACTGCTTGGATTATATTGTACATTTATCAATTAAACCCTACCCCCCCCCCCCCATTATCTGCAAATAACTTTATGGCCAATTTGGGATATGATTGTTTTTGACCTGGTAGAGTGCATTTATGCAGTTAGCACTGGGAAGAGACAGACGAGCTTCATTTTTCTCACAGATTATCTGCCTCATTATACACTCAACATAATGTTAATTTTGTACTTTAAAATTTCATAAAAATACAATGCACATCTAAGGCTATGCAAACACATGTTTGTTATAAAAACAACAGCTTAAAACAATTAAAACAACATGAACGTTCTACTAACATTTGATGCGCGTTGTTTCCTTCCATCTTGTGGGGAAATTAAAGTCCTAAATCTGTTTTTCTGAAAAACAAACTTTGAAGAAAAACAATAATACATTACAAAACTTGCTATACAAAGTTAAAGCAAATACACGAGGGTGACTTGTATCCTAAACATAAATCCTGTCAGAATATTCTATTACTTTTAACTCCACTAAGATTATTTAAACACACTGGACCATTTGTTATAGTAGCTATAGTTTAAAAAAAAAGAAGGTAAAATTAGTTAAACATTCAACGAGTTGTGGTTGATGAAAATTGATTCTGCACGTGGTCAACACAATACACTGAGCTGAGCTGTCGTCCGCCCCAAGATGGCGCACCTAAATCCCGTCAGCGCCTATAGGCGAAAGCGGTCGATGCGGGGTCTACTCTTACGACAGAAACGTACATCCGACGATTTGGAATGCTTCTGTGTGCAACCAGCAGCACAACAAGTATTAGACATTTACATTCCAAAAATAAACTAACTAAAAGTACGCTCTAAATCACCCGTTTTGTCGTGTAGTAGAGAACAGTACTGTTTCTGCCTACCCGCGGGACCCGGATGTAGCGCTGACGTCACGCGTAAGGCTACCACAGGCGCAAACGTATCCAGAAATGGTGGAAGTGCGCATGCGCGGGCAAAACGTGGAAAATAGCAAGGAACAGGCGCGCGTTGTCACTACCCGATAGATTTGCTGCAGCGAGGTGTACTTGGATTCGCTCCATCAGGACCTTTGTGCATGCGCAAACAGAATAACTTTCGACAGCACCTGCGATGACAGAGCGGGGCGTGGAACACTATCTCACCAGAGTTGCAAAATGGTTCAAAATAACTTTGTTTAGAGTTCAGCTCGGATTTTATTTACAGCGCTGTGTAGCATTGCTGTGCGCGCTGAGTCCAGATGCCGTGCGCGAATGCGCTCCTGCGCAGTTTAGATAAATCACTGGTTACAGCTCATTAAAGTTATTTTCTAATACATATTTTTCGTACAAAATAATGGCAATTTTTTTAAAGCGAACCATGGCATTTCTGTAGGAAATTAAAGACATACTTTCTGGTACCTTTCAAACTAATACAACGCATTCAACGGTGACGCCATAGTTTATGCTCGTGCATGCGCAAATAAGCATACGGTACAGATAGGCCTTTGAGAGTGACAACGTGGAAAATTGTCAAGATAACCAAACCCTCTTGTACTTCAATAAATATTGTCCTATGCCACTAAACTTTACAAATAATTACTTAGCCCATTGATATATATATATATATATATATATATATATATATATATATATATATATATATATATATATATATATATATATATATATATATATATATATATATATATATATATATATATATACACACCCACACATTACTTATAACGTGTTACTTTACACATTACTTTAATATGTTAATTCGTCTTTTTTATATTATGTAACTTAACTGGACATTAATACACAACTATCTACATCACCTTAGTTCATCTAATAAAATTGTTTAAAAAGTTTTTCGAGTTTTCCTTACCTTGGTTCTGGACCGACCTTCCTCTAAAGTAAAATGAAGTCCGTTGTACACCTGGAGGTCGCAAACAATTCTGGTCGCGCGCGGCGCGCTGTTTCACCCCTTTTATCTTCTTCTTCTTCTTCTTCTTCTTGATTTTTTTATTGGCGGTTGGCAAAAAACGTTTAGGTTAGCCATACCGCCACCAACTGGTATGGAGTGTTGCATGACAAAAAAAAAAAAAAAAACTATATCATATTATACAACCTACTCTGTTTCAAAAACTCAAATATGACCTGGTATCCCCTGCTTCCTGATTCCTTTTGCAATAAATCAACAATATCAAGTTTAATTTTCATGTTACTAAGTTTACTTGTCAACCTGTTTCTCTGAATCCAATATTTATTACAATTCAAAATGACATGTTCCACAGTTTCATCTTCCCCACAGTCACATTTCCCTGTCTAATGTTTCCTTATCAAAAATAATGATCTATTCAATCCAGTGTGTCCCATTCTAAGCCGTGAAATAATTATCTCTTCCTCTCTGTTACTCTCATTTGTCCAATTCTCTTTTGTATTTTATAAAGCCACCTTCCTTTCTTTTCTTCATCCCATAACTTTTGCCACCTATCTTTGGCTTTTTGTTTAATTATACCCTTTATTTCTGTTATACCAAAACTAACATTAATATCTACCCTTACCTTATTTGTACTCTCCTTAGCCATCCTGTCTGCCATTTCATTTCCTTTAATCTCGTTATGTGCCGGAACCCAAACAATATTTACTCTGTAAAGCGTTTGTTGTATTTCAATTAATATATCAGGTCTACTGTCTGACTGATTATTTTGCAAACTGACTAATGATGAACTAGAATCTGAGCAAATGATAGATTTTAATGGTCTTACCTCTTCCACCCATTGAACTGCTAAAAGCAAAGCTAGCATTTCTCCTGTATATACTGAAACTCCATCACTAATCCTTTTTCCTACCTTAATATGAAACTGTGGTATGATAAATAGCCTAGCCTAATAGCTGTATATTTTGATGCATCTGTATATAATGAAGCTGAAGCGCAAGTTCAATCGAAGAAACTCATCGCCTGCCTCCATTCAGAGTCCGATCCGCCTCTGATGTGAGCCAATCAGCTACGAACCACACCTCCATGAAGCCAATCAGCATCATCTTAAAAGCAACTTCAAATCCACGTCTCAGCCTGCTAACCAGCAAGCGCAAATGGATTGCATGTCGGATTTCGAATCAGATGTCCTATTCATCCCACCCCCAACCCCTTCTCCACAATCGTAGCTGAGTTCATCTAGTTCCAAGACGTTCTCAACCCATCAGAGTGTTTTCTCCCTTCAGTCTTCATCACTCCCTATCGCCTGTTATTGGTCCGGCAGAAGACCACCATGTTGGGCCTGGTTCTGCCAGAGGTTTCTTCCCAAAGGGGAGTTTTTCCTCTCCACAGTCGCTTCAAGCTTGCTCATCATGGACAGTTCATGCAAACCTGCGTTTATCAAGTTGGACATCTAGCTTAAACAGATCACCATATGGACTGAACAAACTTCTTCTATCTCCACTCCACCACCAGTTTCAGACCTGGGGGGGAACATCCCTGTTCTCATACATCTACTTATGCACATTCAAGTATAATTCAGCATTAATGTTCCTGCCGAGGTCTGAGCGCCAAAGAGTTAAAATATTGTGTCAATAAAATCCTTCTAATTGCCATTTCTTTCTCTTTGAGTTTTTCAGATTGAATTTGTATATAATTATAATATTTTTTAAGTGTTCTTGTGCTATATATTTATTCATAATTTGATATTTATCTTTTTCCTTCTTTTCTAATAATGAAAGATCAACTTTAGCATCAGGAAGTATCCAAGGTGGTATTGCTGTTAACGGAACTGTCTGACATATATCTAACTGATTTAAATTAATTTCAATAACTTTATTTTTTATTACTCATCCAAAGCTCTTTAATTTTTTCTTTTCCTTTTCCCATCCAGGTTTAAGCACCTCTAATGTTGGATGATCCTTCCTTTGCCCCTGTAAACTTTACCAGTAGTTTAATGATAATTGATCCCTTCTAACTTTAAGAGGCATTTCTCCCATTTCAACCTGTAATGCTACTGTTGATGATGTTTTAAAAGCTCCAGTACATATTCTTAAAGCCTGATGTTGAATAATATTTAACTTATGGAGGTTTGTATCTGCTGCTGAGTTATAGACTATACATCCATAGTCAAGTACTGACCTGATTAACCCAGTATAAATTGCTTTTAATGATTTTTTTATCAACTCCCCACTCTGTTCCAACTAAACACCTCTTTATATTTAGTACCTATCTACATTTATCGATTATTTTCTTAATGTGCACACCCCATGTCATTCTTTCATCAAACCACATCCCAAGAAATTTAAATTGTTTAACTCTTTCCAAATCCTGACCATATAATTTTGAGTTAGCTTTTCCATCAACTCTTTTCCTTGTAAAAAACATTATTTTAGTTTTCTTTACTGAAAATTTAAAACCCCATTTATATGACAATTTTTCTACAACTTCAATTGCTCCCTGAAGTTTCTTTACAATAAATTCTAAATTTCTTCCCCTTTTCCACATTGCTCCATCATCTGCTAATAATGAAAATCACATTCCACCCTCTATTTCTTTAAACATATAATTAACTTTTACTGAAAATAATAACGGACTTACTATACTTCCCTGTGGTGTCCCGTTTTCTATTTTCAAACTCTCAGAATAATCCTTCCCTATCCTCACTTGTATTTATCTTTCTTCTAGAACATTTTTAATCAATCTAAACATATGACCATTTATACCCATTCTTCTAATTTTAATTAATAACCCTTCCCTCCACATCATATCATCCGCTCTCTCAATGTCAAAAAATACTGCCACAACTCTCTCTTTATTCACCTGTGCCTTTTTGATTTCATGCTCTAAACATAAAACTGGATCCATTGTACCTCTACCTCTCCTGAAACCACTCTGATAAGACAATATAAGTCCCTTGCTCTCCATATAATATATTAATCTTTCATTTATCATTCTCTCCATTATTTTACATAAGTTGGATGTTAAAGCTATCAGCCGACAATTTCCTGGTTTTGTCTCATTTTTCCCTGGTTTTCTAATTGGAACAATCACGGCTTCCTTCCAACTCTTTGGCAATTCCCCATCTTCCCATACCCTATTATACATTTCCAATAAAATATTTTTAGAAGTTTCACTTAAATTACTAATCATAACATAATAAATTTGATCTTTTCCTGGAGCTGATAACTTTTATTTTTTAAAAGCCCTATTCAGTTCTGTTATTGTAAACGACATTTTCAACGGTTCGTTTGTAACTTCTATTTGCTGTAATAAATACTTGTTCTCTAAAATAATCTTTTCTCTTCCTTTTTTTCCTTCTTCACTAATATTTTCAGAGCTATGAATTTTAACAAAAGTATTTACTAACATTTTTGCTTTTTCTCTGTCGGTAACTGCTGTTGTTTCTCCGTCATTTAATATTGGATATCCACTCACTCTTTTAATCCCATTCATCATTTTAATTGTTGCCCACACCTTAGAAATATCTGTCTCAATTCCTACTGAATTACAGAAACTCCTCCAATATCTCTTTTTGCATTTTTAATAATTCTTCTTACATTTGCTTGTAATTTCTTGTAGTTATTCAGATTCTGAAAGTTGTGATTTCTTTTTAATAATTTGAAAGCTTTATTTCGTTTCTTGATAATCTCCCTACATTCTGATGTCCACCAGGGCACCAACCTTCTTTTCCTTCCCCCACCTTTCTTTCTGCCTGATTCACAGACATGAATACGTAGACGCCGCGTCCTCGGGTGAGAGGCGTGCTGACAGAGCGGCCATCTTAGGTCAGACCAAGCTGCAGTCAGAAAGATTACGCGTCTATTCAGGATGATTTTGTAATGTATTTGATTCTAAGATGCTTTATATTTTTTGTTGATAAAAAAGTCATATTATGAGAACTAAGGGGGATCATTTCCAGAATAGTCACAGTTCGCAGAAATATTTTGGTCCTGCTGTAATAGGGCCTGGTAAGATTCTTTTAACAATTTTTTATTCTTTAAAGTCGGGAGAACAAGGCCAAAGGTATACGAAAAATAATCCCGTAATATTGCAAAAATAAATATATTACGAATATAAAGTATATTTTGAGATTAAAGTCCCTCTAATACTATTTAGGTGTCTGAATCTAATGTAGCAGTATGTATGTAGCAGATTTGCTACATATAACACACAGCATAGGCAGACCTCGCCCAACGAGGCGTCTATCTATGTATATAATGTACTATGCAACAGAACATTTGCAAGACGATTGGAGGGGGGCGGCAATACGATTTTTGTATCCAGTCTGCCAGACAAGTAGATAATAGAGTAGGTGATTCCTCAGAGTACCATTAGGTGGCGGTAGTTCATATCTTTAGTTCTTTGGGCAGATTTCCTTGGCACAACAACAAAAACGAAGAAGAAGAAGGTGTGAAGGAGCGACGGAGTCGGAAAATAAGGGCGCTTATCCTCAAGAATATAACAGCATGGACAGGTATCGCTTCACAGTTTTAATAGACAACTTTGTTGCTCTAGTGCAAGCAAAAGCCCTAAACTGACGGAATTAGTTATTAGCAACTCGCCACAAAGTAATACATAGCTCGTTTATATACTGTATCAATACATGCACCTAGTTTTTCATTTCGACCCACTGAGACTTTTCCTGTTTGCAAAATTGTTGGGGTGGGATAGGAGTGGCTCTGAATGGGGATACATATTAACTGCTACAGCAGCGCAAGGGCTCTTAATAGCTGTTGTGTGCAATAGACCGGAGAAGGGGTTCTGTTGGAGGAAAAGACAAGCCCAAACATGCCACCAGATGTTAAGAACAAGCCCCAAAACCATAAAGCAAGAAAGTTACAAGCGACTTAAGAAAAAATAGAGCGGAAAATCTCTTGAAACCGGGGTTCGCTGCACTGCTGCTGTTCCCCCTGGGTTTCACTGAACGCGGGAGCGGTGCGGCTGCGCCAATCCATCTTGGCTGGTCGTTGCAGCTCTAGTCAATCAGAATGTTTTCAAGCATCTTGCCACAGTAAATTTTTTAAGCATTGCAGAATGGCCGACGCTCGCCGCTTCTCTAAATTAGGCGGGTGTTTAATTTTTGCCGCGCAGAATCCATGTCAATGTGGAAAGGAGCGAAATCGAGCTGCACTACACAACGCTCTGTTTGAGGAATGCATCCAGAAAAGCAGGGGAACGTCACACCAATGTACGAGACTTGATGACAATTTCTCTTTCATTTAAAACCTACAGGTACACTACTGTTGCGAAATGATGCAATACCACTGATCTCTATTGTGCACTAGATTGATAATAGCCCGCTGTTAGAACGAGTCGCTTTGAAGCCACCAGCCGCCATATTGGTACTCCCTTTTTTCCTCCAGTAACTAGGGAATATGTGCTCTATAGCATCGAATAACGATGATTTTCTCATGTTCAGGGAGGGGGGGTTAAAACTTTTAAAATGTCAAATACCATATACTTTTATGTTATGTACTAAAACTAATATGTGTGTTATGTACTATGACTAATATGAATAACAAGTAAAATATTTAGGCATATAATTTACTAGTAGTTGATAGTGTTAGTGCATCCAATGACTGTAGAATTACCCGCTACTTCCTTCTACTCGCTACTCTCACAACCGTAAACATGCATTTTTGTTGCAGCATTTAGTTGCAACAACAAGCAGTTTTCTAGCTGTGATAAGACGTTTCACAGGTAATTTTACAGTTAGTGGATGTACTAACACTATCAACTACTGAGAAAGTCATGTGCTTAAATATTTTGCACGTAATATATATATATATATATATATATATATATATATATATATATATATATATATATATATATGTATGTATATATATATATATATATATATATATATAATATATATATATATATATATATATATATATATATATATATGTATGTATGTATGTATGTATGTATGTATGTATATATATATATATATATATATATATATATATATATATATATTATGTATATATGTATATGTATATATATATATGTATGTATGTATATATATATATATATATATATATATATATATATATATATATATATATATATATATATATATATATATATATATATATATATTGCCTATTACAGAGCTTTAGATTGTAACTGGATTTTCTCTTTTGCATTCTTTTGTCAGGGAGCTTTTGTTCCATATCTACGAACAATGTAAGCGGATATGTGAAGACTTTGAAGGAAACCCTTCTCAAATTGACCTTGATTATCTTCGGTGTCGCTACGAGGACCTACATGCTATTGTAGTCAGATGTGTAAATTTTGGCGTTTTTTCTGACATGGAGGACATCATGAACAGCATGCAATGTGTGCTACGGTCTTTGGAAGAAAAACAACCAATGCAAGGATTCAAGGCTGCCAAGATCCGTACCGGCAACAGAGGACGTCCTTTGTGGGACATTTCCGGAGAACAACTCCAGTTTCTCTTAGAATTTAATTTTACTGTGAGAGAAATCGCAAAGTTATTTGGTGTAAGCTACAGAACTGTAAGACGACGGATGACGGAAAATGGATTGTCTGTTCGCATGCACTACAGTGACATCTCAAGAGACGACCTCATCAAGGTGGTATCTGATTTCATTCAACAGTTTCCCAATTCTGGGATAAAAACTGTTAGCGGATATCTCAACAGCATGGGATTGAGGTGGGTGTTGCTACAATAAATACATTAATTTACATACTTATTTAGATGTCATTTTCTTATTTAGATTATATTTTCATATGAAATATTAATATTTATTATTGTGGTTGGTAAGGGTTCAAAGAGCAAGAGTCATCGACACCTTAAGACATGTTGATCCTGTTGGTATCATATGTCGTGGACTTGGTATCAATATTGTTCCAAGAAGAGTCTACTCTGTGCCATTTCCAATGGCCCTTTGGCACATTGATGGAAATCACAAGTTAATCAGGTTAGTCTGGTCAAACATATTGCATGTCAACATTTAAAATAAATCAATATGGACTTTGCAAATTGTGTACTTCTTTTTTAGGTGGAAAATTGTGATACATGGTGGAATTGATGGATACAGCAGAAAGATCGTGTATCTCACAGCAAGCGACAATAATAAATCCACAACTGTCCTTAATGCCTTTCTTGGTGCTGTGGAACAGTTCGGGATTCCTAAAAAGGTTCGCAGTGACAAAGGAGGGGAGAATATCGAGGTAGCACGCTTCATGCTTGAACATCCTCAAAGAGGTAGAGATATCCCTGATAATTTTTTTCAGTTTTAATAGCATGACCCAATTAGATGTAATACCAAATTTGCCCATTTTTATTATATTTTGACACCCTCAGCTTTGGCCCTCAAAGTATCGCTTCACCCTGTGAGATCACTGCATATATAAACAGATGAGTGTTTTCCACATCAGGCTCACAATACCATCAAAAATACATGTTCAATTAATTTATATAGCGCCAATCCACAACATGTCATCTCAAGGTCCATTCCAAAAGTCAAATTCCATCAAATCCTCCAGGTTGGTCAGAGAGTTTCCTCTCTAAGGAAACCCAGCAGGTTGCATCAAGTCTCTCCAAGCCACTGAGCTATATAATACACTGGAGTGCTAATCACCGTCTTTTTGAACGAGTCGCTTTGAAGCCACCAGCCGCCATATTGGTACTCCCTATTTCCCCCCAGTAACTAGGGAATATGTGCGCTACAGCATCGAATAACGAGGATTTTCTCATGTTCAGGGGGGCTTAAGACTTTTAAAATGTCAAATACCATATCGTTTTATGTTATGTTCTAAAAATATCAAGTACTGAGAAAGTCATGTGCTGAAATATTTTGCATTTTATTCATTTAAATATATATGTTTAACATTTATAAATATATAAGTAACAATATACAAAAACATATATTTACATATGTGTATACATATATATACATATATACATATACACATACTTATATATAAATATATATATATATATATATATATATATATATATATATATATATATATATATATATATATATATATATATATTAGGGCTGGGCAAGTTAACGCGTTAATTCCGCGTTAATTCATTAGACTATTAACGGCGATATTTATTTTATCGCGCATTAACGCATGTTGCTCACATGCTTTCAGTCAGTGTCAGTCAGCAGGCGCGCTGACTGCAGCGCGCTGTCACGGCAGCACTCTCCCGCTCCCCCTCCCCTCTCGTACATGGCTCAGCGGCGCCAGACAATCAGCACGCAGGCTCAGCCTGGCCCACCCACTCAGCTCTCACACAAACTTAACACACAAACAGCTGAGAGAGACCGCAGCAGCGAAAAAACATGAACAAGGGAAGTAGCACCGTTTGGCTTTATTTTAATACCGTAAATGAAATCAAGCTGTATGTTTTGTAAAAAGCCGGTTCATTTCAGTGGAAACACAGCAAATTTATCTAAGCATGTGAAAAAACATGAAAACGTCGAGCCCCAGAAATGGAGAGAGGAGACGAAACTTCTCTCACTGCCCCGACAGACCCACAGACTGACGTCTCTGACTGAGGCGTTTCAGTCCTCCAGGGAACATCCAGGTAGATCAGTGGATGGATGGATGGATGGATGGATGGATGGATGGATGGATGGATGGATGGATGGATGGATGGATGTTACTGGAGCCCACACATAACATGTAATTAAGACCATGAAAGAACCCAGTACATATATTAAAAAGTGTTATTTAAGATAAGATAACATTAGCTAATCCTTTTTTTATCCCACGACGGGGAAATTTATAGGATTAAAGCAACAGGCAGGTGCACACAACACAGACAAAATTACATAAGGATTGAAATATATAAGAGGTGGATTAGCGAAAAAACACTGAACATAACATTATTATTATTATTATTATTATTATTATTATTATTATTATTATTATTATTAGTATTATTATTATTATTATTTAATTGTAATAGTAAAATAAAAACCACAAAACCCAAAAGGTCAACAGTTTCATGATACATCAAGCTTAGGGACTGGCTAATATACAGCAGGTCAAAAAAGGCCATATTTTGGCTGCAGTGCTTGTTCTCTTATGAAGAAAAGATCAACTAGTGCACTAAATTCAATAGATGGGTTGAAAATATCCAGTATAAAATAAGTGCTACAAATGTTACAACACTTTTGTTCATATGGCAGCAGAACATTAAAATAAAAGTGCTCTTTACACTACTTTTGAATTCATTCTTGGAGTTTGTAAATACAATGCGATTAATCGCGATTAATCGCGATTAAATATTTTAATCGTTGCCCAGCCCTAATATATATATATATATATATTTAATATGAGTAACACGTAAAATATTTCTGCACCTAATTTCCTAGTAGTTGATAGTGTTAGTACATCCACTGACTGTAGAATTACCTGTGAAACGTTTTCACTCAGCCAGAAAACTGCTTGTTGTTGCAACCAAATCCTGTGGGATTCTGTGAGAGTAGGGAGTAGCAAGATGGCGGCCAGTGACTTCAGTTTTTCGGCAAAATCAGCGCTCCAGTGTATTATATAGCTCAGTGCTCCAAGCAGCATTCACTCCTCCTGAAAGAGCGTAGAGCCACAGTGGACAGTCCTCTGCATGTTGCAATACGCTGATTCAAATAATGCTGGAAATTCCCCAGGAGTAATAAAACAAATCTTAGTTGGATTGCACATTTTGAAAAAAAGTATTTCAAACAAATTTATACACTTCAAAATTATAGTTTTCTATAATTATATATAATATAGTTTTCTATGATGAATATGGCAATCAGAATATCTGATTGCCATATTCTGATTGCTTAGAATCTTTTATCATGTTTGGACTTTTGTTTGTACATGTTATCGTTGGTGATGAGCTTCAACTCTTTCAGTTTGAAAATTTGTTCACACCTTTTCTATTTGACTTAAGTTGGGACTGTAGCTGGGCAACACCCAAAAAATATTGACAGCAAGAAGAAATGTATTTTTAAATACTAAACTATTACCTGTCAAAAGGTATGAGTTGTGAATGTCCTACCCATTTGTTGTGACAGAAATTGTTCTATGGATATGTCTATTTGTCATGCATTTCACCTTTCACTTTGTGTTTTGTCACAGGTGCAAGGAGTTTCATCACTGGACGAAGTGTCCATAATCAAAGAATAGAGAGGTTATGGAGAGACGTTTGGGGTGCTGTCACCATCAACTACCATTCGGCATTTAACTATCTTTCTGAATCAACTGCTTTTAGTGTAGATAACGAGATAGACCAGATTTGCTTGCATTATGTGATTCTTCCTAGAATCAACAGAGATTTACAACTTTTTAAGCAAGCATGGGATCGCCACTCCTTATCAACAGAGCGTGGACGTTCACCTCAGCAGCTATGGATTGAGGGCCAGCTTAGGTGGACAGATCCAATCTCCAACCCTGGATTTGAAGAGGTCTGCAAAAGATATTTTTGCTTCACGAGTTATGTATTGCCATAAGATATTTCACTGATTGGGAAAATAGTCATTTTGGCTAAGAATGACTTGAAAACTAATTTTCAAGCCATTCTTAGTACTTGTCTATTGGTTGTAAGTTTGATCTATTGCTAAAAATATATAATACTTTGCTGAGTAACTGTTTTATTTTACGTAGGTCAACCTTGAGGACTATGGCATTGATTGGGAGGGACCAATGACCTTTGATGGTGATGGGACAGTAGATGTACCAGAGACACCTGAGGGTCTGAAAAACCTAGTGTTTTCACATCTGGATGGAAGAATTGATCCTCTTCGCCCAAGTTTGTGCTTTGGAATAGACATTTTGTTGGAAGCTTTGGGTGCTGCACATCACCTGGTTCCTGATGTTTAACTTTGTGATTGTGTCAAAGGTCCCACTGATTGTGGTGAAGGAGGAAAAGTTTTAAATATTTGACTCATTAAAAATGTGAAGGTATGTTTTGCGTGCTACTGTTTAGTCGTTTTTAGCTTGCCATATATTAAACAAAGACAGATGGTTTTACTTCAGAGTTCATTATGTGTTTAAAATGTTGATGCAATGCAAAAAGGGAATTTATATACCATTAAAACAAATCTGAGGCAAAAGGTAATCAAAGCAAGTGAAATTGTGTATACATGCAGGAATGTTATCCCAGTTACTAAGATTTCTTGAATTTACATTACAATGTAGAGTCAGAGAATTAAAAAAAATAACTCTTAGAACAAGATAAATTATGTAACAGTTCCAAATCTTAGGATATTTTGATCTTGGTGAGACTCAAGTCATTTGTAGGGATCGGTGCAGGGAGATTTTATTCAATCTTTTAAATAACACTTGTTTCTGTGGTGCTAATTTGCTACAGAGCTACTCACCTGTTACCTATTTTAGGGGTTTATCTTGTAGTAAGCTGTTATGTAGGAGTTTTCTGAATTTATTTATTGGAAATATTGGAGTTTTTTTTAAGGTTTTCTTCCTGAAAGTAAGGGTAGCATTTTACTACGTATGGTGGAGTATGGGTTGTTTAAACTCTCCATTTAATTTTAGCAATAAATGTATACGGTTTAATATTAAATACATAAAAGCATGGTTTGGGAGCACCAGTGCCTCAGGAGGAAGGACTTTATCCTGTAACCAGTGGATTGCTGGTTTTATCCTCCTCTCAGTGCTCTCTAAGTGGATAGTATGCAACCTACTGCTTCCTTTAAAGGGGGTGGGTTAAAATCCAGGGAACAAATTTATTCCCGAGAGGGACAATATTTTTTAAAACTATATTTTCTTTCTGCTGTATAATCAAGCATCATCTATAGTTGGGATTGTAAATATCAACAGATGAAAAAATTAGAAATTACTAATTCACTGGCGCTCGTTTGAATGCTCATTAAAGTTCAGCTTTGCAGCAAACGGAGGCGTTTGTGTCAAAGACTCTTATTTTGAAATCTCCGTTGAACCGGAAGAAGTGTGTACGTAGTTTTATCATGACTGCACCGATCAGAAAGTGAAGAACCAAGGCGTTTGTCGGAGCTAATTGGGAACAATGAGGGAGTTATTACTGTTGTGACATTAAAGATTAAAAATTAAAGGTTGACGGCAGCAGGAAACCCACAGTGTAAAAGCAATGCATGACGACGTCAGGTGACAACACGGCCCGATAACGGGGAGAACGACAGGGAAGTCGACAGGTTGCAACAACAGGGAAGATGACAGGTTGCAACAACAGGGAAGTCGACAGGTTGCAACAGCAGAGGAGATGACGGGGAAAACGACAGCAAACCGAGATCACGTGATTACAGGTTCAACAACAAGGTCAAACAACATAAAGTGATTCCATAAGCAGGATACATATACACCTTACATAGACACATACATGGACACATGAACACGTCAGAAGACGCATAAGCATAATTTATGCAGCTTCCATTACATAAGCAGGATACATATACACCTTACATAGACACATACATGGACACATGAACACGTCAGAAGACGCATAAACATAATTTATGCAGCTTCACATGAACACGTCAGAAGACGCATAAACATAATTTATGCAGCTTCCATTACATAAGCAGGATACATATACACCTTACATAGACACATACATGGACACATGAACACCTCAAAAGACGCATAAACATAATTTATGCAGCTTCCATTACATAAGCAGGATACATACACACCTTACATAGACACATACATGGACACATGAACACGTCAGAAGACGCATAAACATAATTTTGGCACTAATGGAACCCCATATTTTTTTTCAGTCCTCACTTTTTTTCCTGGGCTAAGAGTTAGGTTTAGGTTTTAAGGTGTCAATTGTGTATGTGTATGTTTGTGCTTATGTCGTTTCACAGCACTGTAGCTGACTACTCAGTGATGGGTGCATTGGGTTCATCAGAGGGACAGCATGGAGGAAGACCCTGTCTCGGTTGATGATGTTATCTGCAGAGCTGATTGGCCTTGTCCTGTTTCCTGGCTAAGCCAAACCACACAGTGATGGATGAACACAGGACAGACTGAATGATGGCGGATGACCAGCAGCTCCTGTAGAAGGTTGTGTATATTTTTTTTGAGTTGTCGCAAGAAGTCCACTCTCTGCTGGGCCTTCTTCTGAACAGTGTCCATGTGTGAGGACCATCATGGGTCCTGAGAAAGGTTGGTTTTAGGAACCAGAAGTGATCCACAGCAGACAGTTTTGTTGAGAATGATGATGGGAAGAGGCAGGGGTGTTCTCCAGAACACCACCATCTCAACTGTCCTATAATTATAATCCCATAATTATCCTAATAGTCATGTTTTTGGACTATGGGAGGAAGCAGAGATCCAGAGAGAACCAACACACATACACAGGAAGAACATGCAAACTCCATGCAGAAAGGACCCAGTACCTTCTTTGCTGCAAGGCTAACTAATTTGAACTAACTGCGCCACCGTGGATCCAATATGAACAATAAAAGCTGATTTTAATCTTTGATTTCTAAAGTCCTTTTGGATGGGTGGCAAATAACTAAGAAACAAGAAAACAAGTCCAATCGATGTTTATCCAGCCCTTACAAATAAATGGGACAATGATTTGGAATTGTTCAGCAGACTTAAGAAATAAAGCAATTTGTAGTTATTGAGTCAGCCATGAACTCTTGTGCAAACCATAATATTATAGAGTCACATGTGAGGCCATTTGTTCGACAACTGAAGCTTGGCCAAAATGGGTCAGGCAACAGGACAACATTCCCAAACACAGGAGCACATCTACAACAAAACGGTTGACGTTATAACAAAAAACTTGAAGTGTTGCAATGGCCTAGTCAAAGTAGAGTCCCCAGCATGACTATATACTGAGGTTGGACTTTAAGTTAGTTGTGCAGAAACAAATATCAATACACTTAATATAGTAATATCATCTTTATTGTCATAGAAACATACATTACAACGAAATTTGTTCTCTGCTTTTAACCCATCACCCTTGGGGAGCAGTGGGCTGCCATGTGCAGCACCCAGGGAGCAATCTGGGGTTAAGGGTCTTGCTCAGGGACTCAGAGTGCAGGTGCTGGGGATCGAACCGGGTACTTGCATCCTTCTCTGAGTGCTAACCACTAGGCTGACACTCCCTATACACTGAGATGCAGCTCGGTAGGCAATTTGGGGTTAAGTGCCTTGCCCAGGGGCACTTAACATCGACACATGGCAAGGGGAGGCTGGAATCGAACCCACAACCTTCTGATTGCCAGACGACTACTCAACCCATCAAGCCAGAGTCACCCCCACCACAGGTTCAATGTTAGGATTAAAAGTGGGCCAAAAGTCCTCCACAACAGATTGTGGAATTCAAAAAAACCTGAGAGTGATTGCTACTATACCAAGTTCTACAGGCTAATTAAACTTAGACTGTTCCTAATTGTTTAAAAGAAACTTCCCAGTTCTACTTCATTATTCTCCGGCACATTCGGGGTTAGATTTAAATAATTTCACAGCCTGATGATGATGGCCGACAATTGTTGATAGGTCCTGACAAACCAACAGGGGCTGTACCTTTACTTTTCCATGAGTCAACAGTAGGTACAGTATGTACACCAGAGAGAGAGAGAGAGAGAGAGAGAGAGAGAGAGAGAGAGAGAGAGAGAGAGAGAGAGAGAGAGAGAGAGAGAGAGAGAGACTGCTTGTCCTAAGTGGCTGGCAGCCAGTGGAAAATGGCTGCATACACAAGGTTCACACAGCGGCATCACTCGCACCTGTTGAGATTAAACACGGTAAGCTGCTTATGTTGAGAATAGTAACAATAAGAAGTGGAGCAGTCTGAGAGGAGCAGACATTGGAGGTTGGAAAGGCAGCAGCTGTTTCATCCTGCCTGGACCTACCTTTCTATCCTTTTTTGGTTGAATCAACTTCCTCAGGATTTCACGGAAAACGTAAGTCTTCACCTTTTTTTTCTTACGGGATTTATTTGTGCAAGAGATCAGAAAGTACCGTTACCATAAGGACTGAGTCTCATCAGCCGGGCTGCCAGACAGGCCAGCATCCCACCGGCTGGATTTCATTTCATCTCTGTCAAAGAAAAGCTTCATTTGCTTACAAATGTTTTGCATTTTGTTAGTAGTGTTGAATTTAATTAAGAGAATATAATATCCTAGAGGTCATTCAGATATAGGCTAACTGATCTTGAATTAAAAGGGTAATCATGACTTAAACTTAAATCCGAAACATGTTTGAGATCTGGAAATGTCTTTATACCCTGTAAAGAATACACAGATAATACCAAGCAGATAAAACCACCAGCACAGACAATAGAACTTCTAAACTCAACACAACATACATCCAAGAACGCTGGCAGGATGTCCACGCTGTTTGTTCAGTCACACCACAATGAACACGTGTGTTTTTGGCTTTCGGGTATTGATTTACAGCCAGAGAGAAAATGCTAAAAGCTTTATGTTTGCTGTGATTCATCTTGCAGTTGACGTAACTGTGTTGGATTTAAGAATGAGCAGAAGGGGGAGGAGACGGAGCAGCAAGAGGAGGAAGAGCTCCAGCAGCAGTAAACGTGAGTGGGAGCTGTTCTCGGAGGCTTGGCCACCGGCAGCTTAATCATGTGCTTAGCTGGCTCACGTTTTTTCTGCACCTGCAAGCCCTGAATTCAGCACAACAGTCCCATGCCAGGACTTCTTCTGAAGAAGGGAAATGAGCTGTTATTAACCTGTCGTAGGCTACATCGTGTACCTGAACAGGTTGTGGGTTCAGAGATTTGGTGTAAATTTGGTGTATGCACCTCCACCCATTTATTTATGTTTTCCCCTGATTTGACCCCAAATAGAAAAAAAAAATATCACACTAATATCACTAAATATGAAATAGATGTTTTAAATGCAGATTTTCTATAACATGGTAAGTAATTCTCAGGCTCTTTGTTGCTGTTAAATGAATGTCACGTTGAAAATTTCACAGTTTATCTTAGGAGTAACATAATGGCACACTGATCAAATGTTGACATTTAAAAATCCAGAAAATGTACACAGAGGGATGTTTTCATCTTTTAAACTCACCATATAGATAAACATCACATGGAATTAACTCTCCGTTAAATAATATTCTATCTGATTTATGTTTTTGTAATCTTTTGACTTTCGTGATTTATAGAACATAACACCTATAAAAAAAGACTTCCATTTAAAAGGCTCACTAGCTTATGCAGTGCCCTACAAAGATATCCAAACCCCTTGAACTTTGTAACATTTTATTATGTTACGACCACATTCTTCAAAGTATTTAATATATGAATTCATGAGCTAGACCAACACAATGGGTGTTTGGACAATATTGTATCAGTTTTATCAATGAGGATGGGGGGCATAGAAAATGATTTGCCGTGTTTTATCTTCTCAGTTATAACTCATCTCAGATGTGTCAATAAAGCAACACAAAGCTGAATTTGCCATCAAAACAAGCACATAAATGTGCACTGAAATCGAAAAGCATACGTGTCGTTCTGTTGTAACAAACAATGTCTGGAGTGATTTTTATTGAGCTGCCTTTTACTCTGATACCCCTAAATAAACCAAATGACCTCAGAAGGCTAAATAATTATTACACATAGAGTCCAACTGTGTGTGATTTCATCTTGGTAGGATTTTTGTCTTTCATATGAAGGCCCCAGAGGTTTGTTAAAGAACACTAGTAATGAACTCTGTTAACCTTTAACATCTCTGCGCTGTCTCATTGGCGCATTTCCAGTGAAAAGTATCAGAACGGGCATCTAAATATTTCAGAACGGTGGGAATTGACATGCAGAAGCAGGAACATTTTCTCATTTCTTGAGAAGTTCCATTTCTGGAGATACATTTTTTTTTTTCTGACAGCTGCGATATTAAGTCCTATTTCATATTTGCCACAGACCATTTAGGGGCTGCAGCACCCAAATGGAGCCCCACAGTGTTCTGGTCAGCTGAGACCAACATGCCTGCATGTAAAACAACAAATGGCCGATAACTAAAACTGCACATCACAACGAAAGACACATCCCCACATATGATTTCAGTTAATTGCATCATACAATTAAGCAAAAGAAAATTGCACAGACAAAGAACATGATGACCTTGTTTTAGAATTTTGTGGCAGTACCTTTACCAGCAATCATGACCAAAAAGGCATTTCTGTTCTATTCAGTAAGATGTCTGCATTTTGCAACAGGTAGTTTGTCCTCTTCTTCCTGAGAAACTGTCTTGGGTTTGACAGGGATGTCCTCACACTATACAGTTCTTAGATCTGTACATGCATGTTCAAGTTTTTACTTTTCAGGACAAATGAAGCACAAGTAACTCTTTCCATACGTTGAAAAACAATCATCGGTCTGCATGTGGACTTGATTCAGACGAACCCCGATTATACATTATGGCAGTTTAAATTTGTTTGAAACCTTGTTTGAATTGAGATCATTACTAAGTGGACGCCTCTCTATGTTTTGGTTAATTTCTTCACACCATACATTAGGATAAAATGAGCAAATATTATTTTTTTCCTTTCTTTTCAGAAAGCTCCTCCACATTTATCTTTCAAAACCAGAGCAACAATACCTCAGTCAGCAATAAAAAAGACAGAGCTGAGAAGAACGAAGAAAACTCTCTTCAGATAGAGAGGGATCTGTCCGGATTTGAAGATCAACAATATGGCTACTCTCCACCCAGCCAAAAAAGATGTAAACAACATTTAAACATGGCTGAATTTCAGGAACAAAGGAACGTGTATACAGAAACTACAGAGGTTGAAGAGAAAGGGGTGAAGACAGTAACGCCAGTGTCCGTCAATGTTGTGGAAAAGTCCTCCCAAAAGGTCAACTACCCTGATTCACACGAACCCGTATCTGAAAATCCAACCAAGTCGCTTACACCAGCAACAAACATCTTCAATGTTAACTGCTCTGGGTCACAAGTGAAAGTTGAAATCCAAGAAATTCTGCAAGGGAATCCCTATGGCATCAAGACCACGTGTGTTTTTGTGAATGAAAACAAGGGTTTTGATATGATTATCAAGCGGGAATGCGAGGGAATGCAAATGCCTGACCATCAGCGACTGGAACACCTGACGAAAAATGTGACCAGTCGCAATGGAAATCAGGAAATAAACTACAGATTCACATTTGGCAGCATTACCGAACAAACAAGGGAAAGAAGCGATTCGAGCTCCGTCTGCTCGCCAAACCTTGGCGGCGATCCAAATTACTGTCGTTGTTGCAGTGATTATGTCCAACAGAACCTAGCTAAACGTTTATCGGGTCCACCGTTACTGCTAGACCTTGATCCTCAAGAGAAGGAGAAATACGCCTTCGGTGGGGATCAGTTCTGCCGTTTTCCAACGCCCCGAATCTTTGCAGACATTGAATACAACGCTTTACAGGACCTGACGAATGACCTAGCTTCCCTTGGGATAAGAGGTCCAGCAGAAACCGTGTCCCCGTTCTCTGTACTGGAGAAGGAAACTGAAGATAGAAACCGTTCCTTTGATCAGTTTTCTGAATCGGATAACTACGAGCCCACGTTCATGAGGCGCTCCATGTCTACCAACAGGTCCAGCTTCATCAAAGAGTTCATCTACTGCCAGAAGAGGAAGTCCTGGATCAGAAACAACAGCATCGCCACCGTGGAGCACAAAGAATGTTTGTTACTGAGGAAAAGAAGGCAGACGTTTCCTGGGACGTCACTCAGTCCAGAACTGATCCATGAGGATGTTCAGTTGCCGTACAACAAGTCGATTTCGTCTTTCATCATGAGCTCACTTCCTTTCCAAACGGAGAGGACTGGAAAAAACAAACGGTTTGATGACAGTTTTCCTACATATATGAGAAAAAGCTGTGGTTCTTCACAAAGCGGCGGGAGTTCTAAAACTTGCTCAGACTATTCAGAAACCCAAGGAGAACTTCCTGGCATGGGGCTTGACAAAGAAATGAGCTTGGAACTTCATGCAGAAGAGATTATTCAAGGAGGCCTTGCTATACAAGTCATTCCTCCATCCTGCAGTGGCTCAGAGGAACACATCCTTCAGACGGACCCTGTAGTAGTTGCTGAGGACAGAGATGAGAAAAGTTTCACAGAAAGGGATCCTGCCTCATCCTTGTCAGAACGTGATAAGTGCCCGCTCATGATCGTACCTGCTGGTGCTCCTCAGCACAACTTCCTGCAGATAGATTCCACAGGTAGTTGTAGCAGAAGTTGTCTGCAGAAGTCTGTTGACCGATGTGGGTCACCGCCAGAGGAGACGGATATGAAATCCTTAAAAAAACACGACGTTGCCATGGAAATCGAGTCCAACCCGCCTGAACAGTCAGTTAGCGGCACTCCACTTCTGCTAACGACCGATGAGACGAACAATCAGAAGGTGCCTAAAGGAAGAAATCCAGAAGATTCCAACAAAGCAGCGGACGGTTTATTATGTGCCGTCAAAGCATCTGCGGACATGGTACTCAATGCAAGAGAGCTGCCTGTTAAAGCTGGCAAGGCAGAGGCACCCACTGTGTACAGATGTAAGTTAGCTCACTTTTTGTCCATTTAATTCAACCAGATAAAACTGTTCAAAATAAAAACTTACCTGGTGTGACCTATTATGACTACTTCCAGCAAACTCGGAGGCTAAAGAGCATCTAAAGCCCGCGCCTCACAAAGACAGAGACAGCACAGACCACTGGGCCAGGAAGAGAAAACTCTTCAAGGAGAGCAGGCAGTGGAGTTCTACTGGTGGAAGTTCAATTACCAGTGATATTACAGAGGAATCAGGTAACTATTATTTATGACTAGTTATTATAATCTTATTGGGTCCAGTCATAGATTATTGACTGGACTGGAAAAAGAGGGATTCCTCCTTTTAAGTTGGCCTTCCGTCTCTGGCTCAAATGGAGGAGTTCAAGTATCTCGTTCATGAGTAGTAAGAAGAAGCAGGAGGTGGACAGATAGACTGCCGTAATTTGGTTTACCATGATGAAGAAAGAACTAAGCAAAAAAAGTTAAGCCTTCGATTCCAAGTCTAAATATACTATACTGGTTATATATACTATACTATATATAACCAGAGACATTATTCTCCCGTAACTGCAGGCACTAGTTTTGGATTTCTTGCAGCATGTTCTTGACGCATCTTCTGGGCAAAATGTTTTTTCCTGTGTGGTATCTGACAGCTATTATATACAAATGCTTCAAAAAGTGGAGCCTGTGTAGGGGCTTCCCAATTCTTCTGCATTTGAGGTCTTGTGAGCTATGATATGCCCTGGCCAAAAAGAGCTTTTTTTCTTGCGATTTCAACCTTAGTGTGCTTGCGTAGCACTTAGCCTTAGCCTCCGAACATCACTGTTGACAGACCAGCTGTCTGTTGTTCACTGTCAAATTATAGAACAGCTCCAGTTTTATGTTCCGTTCCGGTTCGTCAGGCTTCGGCCGGGTCAAGCTCCACAATTCCAATCATACAAAAAGGGGAAAAGGACCAACATTAAAATACATATTTTTAATATACACAATAAAGCTTACTGTTTTATTTAAATATCGGATGCAAACCTCTTTTCTGCCCCCAAAAAAGGAGATTTTTCATTTCAACATCTAATTCGAAACGTGGTAATCCTTCCCAAATAGATTTGCATTTTGCTTGTAATGATGATGAGCGCATATGCTCTCCTTGTGTTCCAAGGAACTTCAGAGCAGAGCTAGACCACGGATGTAGTAGGCTTTGCTTTGCCCAGACTCATAAAGGCAGTCTGGAACAGAACGGACACAAACAGGAGCAAAGGATGTGGAATGACAGGGTTATACCCACAGCTTCACTGCAAAAATAGAACTAAAAATAAGTAACATTTTCTTAAAATGAATATATTTGCCCTTGATTTGTGTAGGTAAATAAGACTATTTGCCAGTAGAATAAGATTTTTGCACCTAAAATAAGAACAATTCATCTCCATCATCTTATTTCAAGTGCAGTATATCTAATTATCTTATTTTAGGGGTAAGAATACTCATTCCGTTGGCAAATAATCTTATTTACCTGCTCAGATCAAAGGCAAATACATTCGTATCAAGAAAATGTTACTTATTTTTAGTTTTCTTTTTGCAGTATTGATCACAAAGCAGCAGAAGACAGCGGATGGTCGAACAGATGGATTAATTGAACTGAGTTGATCACTGTCACTAAATCTGAATTAGATTGATCTGACTTCATTTTCATAGAACTGGAGCGAGCTGAGCTTGGAAGGAATTGTTCACATCTGAACTGAGCCCAAGTCTGTCGCTGCTACATCCACCTAGTTCTGGTATCAAAAGACAGGGCCCATGAAATTTTTTAAAATAAAACTGACAACGCAGATACTTTCACCCATCTCAAATGAACCTATGAGGTTGGTTGCCTGAAATGTGTTTAGTGGGGAAGTTGCCAGTCAGCTGTTACTCTTAAGTTGTGTACCCTCTGCAGTCACATTCATAACGTGTTATAGGTGCTTGATACCGCATTAAGCACTGAAATGTAATCCATCTCTTTCTAGTATCAGAAGACACACTTTCTACAAACGTGACAGTTCAAGACAATGAAGACAGGGGCTTTTACGCCGAGACATTCCAGTCCTCAGCATGGATTTATCAGGGGGACGACATAGGCTCGGGTGCCATTTGTCCCAACCTCACAGACAGAACGCGAGCTATCTCAAGTAAGCCAGTGGCGTAAATGCTTAAGAAAACTGTTACTCATTCTAGGTTATTTTGATCTCTGTTGAAACAATAATTTAGTGTCATTAATAGAGTGAGAAATGCTTAACTGTTTTATTCAGACAAGCCTTTACTTAACATATTTGCTATTTTTAAATACTTTGTTCCTTGTGAAGCAGTTTGTGATGTGTATTCTGTGAAAGGCACTGTGGAAATAACATTTTACTTACTTACTTTTTCCTAAAATCTTTTTATTCTGTTCCTAGTTCGAGAGAGGACAGTTCAAATAAACAAAGGGACAGGAGAATATCCCTGGGGCTTTCGAATACAGTTTTCCAAACCCATTGTTGTAACAGAAGTTGACACAAGTAAGTGAAACCCTAATTCTAACCCACATTCTCAGTTTAGAATGTTTTGAGTCAACAGAATAACTCATAGTGGAGTAATTCATAAAATGTAGACTGCAGGTGTCCCATGTTGTGCCAAATGTTTATGCAGTAAGTATTTCTGTTGCTTAAAAATGCATGCATGTTTTAAGATAGATATCCAGAACAATGTTATTCAATTGGCTATTGTGTAGCTAAATGAAATAATGTTATTTGATGTTTAATAAAATAACCTTTGGTCTGTCAAGTATTACCATGCGAATACAAACCCAATTTTGTGTTAGTATTAGGACAATAGATGAAACAGTGACTCGAGCTCTGGCGCTCTCAAACACCAAACTTTGCTCACATATGGAATAAATTCACAACGTCTCTTCAAATATAAGACTTTATCAGTAGAAATAATTCAAGTTAAACATACTTCAATCCACAACTCTGTAACTTGGCTAGTGAAATCTTATTACAACCACTAAGCAAAATTAAGATGAAAGAAAACAAATGAACTGTGTGCAGACAAAAAAGGACAATATATATATATATATATATATATATATATATATATATATATATATATATATATATATATATATACTGCTCCCGATGAGCCGCAGGTGTGGGACACGCCCCCACAATCACAAACATCACCTGTGAGAAAGACTCAGAACCAGAGCAGTCAGACAGCACCCTGACATATATATATAAAACATATTAGTGTTCTCACTTACAACCGTTTATCCCAAAATCATTTAAATAGGATTATTTGTGTGATGTCTTTGCTTTCAGATGGAGCAGCTGAGGAAGCAGGATTAATGGTGGGCGACTACGTCCTTGCCGTTAATGGAATTGATGTCACCAGCATTCCTCATTCTGAGGCAGCAAATCTAGCAAGACAAGGTATGATATGCTGTCAGGTTAATCACCAATACCCAAACTAACATTTGTGACATTCAAAGATGTCTTTGAAATTTGCACTGCATTTGAGTTTTTTCCTTCATTATGAATAATGTGTATTGAGATAAAGGGTTTAGCATTATAATGTTTTTTTTGTTCATTGTTTTTTTTCCTCCATATTTAGTTATTGCCAAAACATTTTCCACTTAAAAGAGCTCTAAGTAAGATATTTACTGTAAAATGTACCTAACTCATTGTCATTTGTAATCTGAGATATAAGTAACATTCCCTAAAAACAATCAGTCCTCTCCATCAACAATGTTTTATGTCACATTTTTCTCCTTTCAAACCTAGAGGTACGGTTCGGAACTACTTCAGTTCAGAGTGTAGCCTGTGTTTACTTACTGGTTCCTCAGGAAATCTTAAGATTTTCCAGGGTTCCAACACAAAGCGCAGCATTTGGTATTTTATCTTGGCAAAAGAGCAGCCGCCTACTAAAATGGAAGCCAGTAAGAGAAGCGGACCAGAAATAGAACAGAATACACACACTTATCCTGTGGAAGTAAAAATACAGTGCAACAAAACAACATTTAAAAATTGCATATTACATTGTTGTGATTGGCAAATTGTGATAGCGATTTGAGCCCCAAGGTGTCAGTATTACTCCTTTAAATTGGATTGATATATTAGTGCTTCCAAATGCATAGATGGCTTTAGTCAAATTAATCCGAAAGTAGGTCAAACTGGTTTCATATAGAGCTATTCCTAGTTTTAGCATTCCAAGATGAGTGAATCTTCATCAGTGCAGACAAACGGTCTGCATAGCATAGCGTGATATTAGTTAAGTTATTCTTTCATCACACATGTAACATTTATATATATTCCATATGTGCAACATATATGCTGCCTCAGAGTTGTGTCACTCAGGCAGGATTTTTTTTTTTATCATGTTAAGAAGAACAAAGCAGCCTGGCTTAGATCACATTATACATGACACAGTAACAGATCCAAAGACAGGTGATTCAGAAGTGCATTTATTTTCCTCTGCCATTAAAACATTATACTTTGATAGGGGCTAGAATTATTAATAGCTAATGTCTAACACTAATAAAGGTTGTTATGTGTATTGTAGGTCCAGATATTCTCACATTGACTATTGGATCAGACATTGCTCGGGGTCCTAACATACCTAGGCCACCATGTCGGGGTTACCTCCACAAGCGTACCCAATCTGGTCTTATTAAAGGCTGGAGGAAGAGGTGGTTTGTTCTCACACACGACTGCTGCCTGCACTACTACAAAAACAAACGAGTGAGTATAGGCAGAGAACACAAGCTCTGAAGTTAACAATTTCTATAGAAGTAAAACATGCCTCTGTTTGACATTTTTAATCCAGGACGAAGGCAAGCGGCAGCCTTTATCATCAGCAAAGCTGGAAGGGGCTGAGGTCGGGCCAGATGATTCCCTGGGAAAGCCATTTGTTTTCAAGTGCCGGCCTCAGTATGGGAGTCGGGTGTACTTTCTCTGTGCCACTTCCAATCAGGAAAGGAAAAGGTAACATTAACAAAATAAATTGTTCTACAAAATCTTACATTTTGTTTGCCTTTGCTTTAATATCTTATTCAAGGATGCATGAATTTAAGCCTGATGTGTTGTTTTAGTTCCATTTATGCACTCCTATCCTTAATTTCCTGAAGATTTTTTTATTATTATTTTGATCTTTGTGGCTGTAGGTGGTTGGAAGCTATGGAAAGAGCTATTCATCCCATTACACAGGTACACCAAACTCCATTACAAATCCCCTTGGATTGCATATTACTGTAACTTTTATACTTCTCACTGGGGATCATCCTTTACATTAATTCTGAGATAATTAGTACGTTTTCTGTTTCAGAACCATGTGTGGGTTGATGTAACGAAACACAATTCCAATATGCCACCACTGGCTGTGAAAAACCCAGACTGTCTTGGACTGCTTAACAAAATGGACAAAAGTAAAGACACATGGATACAGCACTACTGCATTCTCAAAGATGCTTGTCTCTACTTGTACAGCGGCATCAGGGCAACCCATGCTCATGGTAGGAATCTATGTAAGGCAACAGGCCTGAAGCTACATCACCAGAGCTTCCTTTGGTGTTGAACATTGTCATTCAAACCATCTTTTACTGGATTGTTAAACATGTGCACAGAATTCATTACCCCACTAGTTTATGCAGAAATGGCTTCATTAATGTGCATCACACCCAGGTCCTCTCTTCTGCCAGAGACTTGGGCTGTCATGAATTAGCATTAGTAGATGGCCGATTTGGCAGATTGGTTAATGCAAATCAAACCATCTAATTACTGGGCATTTAGCTATTTCTGATTCTAATATGGAATTCATTGTAGCAATAGAATATTAATTCCTGTTTTCTAGGAGCATTTACATTTTTCACAACATGGCACTGATTAATTGAATTATTGATATATTTACTAGAATGCGCTGCTATCTCTGCCTTCAGGGGGGATCTACCTTCAAGGTTATGCAGTGCGGGAGCAGGCTTATGGATCCAAAAAGTCCACAATTGAACTGAAACCTCCATCTGATGAGTTTAAGACCTTCTACTTCTGTGCAGACAATTCAGCTGAAAATAAGCGGTAAGAAGATGACTTTTTAGACCTTTAGGTCCATGTGGCAAAGCCCATTATAGAACTTAATCAATCAGTTAACACAATAGTAGTACTCACGTTTGACATTCGGACCTGTTTGGTTGTAACAACAATAAACTCAGTGGCCACTTTTACATAAATCCTTCATACCCCTCATTCAGACACTCATAAGTTTATACCTCTTCCTACCCCCATTTTGAATATAACCTTACGCTGTTATGCTGTGAATACTGTGTAATACCAATTGATTATATATGTTGTTACATTTGCTTGTTCTTTTACTTTTTTTATTTTCTAATTCTGTTTGAAATAAACAATCAATCAATCAAGCAATCAAGCAATCAATCAATCAATCAATCAATCAGATGTGCCTCTGAAAAAGACTATCTACGGTTAAGCCCCATGGAATATTGAAAACTATTTATATCCTTCTCAATAAACCAAGAAACATCTTTACTGGAATTACATCAATGAAACCCTTCTTATAATTATTGACCAGCTTTTTATAAAAAATTTTCTTATATTTTCATCATCTTTCCCTGATGATGATGATTTGCCTTTGATGATGAGGTCCAAATCTTTAAGGTTGGCAGGCTTCCTTGCCATCGTCATAATCTTTAGCTCTTTTCACATATTATCCTTCAAATTTAAGTCAGGACTCTGGCTGTGCCACTCCAAAAATATTAATATTACTTCAAGTAATCAGAAATACTGCAGCTCCATGCAGAAAAACACCTGGTCTATGGTTCTACAGAAGCAGCACTGCTCCTTTTGAAGTGGTAATCAATAGCAAAGGATCAGTAATTAGTCTGAGCCTTCTCCCCAACACCTTAGGGTCAACATTTCTTGTCTACTCACAGGTTTGTATGAAACCTTGAGCCACAGTTGAAAGCATCCTGTGTCTTAGTGTGACCATGTGGAATGGGAGCTGCGTGGCACAAGAGAGGAAGGATCTAACACAGGTAGTGAGGACAGTACGGGGGATTGTGGGGTGTAATCTACAAGATCTAGACACGGTTTATGTGACAAAAGTCCAGAAAAGGGCCAGATGTATTGCCACAGGTCCCACCCACCGGGGCAATGCATTGTTTGTCACACTTCCGTCTGGTAATTGATTCAGAAACATCAAAACAAAAAACTAATAGACTTAAAAACAGCTTCTTTCCCACAGCTGTGAAGGCTACCGTCCCCTTCTGAGAATCAAATAAACCACCAGCCCAGTTCATAGTCTGGTACATGGTCACAAATATTCTAAATCCAATGAGAATTATTCCAATGGTTCTGACATGCTAATGTCTATTTTCACACTTCAATTTTTCAGGGAATGTCTGTTTGGACATCCATGCAAATTGCACAGTTCTATAACTTGAAGATTTGAATTAATTGCACAGTATTTTACATCATTCAGTGAATTGACTGCTACTAGTCTTTTTGTCTGGAGTGTAACTTGAAAATGTGCATGTTTGATAATGACTATTAGCACACTTTTTAACTTCTCAGTAAACATCCATTTGATAGACTCATGCAACCTCACAGTAATCCACATCATCTGTAAAGGAACCACTATCTGCGTTTTTGACACAAACATGAATCTTATTAGAGCCTAATAACTATGCAATCAACTATTTGAAACCTTTCTTTTTTTAAGTGTGAAAACATTGTCTTGTTGTGTCTGCATGTAATTTATGTGCATTTTGAGCCAGTCTCTCACCAAAGTTTCATTATGGTAATACATAATGACAATAAAGATTCTTGATTCCTGCTGTCCCAGTCCTCCATGAAACACAGTCTGATCTGCATCTGCAAATCTTACATATCCTTAAAGGAATATAAAGCCCAACACTGTGCAAGTGTTTCTAGGTCTAATTTTATGTTACTTACTATCATTGTCTTGGCCAGGTTAATAAAAGACATGAATGAATGAGTAAACCCCACACAAACCTCCTAATGTGTTTTGACCCCGCATTCTATTTCAACATCAAACATGATGTGATGACAGTACAAATCAGAAGGTTTCAGACACTGAAAAATGGCATGAATATCATGTCAATTTAGATGTGATCATTACACCAGAATTTAGGAATTTTCAGCATGCATTGTCTAAGATTGTATTATGTTTGCGTTCTTTCAGGTGGATTTTAGCTATCAAAGCTTCCATAAAGAAGTGGCGGCCATTTCACCAGGTCCTTCAGGACTATATGAGCCTACCGCCAGAAGAAACCAGAATGTGAGGAGCAGCTGTACATATTAACAGCAGTCTCACTCAGCCTGTGGACCCAGATGAGCTTCCAGTATGAGGATGACTTCACTGTTCCCACTAGTCTGCCACTTTAAAGACAAAGTTGCTCAGAAATGTTCTGCCTGTTAAAACTTTCCTCATTTCAGCGATGAGGGTTCAAGTCAGATTTAAAATATGTAAATAAAGGTTGATAAACTCTGTCTTTTGTTTTCCTCTCATTTAAAGGTAGAGTTGCCCGAAGTCTCTTTTTGAATAACTGTGCATGTGCAAGACCATCTTACCTTCATTCCTCCGGGCGATCACATGAAAAAATCTCCCAAATCCACTCTGGTCTTAATTCTTTCTCTTAAACTTGTATGCAGTTTGCTTCTTGTCATGTTAAAAGTATAGAGTGAGAGCAGCGGAGCGACAAGGAATGGCTAACACCGAAGCTAACTGTTAAGCTAACCAGATACATTAATTTAATTCAATTAAATTTTATTTATATAGCGTCTATTCATGAAACATGTCGTCTCAAGGCACTTTCCAAAGTTAAATTCAACCAGATTATACAGTTTGGGTCAGATTATACAGATTGGTAAAAAAAAATTCCTATCTAAGGGAACCATTCCACTATATCACTGATTCTTGAAACTTTGTCAAAAACACGAGCCACTGAGATAAATGCTAATTCTGTTGGAAATAAATAACATTTTCATGAATAAAAAGAATCAAGGTTATAATCAGGGGATCCTTTGCACATATATAAGGTTATTTTAAAGGTTTATTTTTTTTTATTAATGATTTTTTTTATTAATGATTATATGCTGGCCCATTGCCTACAAAATCAGTTGTCCTTGGATAGGAGATAATCATTTCCACTTGATTAAAAAAAACAAAAAGTAATAATTGAATGGAATAATATCTTTACCAAATGAAAGAGTACATTGTAATATGTATTTAAAGTTTTGAACAATATTTACTATTATTTTGTGATTGCTCAAAATGTGTCCCACATATGTGTCACCACCGTCAGATATTTATAAAAAGCAATAAAATCAGGCAACTAAAAGGTCAACTACATTCCTGAGGACCCCATTTTCAAATCTTCAGCTCTACTGCATGCTTCAAGTTCACTCAAACTCCTGCAAGTTTGTTATTTTCTCTTAAACTTGTTCATATTTTTGAACACTGCTAATGTCACAACCATAACATGCCAACACCGTCTCTTTTGTATACAAAATATTAGATTAGATTATGACATAAATGTTTACTTTTAAGAAGAGGTCTAAAGTAGCTAGCAACAGAGGGGAAACAAGATGGCTAATGTGAACAGCTCATGCATATCATGTAAAAGAGTAGGTTTTTGTCACCAGTGTCAGACGTCACCACCGTCAGGTTTTCTGTCTGATGGTGGTGACAAAAACCTACAAATGGTCCTCAAGGGAGGCTAGAATATAATTGTTGATCTGTAATGTTTCATTAACCTCTTTTATATTTTTATTTATGAAATTCCCCATATATTTCTTCCATATCGTACAACCCTAGGGGATGAGGTGTGCCTTCCCTCTCTCTCAATTCACTATTATGCCGTGTTCATTTGGCTTACGTCATTTGGGATGCACGTAGTGCACCTACTACCTACCTACATAGCACATAGTATACAATATCCCTTGTAAGTTATGCATCTCCTATGACTAAAGCCAAATAAAATTGCCATGGCAAAATTTAACCAAATCTAACATTTACTGTAATTCCCCCCAATTTCATAGTCATTACACTCAACTTTGACTTTATGTATTGTAGGAAGTTATGGCTAGGCAGCAGCTATCTGTGGAGGAGAGAAGGAGAAGAAACAGGGAATATCAAAAGAAGCGTAGAGATAGGAAATATAATGATGCAGAGTTAAAGGAGGAATACCTCAGAACGGAAAGGCAAAGATGGAAGAAGAGGGTGAAGGAAGGGAGGATAAAAAATATCTATGACTTGAATGAAAGGGAAAGAGAAGTCAGAGAAAGGCTTGGAAACGTAGACAACAAGTATCAAGAGAATGTAAGAGAAAGAGCTCAGATCACCCAGAAACTCCCCCAGACAGTCCAGTGGATCAGGCCATACATGAGCCAGCTCGGTGTAGACAGACTGTAGCAGGAGAAAGGGAAAGAAAGAAAACAAGAGCAAGTTACTCTAGAGAGATGAAAGCTGTGACAAATAAAGAGGTAACAAAGGATAGGAACAGAATGAAAAAGCGTTGGGTACGAGGACAAGCTTGGAATAAAACAACACAAGACTCACCAAGAAAAAAAAACAGAACAGCTGCTGAGGGGAAGCCAACTCAGAAACCCCATCCATCAAGAAAACTCTGCTGTTCCACAACACACTCATTCATGAATGGAAACAAAACAAGTCGGCCCACAAGAACATGACTCTGTCAGGCAAGGTTCTTAAAAAATATCGGCTAATTCACCAGACAAGGCAATTTGGCGTAACATATAACACACTGCGGGAGAGGAGGCCTACTGACAAAAAAACCTACATACATTCAAGCAATTACTCAGAAGGTTCAGGATTTCTACCATAATGCAGCACGAATGACAACTGACAAACAGGACACAATCACACGCAAGAAAATAAAGCATCAGAGAATGATTCTGACTGATACAGTATTGAACCTCCACGAGTAGTTCACCAAGAAGGAACCAAGAGTGAAGCTCAGTTATTCATCCTTCTGTGCCTTACGTCCATTCTATGTCACAGCTCCAAGACCGTCGGATCATAAGACATGCCAATGTCAGTACCATGACAATGCTAAGCTGATCCTTGAAGTCCTAAGAGGAAATGGTGTCGTCAAGTCTGACAAACTGGAGGATAGTTTTGAACTAGTCTGCTGTTCACAGACAAGCGAGGCATTTCTTCTGCGCTCCTGCACCCGGCGTCTCCAAAAACATACACTTCCCACACCACAGCCAGACCAGACCAATGTTGAATGGCAGCAATGGCAACGAGCTTAGGATCAAACAGCAGACAGGCTCCACTTCAACACAAGACTTGTGATGCACAGTGGCACGCTGGGAGAGCTTCTTTGACAATATGAAGACAAACCGAAGACAGAAACAACAACACAGCTCCACCTGCACACTGGCATTTACCTGCACACTGGCATGTACTATACAAAAGAACAGAAGACAGGCTTTTGCACAGTATCAGAATTCAAGCGGCAAGATGCGTCTGCCATTTGGACTCACATGGAACCAGTCCTGACAGACATTCATTTAAAGTTTCCAAAAGTTGATACTATTCACTTTTGGTCAGATGGCCCCAGCAAGCAATACAAGAACAAGAAGAACTTTTCTCTCCTCTGCAGTGTCCTTCAAGAGAACAACCTGGAATTTCTTTCCCACCTCACATGGGAAGGGAGCCCCTGACGGCATTGGAGGAACTGTTAAAAGGACTGCAGACAACCTTATACTGCGGGGGAATGACATTGTGAATGGGAACATCTTCCATGTGATGGTTGGCAGAAGCCTCTGCAGCACTAAGCTCTATATCATTACTAGAGCTGATATGCAGCCATATGATGCACTCCTTTCTCAACCACTAAAACCTGTACCTGCAACAAGGAAACTCCATCAGGTCACAGCGGTATACCGAAACGATTCTGAGATCCATTGCAGATCACTGTCCTGTTTCTGCAGTGAGCCACTGATGTGCAAATGTTTCAGCCCAACGATATTCAAGTTGACTGCCAACACACCCAGGGTACTGGTTGAGGATAATGGTCCTATACCAATGCAAAAGAAGACAGGTCCTTTGGCAATGTTGATGGAGGAAATGGAACAGGAGGAAAGTGCGCAAGAGCCAATGGAGCAAGAACCACTGACCAAGACTGGACCTGACGGTACTGTGACAGATCTATCTGATGATGTAGTTGATTGCGTAGATTGAATTGCGGTCATTTATGACCAGATCTGGTGGTTAGCAAAGGCTGTCACTGTGGACGCTCATCATCAAGATGTGGAAGTAGAGTTTTTCCACCCTCATGGGCCCAACACACGATTCTATCCAAAAGGAGGGGGAAAGGATATGTGCTTCATACCATTTGACCATATTCTGGTCAAACCTGTGGAACCGTCATCACCAGGTCGTGTAAGCAGGACGAGGGAGATATACAACCTGTGTGCTGAAGTCATGGACTTCATAGAGGAGAAACATATACAGCATGTACTTCCTGATAAAGCTACATGAGTGGTAGAGTGATGTAAAACAGGGAGTCAGGGAATACTCGCAGGAGTTCACAAATTATTAGTATTTTTGTGCCAGATGTGTTTTGTGGTATTTACGCAGAATGCTTTCTGTATTTTGAAACATTTCAGTTTATGGAAAACTGTAAGACGTAGTTATTCATTTATCTGTTCTTCACGTCCAATATACAGTTTACAGTCTAGTTTACAGAAGAATATGATCTATAATATTTTATGAGTGGGGGGCACTACATGACAGTTAAATAGGAGGTCAGTGATAATGAATAATCTTATTGCTACTGGTAATGATTTGTTTTTTACTTATGATGATTATTAAGGGGTACTTTTAATAATGATAGCCTATTGCTAATTGAACATGTTTCTTATTGAATGTTTGCCATAGTGCTCACAATTGTTATTTGTTATCTGTTCTTCACATCCAATATACAGTTCACAGTCCAGTTTACAGAAGAATAATAAGAAATATGAGTAGGGGACACTAGACGACAGTTTAAGATGATGTCAGTGATGCATTGTACATTATTCCTACTGGTAATTACTTTATTTTTTTACTATGATGATTTGATATTTGATGATATGGGGATGGGGTACTTTTAATAATAATATTGCTTAATTGTACCTTATATTCCTTGAAAAATGTTTGTCACAGTGCTCATGATTGTTATTTTTTGGACCAAATAGTTAAATAAAGTTACTAAGCAAGAAGCCATTGACTTGAGTTGTATACAGTTTGGAATTGTATGTTGTAATGAGGCCACTGTCACCACCGTCAGATTAGTATCACCACCGTCGGTTCTAAAGTCACCATCATCAGAGGGCTTTTTTTTTGGTTTTAAATGAAAATGCTTAGAATATGTTTCTTCAGTGCTGTTCTGTCATTAAAGTTGTCATGGTTAAGTTTTGGTTTGGCTTTGTTTTTCTGTTATTTTCATTTTTTCATCTCTTTTGGGTTAGGTTTGGCTTTATTTATTGTTAGTTTTCAGTCATCAGTTATTTTCTGTCAATTTTCACTTCACCTCCTCAGCAGTCAGTCACACCTGATATCATTTACCAGTCAATTAGCCAGACCCTGGTTCCACCTGTGAAGTGTTCTATTTAACCTGCCTCTGCCTTCAGTTCAGCACTGGGCCGTCATCATTCCACACCTCTCCATGCCAGTCCCTGTTTTTGCCTTGGAAGATTTGTTTTTCTTGTTTAAGGTTAGTCCTGCCAGTTTTCTATAGACTCTTACTTTGCTGTTTGTCCCTGGAGAAGTTCTGCTCTGTGTCCTGGTGTCTCCAGAGAACTGCTAACTGGACTAGCCATCCTGGAAAGGCTCTGCTCTGTGCCCTGGTGTCTCTCAAGTTCTGCTAACCTGACTAGCCGCCCTGGAGAAGCTCAGCTCTGTGCCCTGGTGTCTCCAACGAACTGCTAACCTGTTGTGGCTACGGGGCCTGCTAGCCGAGCAGTACTAAGCTTTCCCTGCTGCCTGGATAGTCGTGACTCTCTCTCACTCCGGGCTGTCAGCTCCTGCCATCACATTCATCCCTGACCTTCTGCAGTCCTGAACCTCCGGTCTTCATCACTCACCACCCAGCATACTTCCTTCAATAAAGACTCAAACTTCTAGTCCCGTGTGTGTCCTGAGTTCATCGGTAAACAAAACCCTGACAAAAGTAAGTCTCTTTTAATACAAAAATATGTTTGTTAAATAAAAAACGTGACTTTTTCTATTTAGGCTTAAAGTAAACGTTGTATGATGTTAGATCTTAGGACTACATGTGAAACAGTATAAAAGATTAACAAAAATAAATATTCAACATTTAACAGCATATATATATGTACCAACAATGCCAGATAATGATTTTTAAAAACTCTAAATACATATTAGACCAAATAAAAAAATAATTTCTTTTTATTGTGTCTGATGGTGTTGACAAAAACAAAGTAACTGGTAAAACGCCTATTTTATGAAAAATACAAAAAGAGGAGGTTGCACCCGTACACCGGTACAGCCAAGACCTTGGTCTATAACAATATATCTTCAGATTTTGTCATTTAACTAACTTTTTATTTTCAAAAAACCTGTTTTATCCAAATTTCCAAGAATCAGTGGTATCTGATATAAGTGCTCATGCGCAGCCAGCAAGCGGAAACTAACAAGGAATCACGCACACTGGTGTTACGTGAGTGTGTCCAAATGATTAGCATGTGGGACAACCAACAGATAAATGTGATTCCCCCTGGAACTCGAGGGGGTGAGAGCAGGAACAAAACTCTGATCCAATCCCCGCCTTTCGGACCAAAGGGTAGGGATTGGTCAGAGTTTTTACAGGCCTGCACCTCTCACAGAGATAGATTACCAACTATAGCTTTTGTTGTTGTCAAAGTACTTTAAGTTTAGCTTTACTAAAGTTTACACTCTGTTTATCACATTATGTAAAACATATATCGTGCGGATCTGCTGTTCATCTACTCTGAGATTTTGTTGGCTGCTCACCCAGAGAACCATTGATCATTTTGTAGATGTAACAAATCAAGATCTTCACCAGCAATTGATTTTCACCTTTCAGAATGCTTTTACTTTTATAAGGGGGATTGCTTCCTGCATGCCTGTTACATGTAACCTGCTCTGCACACATGTTGTGGTTCAAATATCCCAGCATCCTAGTGGAGTGTCACAGAGCACAGTTAAAGCAAGATTTGTTATTTATTTCAATACACCCAACGCAAGTTGCTAAGTTTGTTGAGTGGTAAATCCACTCTTCTTGTCATTTTTGTTCCCACTTTACTAATTAGAATTACCTTTAAATTATGTTGCCCAACATATTGGACCAACCTTCAAATCGTCGACTGCAGGTGTTCTAGTAACTACCATTAATACAGGTGTGTAAAATACAGCCCCTTGACAGATTAATAAAGACATAGATTAGCAGGTTTGGGGTGAAATAAGTTAAAGCTGGTGGTCGTGTCCTACTTATCTAGCTGAAAAGGTCTCACAGGAACTGTAAACAGGGTAATACTCGTTAGATTCAGAGGTCTTTAGAACCCCAGCTACTCTGAGCTTCAACCCAAAATAGAGACGGACGGAGGAGGGGGTTTAGTTCAAATCCGACAACAACAGCAACTATGACCAGCTGAGTGGCATTGTCCAGTTCAGAGAGGACTACTCAAACTCTGACATTGGAGAAACTAAACAACAACTACATAAACGCAGGGCACAGCACAGGAGGGCCAGCAGCTCAGGGAAAGATTCAGCAGTCCACTTACACCAAGAACAAAGGGCACTCTTTTGATGACAATGATGTCCAGATTTCGGACAGGGAGAACAGATGGATTGAAAGACGCCATCTTGGTCGAAACAGAAAAGCCATCCCTAAACAGAGGGGGAGGATTGTGCTTCCAACTCCCCAGTGTGCCCACAGCTCGGTCCTCCAACACATTCCAGAGAGATTACATCAGCAGTCCTGTCATTATTCAGGTGACCAAGCACTCCACTCACACCAAGCAATAGCTTCTAACGACCCAGGACAGTAGCAGGTGGGTCATTGGTTTCCATCTGACTTAGAACGCACCTTGGAGGATGGACCTCCATGTCCTTTAAAAACAGCAGGGCACCAACTGCAGGTTGCTCAAGTATGAGCCACCAGAACTGACAAAGACTCCTGGATAGATGTCGAAATGTTTTCAGAAAGAACTGAGTGATAGTCTAGTTGCCTCCGATTTAAGCCTGTTTGCTGTTGTGATGACCTGGATAACGGGGAATTTGCACAGGCATATGAACAAATGAATGACAGGGAGAAAGACATTTTTTTTTTACAAGAATAGGCAGTGAAGAAATGAGAATAAAGGTGCTTAAACAACAAAAGTACAACATTAGAACTGATATTAAGATTCTATCCTTCTGATTTTAGGCATGGGTTTTAATGTCTCAGTACTAATTACCTTTTCTCTTTAAGTACTATTTGAGAGACAACTAAATTTATCTGAAATTACAATTGCGCCAAAAGTATTTTATTTTGAAGGCCTGAACTTAAAATGTTGTTTTGAAAGTCTTGACTGTAAGTGTTGGTTTTGGAGTGCCCTCTGTTTTGTGAAGTGACTGAGTTCACTGGATGTGAAGGGGTCTTCTGACTGCATCACCACATCTAGAATGAAGCCTGACCTGAAACTCCCTTCTTTTATTTTCTTATTCATTGGACTTTCTTTCCCCGTGGAACACTGTCCACCTAACTGCAACTGCGACTGGAGAATCAACAGTGTGTCGTGTACTGGAGTTGAAGTTGTGCCTGTTTTCCATTGCTCCGTACAGGAGGTGTAAGTAATTAGTTAATGACTCAAAGGTTAGCCGGTGATGCTGGCATTAGAGCTGATGTTTATTATTTGTGTTTTAGGTGGTTTGTGAGGACAAAGCTTGCTTCTATTCGTCAACACACGTTTGCCAATTTGCCCAACATTTCCCACATGTAAGACCTTCATTTTCATCAAGGTTAACCTCTTTTAAATGTGTGTAAGTGGCAATAGAATGCAGTCTAGAAAAAATCGGTCTTGTTTCTATTCCAAATCAAATGAGTTAAGGTACTACTATTTTTTTTGTATTATACTAGCAGTATGGAAAACTGACTTTTCATGTACACTTGCATAAACAGATACACACACTGTGAACAGGACTGATGATGTAGTCTTCATCCTGACAGTGTGTTGAATTAAAATGATCTGGTGCTCCACAGATTTTTCCTGACACTGTCAACAAATGCATTGTTTGTGCCTATGAAACTATGATGAAATGCTTATTAAGATGCATGTCAGATATTGCTACATATAGTGCATGACCTTTTTTCTGCCACTTATACAAGTTAAACTCAACGCAATCTGCTCCCTGCACAGAATATTTCAGCCCATGATGGTAGCCTTTGAGGGACACATTGCTGTGAAACAGTAACTTTTGAAAGATAAACAAAAATGTTTTAAAGAATATGGATTTTTGATGCCTGATGAAATCAGAATGGGTAGCCTTGTGTGTGGTCTGGTCAAGCAAGCCTGACCAACAGAAAAATGGATAGACAAAAGCAAAGACACAGAAGAGACCACATTAGATTTACCAAGACTGGTCCACTTGTTTTAAAATTCTGTTTGTTTTTGTTTATTCACCATCCAATCCAGCATGATTTTTTATTATTCCTTTGTGCCTGTGAACCCAGCGGTATTACGTCATTACTCAGTCACAAATTTGGTTCTGAATTCCAAAGAGAGTAACCGTGCCAAACCAGAGATAACCTTGAGACAGAATTGAATAGATGTGTTGAGGTGATCCTGGTACGAGTTCCTGTCATTTCCAGTCACAGCAACACCAGTTTATTGAAAATAAACTCTTTTAAACACTCTTCTTGTGTTGGTTGAATTACCACGTCTCCAGATTCTGAGGGGCCATTACATTTTATTGGATAATAGTGCATTTCGGGTTTTCCTGTGGAATCGGGAAAATGTTCAGTTTGTTTTCATCCTCCTGTTGTGCAGGAGTTCTGATGGAGATACTTGAGTTGTGGCATGTGGTGTTGCTCTGTAGTGTTGCAGAAAATCAGTCACTGCTGTCTTCCAATCTTTCTGCATGTGTTTGGCAGTCAGTATAGGCTCTTTAAGCACTCTATTCCATCTTTCCACTGCACCAGTAACAGTACCAGTAAAGGTTACTGCAACAGTAACCTTTACTGGAATGTAGATGGCATATTCTCTGCAAGAAAATTTGCGTAGGTGCTAGAGGAGCTGTGGTCACTTGTCAGTCACTATGTAGCCAGGGTGTCCCTCTCTGCTGAGAACCAATGTTTGGTTCTTCCATTTTTTTTTTTATTTCATGTCGGTCATTTTGCTAAATACGACCGCTTTATAGAAGCAGCCAATCCCAGTAAAATGCTGACGGGTGTAATGGATGGTGCTCTGGGAACCAAGGAACCAAGGTGACAAGGAAGGCTGGCAGGTATAGGCAGGAGAATGCATGATGCAGGAGGTTGCAGACAGAATCAGACCGGATCAGGTGTGCAGACAGAATCAGAACTGATCAGGAGATGCAGATGAGTTCCCAGACAAACATAAAGAATCCAGGAATGACCTTAACCAGGCGGAGACACTAGCACTAGTTAAATCAACTAAAGAGGACAGGGCCTTGAGGAGGTCCAGGGAATAAACAGATGAGAAGATATAGGCCGTGGGCCAGAATCTGTACGGTGACTTTTCGTATGAACTGTCAGGGGGCAACTTTCTTGCACCGGGATAAGTTGCTACACATAGCAGTGATCTCAAAACACCAATGTTCCCACGTTTTCACTTGCACATTAAGAAGTTATAGCCGATAAAAAATCTAAACTGTGGCGCTCCAGTCCAATAAGTCACGTGATTCGATTTTTGCTGCTCAGCCAATCCGATCGCTGTATTGTCAGCTGAGCGAGTTTACCACGTCATCATGGCTGCGCCCGTAAGATGGTTGTTTCTGTTGTGTCTGTTTCCAGACGAAGAAAGCCCAATAATAGCATTTTGTGGCGCCACCTGGCAGAGATCTTGATGGCAAGAAAAAAATAAATAGCCCAGACCATCCATCCATTCATCCATTCATCCATCCATCCATCCATTCATCCATCCATCCATCCATTCATTTTCTAACACGCTTATCCCTGCGTTCGCGAGGTGCCGGTCCCTATCTCCAGCTGTCAATGGGCGAGAGGCGTTGTATAAACTGGACAGGTCACCAGTCCATCGCAGGGCAGAAATAGTCCAGACTTTTGCCCAATTTACTGTGATATCACCAAGACCTGCTGCGCTAGGATAGCACAGGTGTCGTTGTGCCAAACGACTTATCCCCGCCAGAATTTGTATTCCCTGCGCCAAGAGCGCATTCAGCTGGAAGAATGAATCTAGTCAACTCCGCCTCATTTCCAACCTATTAGGCGTGGAAATGAGGATGTTTTACTTTTCTTAACGAAATATAGCAATGGTGTCGTTACATTATCGTTCATCCATCCATCCAGTATAATACGTTATGAGAAAGAAAACGGTCATTTCCAGATGTGTCACGAAAATATTAGCTTTATGTTATTAGATTGTCGAATGTCTGTCTGCTGAAACCAAAATCCACCTTCCTAAGTCCATCACAGCTGTCTGCTGGTTCTCTTTTTTTCTTTTTTGGTAGCTAAACCCGCATGAATAGATTATATAAAGCGGATTTCACGTGTGATCAAATGAACACTGAATAAAGGCACAGCCAAAATTATCAGATTTAATAAGATTTTAATTCAACCAAGAACCTTATCGAGATATTAACCGTATTAAGAAAACGAGATATGTCTCTTTTAAAAATAGAACAACGTATTAGGAGTTTAAAAAAAATAAATTTCATTTTACTAGAATGTGATGTTTAAAATATTTAGACTTCACAAAGCTGGAGGTTAAAACTTTTATTGATTTCAAAAATACAATACAAAATTCTACAAATTCCGAAGGGGATAACTCGTTTGGCACAACGAGTTTATACAACGCGTCTCACCCATTGACAGCTGGAGCTCGGCACCAGCACCTCGCAAACCCAGCGGGGATAAGCCTGTTAGAAAATGGATGGATGGATGGATGGATGGATGGACAGATGGTCTGGGCTATTTATTTTTTTCTTGCCATCAAGATCTCTGCCAGCTGGCGCCAGAAAATGCTATTATTGGGCTTTCTTCATCTGGAAACAAATGCATACAAACATCTTACGAGCGCAGCCATGATGAACTGATGAACGCGCACAGCTGACAATACAGCGATCTGATTGGCTGAGCAGCAAAAATCGAATCACGTGACCTCTTGGACCGGAGCGCCACAGTTTAGATTTTTTATCGGCTATAACTTATTAATGTGCAAGCGAAAACGTGGGAACATTGGTGTTTTGAGATCACTGCTATGTGTAGCAACTTATCCTGGTGGAAGAAAGTTGCCCCCTGACAGTTCATACGAAACTTCTTAAGGAAGCGTCCTACAGATTCTGGCCCACGGCCTAATACTGAAGAACCACACATGCAGGCAGCAGGACAAGACGAGACGTTCTGGCAGGGAGTGGCTGGGTGAGGCCAGTACATGTAGGCAGAGTGACAGGTGAGCAGAGGAGACTAATTAGTGGTGGCAGCAGGTGGAACCAATTAAGGTGACTGGTGGCTGAGAGGAATGGAGCATAGAGTGGAATAAATCAGTCCAGAATATCCAAACAAAAACCTAAATCCTGACAGACAGGTGAAAGCGCATTAATTTGAAATAGATACAGTAGTAAAATGACTTGCGAGTAAATATAAGTAAATCAAAATAATGATGAGGATCTAAAATATTTTGATGCGGTGTAACAAAAAATACATTTTGCTACTTTTCATTATCACCACACATTTCTTGATCCAGCCTCATTTCTCTCTTTGCTTTACTAGGAGTGCATTTGTATTGTTTTTTTTCCTTGTACTATCAACCAACCACAGCTAGCAAAGAGGTCAACCACACCTTTTCTCTGAGATAATTTCTGTCGTCTCCTTCCTCAGAGTCACTCTCAGCAGCGATTTGAATCACACTGAAGCTTGCGCTCTGAGAAGGATGCAAGTACCCAGTTTGATCCCAACTGCCTGCATTCAGGGTCCCTGAGCAAGACCCTCAACCCCCGACTGCTCCCCCGGCGCCACACATGGCAGCCCACTGCTCCCCAACGGGGATGGGTTAAAAGCAGAGAAACCCTCATGGAGTGGTGGCCTAGTGGTTAGAGCGCAGAGCTTCGGTCCCAGATGTTCTGAGTTCAACTCCCACAAGCTGCCATTCTGGCTCCCTGAGCAAGACCCTTAACCCCCGATTGCTCCCCAGGCGCCGCACAGTGGAAGCCCACTGCTCCCCAAGGGGATGGGTTAAGATGCAGAAGTGAATTTCTCCATTGTGAGATCAATAAAGTTCAATTATTATTATTCAATTATTATTAATCTTAGCCAAACCAATTTGCTCGCTGAAAAAAGAAAACACTGTTAGATGTCATCTGACTGAAATGTATCTGAGTTTAACTCCCTATCAGTAGTGAATGCTTTAGGTATTGCAAGTCTCGACAGTTGTGTTATGCATCTGCTATGTTATTCTGCCCCCTGCCCTGCTCTGTTGGTTTTGTGGCTGGCTGTCTGCTCTGCCTTTCTCTGCTCTGCTTCACTAATTAGTGGGAGCAGGGGCACCTGTGCTGGTTCAAATTACCTACATTATTTCCACCAGTGATTCTACCTACAGATACCTACCTCTCTCAGCCAGTCTCTGCCAGATTATTGAAAGCCTTTTGTGAGAGTAGACCATCCAACATTCTTTAATTGCCTTGCCTGCCTGTCTGTGTCTGTGACAGGGATTTCCCTATTCCCTGTCGGACTCTTCTTGAAATTGACCTACGGATCTGTTCATTGATCAAGCGCCCTGTCTAGCCCTCTAGAAACCTCTGTCTGCCTCAGCCCACTGTGTTTAAACCCCGCATGGTTTCTGGATCTGCTTCAGCCCTGCTTACTGTGTTCGGTAGCTGCTTAGCACAGTGAAGAGGGTTTAAAGGAGCAATAAGTAAGATATTTATCCATCCATTTCTGACACGCCTATCCCTTGTGGGGTCGCGATGGGTGCTGGTGCCTATCTCTAACTGTCAATGGGCGAGAGGCAGGGTACACCCTGGACAGGTCGCAAGTCTATCACAGGGCAACACAGAGACAAACAGGACAAACAACCATTCTCACACACACTCACACCTAAGGAGAATTTAAAGAGGCCAATTAACCTAACAGTCATGTTTTTCGACTATGGGAGGAAGCCGGAGTACCCGGAGAGAAACCACACATGCACATGGAGAACATGCAAACTCCATGCAGAAAGACCAAGGGCAAGGGTAGGACTTGAACCCATCTTCTTGCTGCATGGCAACAGCGCTACCCACTGCTCCACTGTGCAGCCCAAGATATTTATCATAAAATCATTCTCATTTGTCACCCCAAATGAAAGTTACATTCACCATAAACAATTTGTCCTCTCCATCTACAATGTCTTAGTCAAGTTTTTCTCCTTTCAAACCTAGAAGTACAGTCCAGAAATACTTCGGTGCAGTGTGTAGCCCGTGTTTACTTCCTGGTACCTGAGCCAGTCATATGAGAGTTCCCAGGGTTCCCAAAGCAGAGCAAAGCATTTGGTATTTTATTTTGTCATTAGAGCAGCAGCTCTTACATGGAAGCCAGTAAGACAAACAGATCAGAAATAGAGGAGAATAGAACATCATATACCTATCGTGTGCAAGTAAAAATATATTGGAGTTTCACAGCAACAACAGACTGTTGCGTAAATGGCTGTTCTCCGTGAAAGGCATTGCAGATGTGTTGTTCTGACTTTAACCACTAGGTGTCATTATTACTTATTGTTCCTTTAAATAACACCACCTTTAGGCCTACATCAACTTATAATAGCGTAAATATATGATATATATAATTTATGGAAAATTGCGATTGGCACAAACTACACACCTACAAGGAAACAGTGTCAACTACTTTTTGAGCAATACTGGTAAAAGGACAAATGAACATCCCGGTTATTTCAATACCTCACACCATCCCATCGTTAATTGCTTATGTTCAATATAGCCAATGAATGCTTTAAGTGTTAAGGTTAAACATAATAAAATCTAGAACTGGACCTAACCTGAGGTTTATTTGCACGCATAAGCCCCTCAGGGAGTGTGGGTGGCCTATACAATCAACTCTTACAAAAAAATAGCAAGCTCGTGTTTTGTTGTGTCTGCATGTTGTGTATGCCTCATTAAAAAAAATTATAATGGTAACACATAATGACAATAAAGATTCTTGTTTCTTGATTGACCGATTGATTGAAACTTGATACCTGATTAAACTGTATTTAGATTTTTCATCTTGTATTTTCTGCCACCTCCTTTTTGTGTCGCTTGGGTTGCACGTGGACACGTAATCCATGCACCTCCTTTTTTTGGATGTTGATTGAGTGTAGAATACAGCTACTTTTCAGCAATTCTCTGCCACTAACTTCCACTTTTCTTTAGTGGCAACAGTGTTGTTTCTTTTTGTTAATTATGTCTTGATATTCTTCATATGCTGTGATTAAAGATTTCTTATTCCACTGACAAGAAATTCTCACCCCAAAGTTTCTTATTTTCTGCTGTTGCCATGACGAATTGCGTTATCTGCAGTCCATTGGTGAGGGCTTCTTTCAAGCTTGTGCTTAACTCAGGGTTGACGCTGAGTTTAGTTACCCGGTTGATATCACCTGTTCTGAAACAGAAAACGCAGAGTATGACAGAATGGGGTAGAACTACCCAGAGTATCTGCTTTCTATCAGGGTATGTTGTAGCCTGGGGGCCATTCCGAACTTAGTCCCGCCCACAACGTTTTAGGTCGGGAAGTTCGGTCTGGCATTGCTCAATAGTAGCACGAGTATGCTTGCCCAATATCTGGCGGGCCAGATATTGACAGTAACGTAATCAACCACGTCACCAAAGCGCGCTTGGGTTGAATTCGTTTACAACAACGATGGCTGCCGCTGGAGAGTTGAGGTGTGTAGATTCTGGTATTAGGTCTGTTCTAGAAGATATTGACAGGTTCGTGTGTTGAAGGACTCCTTGGATCCTTACATTCTTTTTGCAACACCGGCAAAAATTGTTAACGCTCGTCTTCTTATGCTAGGCTAACAGTTGAGTTCCGTTGACAACAACTATGCGTCGCTTAACATACGTCACATCCTCTGTTGCTCTTATTGGTTGTAGGTCTATCCAATTGAGTGCAGAGGAATTTTTTTTCCTGGTTCGTCTGAAACACGCCCCATAATCACAGCTTAATGGAGCAGTATCAGACTCAAATTCTGACTAGAATTGAGTATGACCATGTCAGGCTAGGTATGTTGGCCATTTTTTCTGAAAGTGGGACCTGGTGCGTGACCAATCTATTGGGAGCAGTAAACAAAAAATGGTTTGTGTTGTCACTCATATAGGTGCTCAGTTTCAAGTGGAAGGTGATCAAATAGTGTGCTCCATGGCTAGTGCTCCCATACGAGTAGTGTTTCACCTTTCCCTTGTTGTGTCATTACAAATTTTTAAGTTATTTAATGTTTAATAAATAACTCCTGGTCTGTTAGGTATTGTCCAGTGAATATCAGTCCAAGCAGCTGATATTAGGAGAATGAAAGGGTGATTTGAGAACTGGCATTCCTTTAACAGCAAACCCTGGACAAATATGAAAGAAATGACTGACAACCTCTCTCGGAGTACAAGAATTTATTAACAGAAATTAACTGAACATCCAGAGAACATCGCTATAGAATGCTGTTAATCTGAATTAACACTATACTTCAATGAAAAAATCTTCTCTACTAGGCTAGTGAAACTTAACTAAACTAAGAAAAATTAAGATAAAAAGAAGCTAAGGAACTATGTACACACAAAGGAAACAAAAAGGACTAAATAAAAATATGGTTGTGTTCTCACTAAAACCAGGAAGATCGAGCACATTACTTCAGTTCTAAAGTCCTTACACCCGCTCCCTTTAGCTCAGAGAATATACTTTAAAATACTTCTGTTAGTTTATAATTCACTGAACGGCTTTGCATCAAAATACATTAAAGACCTGTTGTTGCTGTATCAACCCTCCAGACCACTCAGGTCTTCTGGTTCTGGTCTACACTGCCTATCCAGAACCAGAACCAAATATGGAGAAACATCATTAAGCTTCTATGCTCCACAAATCTGGAACAAACTTCCAGAAGACTGTAAAAACAGCCGGAACACTGAGCTCCTGTAATAAATGCCACTGGTGGACCCGATATCTAGCCAGACACAGAATTCCAATTTAAAAGGTTTATTGAAGGGGATGAGTCGTGGCAGGTGAGGCAGGCAAGCAGGACCAGACTTGACAGATGATTAATGACTGACTATGCAGGCAGGCAGGAATGAGGAGGGGATCAGAAGATGCAGGGAGTCACTCTCTAAACCAGTGGTGAAGGCAGGGACAGACCAGGCGATGTGGATGGAAGAACCACCAGAACGGGCAGAGCGAACGGCTGGAACTCACAGGGAAACAGGCAGACTTGTGCAGCATGCAGACACTGGCAACTTTCAACAGAAGAGTCCAGTTGGTAGCGACAGGGTACATCACACAAGCCGAGACTGGATGAGACATTTTGGCAGGGATGAGTTGGCTCAGGCAGGTACATATGGACAGGGAAACAGGTGAGCAGAGTTGGAAATAATTACTGGCAGCAGGTGGAATTGATCTGGGCTAACTGACTGGTGAGCGAGGACACTGAGTTGATTAGATAGTGACTAATCTAACCAACTCGAGTCCAAAACAAAACAAACAAAAACCTAAATCATGACAGTTCCTTTAAATCAACACTGCAAAAAGGAGACTAAAAGTAAGTAGGATTTTCTTGAAATTGGTGTATTTGTCCTTTATTTGAGCAAGTAAATAAAATTATCTGCCAATGAAATGCGTATTGAGCTGCACAGTAGCGCAGTGGGCAGCGCTGTTGCCATGCAGCAAGAAGGTCCTGGGTTTGAGTCCTACCCTTGCTCCTTTCCCTGAAGATAGGCACCAGCACCCCTCGCGACCCCAGCAGGGATAGACGTGTTCAAAAATGGATGGATGGATAAAATGAGTATTTGTTTACCCCTAAAATAAGATCATTAGATGCACTTGAAATAAGATGATGGAGTTGAGTTGTTCCTATTCTGAATGCAAAAATCTCATTCCACTGGCAGATCATCTTATTTACCTGCTCAAATAAAGGGAAAATACACTCAGTTCAAGAAAAATGTGCTTACTTTTAGTTCCCTTTATGCAGTGAAAACTAAAAACCCACCTGTTTAGAGTTGCTTTCAGCCCATAATAACAGGAACAAATTAGGCTCATAGATTTGTAACATGGGGACTCAAGTTAAACCACGTTGTGGTTATTTGATCGACAGTTTCATCTTTCAAATATCAGGAGAGATAACATTCTCAGGTAACTGTCACATCGCTTCAGGCCCAGTTGTTGGGAGGAATGAATTCTTTGAGCAGTCTGTGTGGCTTCCTGTTCATGGCCATCTTTACATCAGCCAGCACCTATTGTCTGTGTAGCATTACTGTACTGACCTAAAGCTGTCATTGTTACTCTTGGTAAAACAGAGGCTGAGGGAGCACAGTTTCTGACATTGATCATTGTTGAGCTTAGAGAAATAGGCATGTCATCAAGAACAGCTCATGGAGCAAAGCTGTCTAATTATCTGTCTGCACTCTGTGTCGTCAATCAGTCACACTGGTTTTGAGAGTCAGGGACATTCTCATACGACCAGGTTTCAGTCAGGGTAAAAACAGCATTTTGTTTTTATGTTGTGTCACTGCAGCTGTATAGGAGGACATTGCATAGAAACAAGAACGGGACAAGAATTTTGAGCGAGTAAGGACAAGAATTTTGTCCTCACTCGCTCAGCGCTGTAAGGACAAAATTACCACATTCTGTCCTCAGAGCCCTGGTTTGGAAGTTAAACAGCTTGTTCTTGAGACAACCTTTTGTCTAGTGTAGTGCCCACAGTTATCGTGTGATTGGTCAGAATCCTGAAGTGGCCGTGTTTACCGCTCCCACAAACATTGCTGTGGGAGTGAACCTTCCCACAGGCTCTGCATGGGAGTTCTTGTGAAACACAAAATCTCCAGACCAGAAAGAACGTTACTCTTCCTCTTGCCACCTCAAGTAAATTAATACATTTAGTTATGGTGATAATATGCAGGCCTTTACAGCAATAGTAGGTTAGTTTGGGCCAGCTAGAAGATGAGGAGTGTGATCCATATGCCCTCTTCCAGAATAAAAAAAAAAAATCCCCATTTCTCATTATATTTTTAAGATTAATTCTAATGTTGACCCTAATTTGGAACACATTGGTGGTCTCCCAGCATTCCCAACATCACGGTCTGTACTTCTATGAGCTTTCTCAGCCACCTTGCTGCAAAGTAAGAGCCATTTAATTTCTGCCCACAGAAATACCCCAAGTTAGAGTTCAGCTGGTAGAAGATGTGGCCAAATGGACAAAAGGAATTTAGGTTTGACATTAGCACACGAGTGAAATGTTTCCTTCTGCTAATAATAAGAGTAACCTGACATGAGCTACAGGTTTGGGTGGATAATATTGTACTGGGGCTAACTCAAGCCCCAGTACAGGAACAGCTGGTTCATACAAGTTATTATCTCAGGAGACAAAAATTAATGCATTGTTTTGCAAATCAATATAATACTCTGTGAATAATAAAGCTTCTGATATTGTGTGTGTTTTTTCCAGATACATCTCTGATGATATTGCCTTAAGATCGCTTGAGAGGCATTCTTTTTACAACTTGTCCAGAGTCATGCACATGTAGGTTCAGCTGTGGAGCGGAAAACAGCCTGAAATGTCTTTTTTTTTTCCTTTTTGAACCAGGATTCATTTAAATAAGCTAAACTAGATAATCAATTTTAAAACATGCATGAAAAAACACTCCATATTTGATCTTCTGATTAGAATTTCGACACAGTAAAACAGGTCTGTTTGTGTGTCTGTGTGTGTTTGGTTGTGTGCCCATGCTGCTTTTGTCTATGTGTCCTACAGAGAGCTACATAGCATCAAAACCCTGACATACATTGACCAACAGGCATTTAAAGAACTTCCAAACTTAAAATATCTGTAAGTATCCAGTATTTGAGGATATTCCATTTTCTTTTGAAAACATGAAAAAGGAAAATCAAACATTGAACGCCTTACTGACTGGGATATGTTTTAATGCAGTGGGATCACCAACACGGGCCTAACCTCATTTCCTGTTCTACAATACATTCAGTCCAGACAGGAGGATTTTATTTTGTATGTATTCTAGAGGTGTAAGCAAATTACAAAGTTGTTTGCTAGCCAAGAGAAAACTTTAATGTGCTTTAGCTGCCGTGAATTATTTTAGTCTGATCATTTTCTCTTTTTGTCCAGGGAAATAGTGGAAAATGTCTTCATACGACTTATCCCTGCCAATTCTTTCACTGGAGTATCTGAGAATGCTTTGACCATGTAAGTTGTATTTAGCTGAATTCAGCTGAACAATAAAATTTGGGAATTGCAAATTAGAAATTTTTATACGTTGCCCTAAACCGATTTGGCATGTTGAGCTCAGTAGGACCTCTAAGGCATCAGGCACATACAGCCACATTCAATAAATTAGAATATCATTGAAAGGTTTGTTTATTTCAGTAACTCAGTTCACTAAGTGAAAAGGTTATTCAGATACTTACACATAGATTGATGTTGTCAAACATTTATTTATTATTTAATTATGTTTAATTCGTTATTTTTATACTTATTACACTAGATTAGAATATTAGAACAGATCAATAAAAAATGTAATACAGAAAGGTGGGCTAAATGAAATGTTCAGTACTTTTAATAGGTTGTTATTTTCAAAAGGTTTTCTATCTGACAAATGCAGGTTCCATTACTCATTGGAATGTACCTGGTTCTGGTCTGGATGACTTTGTGCTATAGAGTAGCCAGGTCTGTACAAGGAAAATGCAGCTTTGCTGGGATTCAGCTCTGCCGAACCATCATAGTAAATAACATTGGTTTAACTGGAGTTGAACTGAATTGTATCTAGAGTTGAAACCAGATATTTACAAAAAATCAGACTAACGTTCTTTGGTTTTAGATCAGTTAAGATGAAAATATTTAAAGCAGTTTGTTAAATAGCCAAATAATGAGAGAGAGACTTTCTTTAACTTTCTTCAAAGTAAAGTTTACATTTACTCAGTGTTTGGTGTAACTTCCTCCAACTTCATGACTTGGGTCAGCCATGTTGGGTCTCCATCCACAGGCTTCTCCCAATAGTTTGCTGGGAATTTTAGTCCAGTTTTCCTGATAGGACTGGTGGAACTGGGTCAGATTTGTTTCTTCCACACACCTTTTCAGTTCTGCTCTGAAAGTTCCAAGTCAAAGTCTGGGGACCAGAGTGTGAAATACGGGGGGGTCCGGGGGGGCTCGACCCCCCTGATTAACCCATGAGAACCCCTGAAAGCCTCAAAAGCAAAATTTAAAGGGGGTCTCAAATTGTGTCAAAAAAATTAAAAATGAAATATTTTTTTGTCACTAATGGTCACTAAAAAATTTTTAAGCTCAACATGTCCAGCATTAAAAATTCAAAACATTTAATCAGAAATATCAGAATCAGAATCAGACATACTTTAATGATCCCAGGGGGAAATATGTTCTGTTTTTTGCCAAGTGGAGCCAGCCAATCCTGTTCGCGTATGCAAATTAGGCATGTGCGCGCCAAACAGAAGAAAGACGTAATGCTGACAACAATTAATACTAAAAATGTTTAAATTTTAGTATTAGGAACTGATCTTATCTGTTGTGCCTGTGCACTTTATCTGTTTCACTGTTGGTAATTGAGAAACGTCCTCTCGAGTCCTTGTATGTCTGGTGAATGTGAAGAATTGACATTAAAGCCAACTTTGACTTTGACATTGTAATGGTATAGGCTTACTGCATATTGAGAAAATTTACATCAGTATTGCGCAACACTCGGGAGATGGGGACCCCCCCAAATATTGACAGGTATTTTGCACACTGCTGGGGACCTCATATCCTGTTAGTTGGCCTTTTTATCATCCAATTAAAGTTAGTTTTAGAAAAATATTTCTAACATACTGACCACACAATAGACTTCTTTATTTATCTATAGCACTGTGAGGTTAGGAGATTATTTTGGCACAATTTGACTAGGATTGGCACAGCTTTCAGAAACCCGGTTCACAGTGTTTCCTTCTGTCTCCCTCTTTTTTAGCGTGCTGAACGGCAATGGTTTGACAGAGATCAAGGACTTTGCTTTTAATGGTACCCAGCTGGAAGAAGTGTGAGGTCTTTAGAATCACTTCACCAAAAATAATGAGAACTGCAAAGGATAACACTGTTCATTATGTTATGATATTTGCTCACCATTTGCATGTTTTTGGGGTTTTTTTTGTGTGTCCTTCCTTAGTAAGTCTAAAATATTGCTTTCTGGAGTCTTCTGCTAAAACACATTATTTTAATTCCAGATACCTTCACAGAAATATGGATTTGGAACATATCGCCGAATTAGCATTTTATGGGGTGATTCATGGACCAACTCACTTGTAAGTCTATAAAGTACACTTTCTGCTTCAAATCATTTGGTCACATTATACTTTATGATCACCTTTGAGAACATGGGTGTTCTTATTCTTTATTCAAATATTTGAAATAATACTGTTAAGAGCAATTTGATTCACATCCCTAGCAGATTTAGACTTAGAGACTTTGGTTATGATTGTAAATGAGACAGGTACCTCTCAAAATTTTAAACCATACATAAGGAGAATAATTTTTCAGTAAAAAACCTTCTTATAATTGCTGAGCAGCTTTTTGTCTTTGAGGTTGAAAGACCTCCTTGCCATCACCTTAATCTTTAGCTCCTCCTACAGATTTTCTCAGGTTCCAGTCAGGACTCTTACTGTGCTACTCCAAAACATTAATATGTTGGTAAAATGAAAAAGGTAACTTTAAACCTAAACCTTGCTAGGGGTATGAATAATTTTGGGCTCTGATGTATGTTTTATTAGACCACGTTCAAGCACGATCTTATTGTCGTTAGACTTCAAACTTATAAAGTGGGATATGCCTTGAAACAATATATCATGTTGTGAATATTAGTTACAGACTCTATTTAGAGATTCTTACACAAATAACAACTGATTAGAAACGGATTTGTTCCTTGTTCAGTAACCGTATATCTTGGGCACCTCATTGTTCTTCCAGCGTCGAACTGACATCCCATTCTTAAGCCACAGGGTTCAATATGACGTTGGTCCATCCTTTGCACCTATAACAGCTTCAACTCTTCTGGGAAGGCTGTCCATTAGGTTTTGATGTGTTTATGGTAAAAAATTTTTCACCATTCTTCTGAAAGCGTATTTGTGAGGTCAGACACTGGTGATAGAAGAGAAGGTCTGCCTCTCAGTTTCAGCTCTAATTCATCACAAAGGTGTTCGATCAGGTTAAGCTCATGACTGTGTAGGCTAGTCAAGGTCATCGTAGGAATGTAGATCAACTGGTAAATCAAGAGCTTCGCCTTTTGACTCTCTCTTCACCACGACAGAATGGTATAGCGTCCGCTTCACGGCAGACACAGCACCCATTGATCTCTCGCTCTATTTTTCCCTCATTTTTGAACAAGGCCCCAAGCTCTTCTACTTGGGGCAGGACATCCCTGACCCAGAGAAGGCACTCTACCAGGATATTGATATCTTTATCAAATGTGCCATATAAATAAATCCATCCATTCATCCGTCCATTCTCTTCAGCGTATCCGGGGTCGGGTCTCGGGGGTAGCAGCTTCAGTAGGGAGGCCCAGACGTCCCTCTCCCCAGCCACTTGGGCCAGCTCCTCAGGAGGAATCCCAAGGTGTTCCCAGGCCAGCAGAGAGACATAGTCCCTCCAGCGTGTCCTGGGTCTCCCTCTGGGCCTCCTCCCGGTGGGACGTGCCCGGAACACCTCACCAGGGAGGCGTCCAGGAGGCATCCTGACCAGATGCCCGAGCCACCTCAACTGGCTCCTCTCTATGTGGAGGAGCAGAGGCTCTACTCTGAGTCCTCCCCGGATGACTGAGCTCCTCACCCTATCTCTAAGGGAGAGCCCAGACACATTACGGAGAAAACTCATTTCAGCCACTTGTATCCGGGATCTCATTCTTTCGGTCATGACACAAAACTCATGACCATAGATGAGAGCTGGAAAGTAGATGGACTGGTAAATCGAGAGCTTTGCCTTTTGGCTCAGCTCTCCCTTCATCCAAAGGGACCAGAACAGCACCCGCTTCACAGCAGACGCAGCACCAATCAGCCTGTCGATCTCCCGCTCCATCTTCCCCTCATTCATGGACAAGACCCCAAGATACTTAAACTCCTATATCCCAGCATCACAGTTCAGGCAGGAATGCAGCTTTCAAAAACCCCACATCAAAAAAGTCTCTCAGCTACACTACAATCTTGCTGAAATAGATACAGACAATACCCCTGATCAAATGCACCTGAACGGTGCATTTACACATAAAGCTATACAATTTTCCACTGAAGTTCTTTTACATACACAACATATACACAATATGCAAAATAAACTAAAAGTTCCAAATCAAACAAAGGTTTCAGTCATCTTCCACCATTATCTTTAGCCCAATTGTCTGTACCAATTTAATGGATGATTAGAGAATTCCCTCCAGGTGGAATTTATTTGGCTATCTTAATTTATTCACCCCATGAATGTTGACCTCAAAGAGAAAGAACTTAGTGATCTTCAAAATACAAGCGCTACAGAAACAAACCAAACTTTCTGTTACTCAGTGTAAGCGTTCTCTTCGCCCTGGTGAGAGAAAACTGCTTTCCAGCACCCTCAGAGGTCCCCTTTCTTCCTTAAAAACTGGCACCTCCACCCTAGTCTGCCACTCCTGCTGTGTTATTCCAGCCCTCCATGCAACATCGAAGGGGCACGTGAATCATGACAGCCCTACAATGTGTAGATCCCCACTGCTCTTTGCAGTGAGCCAAATCCAGAAATGTTTACTTGCGCAACACTGGAGGGTACTCCATAATGAATGAGCTGTTTAATGGGTTGTTGTGCTACAGAGCAGAATTTATGGTTCTGCAAATGGGCCAATCCTCCAGGCCCTGTAACAGTAAATAAGTCCCAGACCATTGTACTATTACCATCAAGTTTGACTGTTGGTGTTATATTATTGTTCTAAAACACTGCATGTGTTTGATGCCAGATGTAATGGGAAACATGCACTCCAAAGTCAGTGATTTACATATTATCCCTATGTAAAAGTGCTTTCAGGAGCAGATTAACGGTCCACGATGTGAAGGACACATTTTGCGCGATGTGAACGGCATGAATCGGGCAAACTAATCGAAGCAAAACTGTGAGCAGTACTGTAGATGCATGAATAGAGCCAAGCAAAACTGTGAATGTACCTTAACAGATTTAAGTTTCCTTGTTTCTAATCTGTTTGGATTTCTTTAGACTGTAGTTAATTATGGTTAATTCATGATGTAACAAGAGTGGCAATGGTTTAGATAGCCTTTTTCCCCTTAATAAAGTAAACCATCATTCAAAAGATGAGATTTGTTTGTACTCAGGTCATCTTTGATTATCTGAAACATGGAAGGACGACAAAAAGCCAAAACACTAATCTGTGTTTTGGCAAAATAAAATGCACCCCCATTTTATTTTATTTTATTTAAAAAACTGACTTCAAGAACTACATCAAACATGCTTTTGAATCTAGGGTACTTAAGTGGCGCAGGAGTTAGGGAGCTTGTCCTGCTTTTGACGGGTTGCCGGTTTGATCCCCCAGTCTGACTGTCTCAGTTGTTGTGTCCTTGGGCAAGAAACTTCACCCGAACTGCCTGGGGGTGGTCAGAGGGCCGGGTGACGCTGATGCATGACAGCCTCACCTCTGCCAGTCTGGCCCAGGGCAGCTGTGGCTTCTAACACAGCTCACCACTGTCAGGGTGTGAATGACTGATTGTAGTGTTAAGCTCTTTGTGCATACAGAACAAAATTTCATTCTGTACGCACTCTGTGCATACAAAATGACAAATAAAGTTGTCTAAGTCTTTGGGGTCGTCGGACCACTTAAAGAGCTATACAAGTACAAGCCAAGTCATACTCATGTGAGTTAATTCATTATTCTTAATTCTTTTTCCAGAGACCTTTCAGAAACCAAAGTAAACTCTTTGCCTTCAATAGGCATGAGCAACATTGAGAAGCTTCAAGTTAGTAAAACATGGGAACTCAAAGCTCTGCCTCCGTTGAGTGCCTTTCTTCATTTGCAGAGTGCTCACATGACCTTTCCAAGCCACTGCTGTGGTCTTAAAATGCTTAAAAGATGGAGAAGGTGAGTAGGAAAACAAGAAGCGAATGGTTTCCATGTTCTTTACTTTCCAACTAACCCCAGCACTCACAATACAACAAATTAATATGAAGTAAAGGGCCACCATATCAGAACTGATATAATTTGTAATGGATTAATAAAAGAGAGCAAGCCAAGCAAGATATAGTTGACTAAAATGACTTAGAAAAGATGCCATTGCTTTCCATTGAAGTTTAACTTGTTGTGATAGTTGGATCTTAGGTTATAGTTTTATTGTGTTGTGTTTTCACCATTGCCTTGTTTGGTTGTGTCTTGCCAAATTCAGCTAGATTCTAGTTCATTTTAGTTCCTTCCTTGTGTATTAGTTTCTTAGTCTTTTCTTGGTTTATAGTTCTATTCGAATAGTTTTTGTAAGATCTGTTAGATTTGTCCTTTGTTTTTTTTTTTACTTCTTCATTCAGCTCCTGTTAATTAGTCTCCTTCCCTCAGCTCCGCTACCTTCCTCCTGCATCAGCTGTTCCTCATTTTTACCTAATTGCTCCCACCAGCTCTCCATGGCTTTCTTCACACTTCCCTCAGTATTTAAAACTCTTTGGTCACACCACTACCCGCTAGATTCTTCTGTTGCAGTGCCCCATTCTCAGTTGCGCTCCTGTGTTGTATTCTTGTTTTCCTTGTGTTCCACCAACTGTTACTTTATTTTTGTTGATATTAGAAAACTCTGCTGACAGTTCATTTTTGCATTGGAGTCCTGCCTCAACCTACTATCGTGAAAAAAATTGTGTTTAAAAATTGCAAGGTGAAGAAATAACAAAATGTGGTTGAGCAGTTGTTAGGGTTGATCAACTTGGCTAACCAAGCCAGACTTTAGGCCAGATTTGGACAGGACATGGACAGGAAATGTATATGATGTATATGCTTAAAAGAAGTTTAGAATTTGATGCAACATTTCATAATGGGCTAAATGGGAGAAGTGAAAAGCCGACCTTAAAACAACCACAATTAGGATGCCAATGAACGTGCACTGTTTTGAGGGTTGTCCATCAAATGTCAGTGGACAACTTACAATCAAATTACGATCATTTAATACTACTGCTCTGATATTAAGTAGATGCTACCAAAACAAGGTATCTCCTGTAACATGAAAGGTTGCAATTATTTCATAATGTATGTGTAGCAGAAAACTCTCTTAGCATTGTTCATTTTATCTTCATACAGATTAATTTTTCTCAGGGTTGCCCATACGTCTTGTCAAAATGTAGCCTAATTAAAGACATTGAAAGACAGATTAACCCAGTTTAATAATCTTAAATGTTGTTAAAATCCCTGCCCCTTCATTCCTGCCTGTGTACAGAGTTTCACTCTCTCTTTTTAATCTTGCATTTCCCCTTCTGCACCCACTGACACAATAAACAGCTTCCATTGGATCCTTAAAACCATAACACCTACTTTTTTCCATGTTTTCTGGACCAAACCTGCTGGCTGTGATGTCATTGTTATCATGCCTTTGCACATGCGGGTCAGTTTGGAGCCAAAAACAGTTTATACTGGAGTCAGATATTGGCAACATTTTAAAAGTAATGGGAACAAATCAGAATTGAGGATTAAGACCATTAATGCTCAAGTATGAACAAAGCCTTTGTGAGCTATATTGTGCATGTTATCCTTTAATACCTGAGCCAGTACTTTGATGATGTGCACATGCTCTACTTTGTGGATTGCTGTGATTAAATCCTTTGTCTTTTGTATGCCCTAAACACAGAGAGGCAATTTTCTGCAACCTAACCAGGGCAGCTCTTGCAAAGCTACAGAAGTCCTCTCCGGATTTCTCGGATAAGCCTCTGGGAAACGGTCTCTTCTATCAACTGAAAGACAACTCTGTGGCCCCAACTGCTGGAAGCGCATATCATGATCTGAACAACCTCAGCAGCGGGTGTTCAGAGAAACAGGCTCAAGATGAGGGCTTGTTTCTTGTGGATTTATCCTCAGAGCAGTTTGGAGAAGAGTTTGACTTTGCTCTGTGTAATGATCTCTACAAAGACAACGGACCCATGTGCACACCTCTGCCTGACGCCCTGAACCCCTGTGAGGATGTGATGAGTCAAGGCTTCCTACGGGTGTTGGTCTGGGTGGTCAGTTTGTTAGCCATTTCAGCAAACTCCTTTGTGTTGCTCGTCCTATTGACATCCAATCAGAAGCTGTCTGTCACCCGTTTCCTTTTGGGTCACCTGGCTTTTGCCGACGGCTGTATGGGGATGTATTTATTGTTGATCGCACTGGTTGATTTCTACACACACTCTCATTATTACCATTACGCTATTTCCTGGCAAACGGGAAGTGGCTGCAACCTGGCAGGGGTTTTATCAGTGTTTGCCAGTGAGTTATCTGTGTACACATTGACTTCAATCAGCTTTCAGCGCTGGCACGCAATCTTCAATGCCATGAGGCCGGATAGACAAATGAGGCTTCGGCACACAGCTGTGCTGATGCTGATTGGGTGGTTACTTTGTGGGACCATTGCCTTTTTGCCAGTGCTTGGGGTGAACACTTACCAGAGAGTGAGCATTTGTTTGCCTATGGACACTGAGACAGCTGTTGCTCAGTTTTATATTGTTTCTGTTCTGACTATAAATGTTCTGGCTTTCATAGTAGTCTGCCTATGTTACCTGCACATCTACTATATGGTCCACAATCCCCAGCATGATTCCAGCAGGTGTGACACCAACATGGCCAAACGCATGGCTGTTCTTATTTTTACCAACTTTCTGTGCCTGGCTCCTGTTTGTTTCTATGGTTTGTCTGCAGTGCTCCACCAGCCACTGATGACAATAACCGATTCTAAGGTTTGCACCTTTCTCTACAGTTTCAATCTATTTTTTATTTTTATTTTTTTTCCTTTCTGAAAATTAAGTCTAATTTGGTAATTTTCTCCACAGGTTCTGCTCGTGCTCTTCTATCCGCTGAACTCTTGTGCTCACCCCTTTTTTTATGCCATCCTGACTAAGGCATTTCACAGAGATATCCTGTTGCTGTTCAGCCGGATGGGACTGTGCCAGAGGCAAGCATACCTCTCTCGAAGCCATTTTCTCAGCATCACTCCACACATTTACAGAGAGACGTTGCCTGGCCGCACAGTCAGGCAACAACATCCAAAAGCATGAGTCACCCATTTACTTCTAGAACATACTATTTTGTAGTCTCTTTCTTTGTCTCTGTTATCAGCAATTACTTTCTATTCCTATTTGTGTAAATTTAATTTGCATCCGTTTGTGCAGTGGTTCTAATGCATCAGTTGTTTTGTGTCTTATGATAAAACTAAACAAATATGATTCGATATTGCCTTGCCTATGTTTGGTCTTTGCCTCTTTTTTTTTGGCCTTAAATTGAATTTGTGCTTTTCCCACTTTGCCATGTAATAACCACAAACTTCTTTCTTATTGGGACTTTATATGATGTGATTGGTCTGGGGGGGTGGCATGTCTGGTGGTCAAGCCATGGCTCCTGGTGCTAGACTGGATACAGCTTGGAATGCTTATAGAAGGCTAGTCCTACCTGGGACAGGCTAGTAAGCCTTCCTCTCATACTCAAATCACGGCTATTTTCTCCACGTATTTGAACAGAACTTGTCAACTAAAACATGGGGTGATGTAGAGCACATCACCCCAGTTCTAAAGTCCTTCCACTGGCTCCCTTAATCTCAGAGAATAGACTTTAAAATACTTCTGTTAGTCTATAAATCCCTGAATGGCTTAGCACCTAAATACATCACAGACTTGTTATCAGGGCATCAACCCTCCAGACCACTCAGGTCTTCTGGCTCCAGCCTACTCTGCATACGTAGAACTAGAACTAAACACAGAGAAGCAGCATTTAGTTCCTATGCTCCACTTATCTGGAACAAACTTCCAGAAAACTGTAAAATGGCTGAAAACTTGAGTTCCTTTAAATCGAGATTATAACACACTTGTTTAGGACTGCCTTCGACTGTTCTAGTTAAACTGTTTTACTGAAACATCATTGGTTCAACTTTGTAATATTTGCTTTTAGTTTATATTTTCCCATGTTTTATTTTGTTTCTACATTTTATTCCAACTTGCTTTTATTCTGTTTTATGTTCCTATATTTTAATCATGTAAAACACTTTGCATTGTCTCTGTACTGAAATGTCCTTTACAAATAAATTTGCCTTGCCTTGCCTAAACATGACGTCCCAGTGGCTTTCAAACCCCAAAACACATTAGGGCAAAGTCTGGTTCACCCCAAAGATCTGGTCCCCCAGAATAAACAGAGCAATGTTGTGCATGCTTGTTAAGTGCCAGGAGGACTGTGACAAACAAAGCAGCCAATGGCCAAAAGGCTGGCCCAGGACAGAAAAACAGCATAATCAGGCCAAGATTTAGCAGTTTAGACTCATCTGCAGGCCAGCGGTCACTCACTTTCAGGGATGAAGATGTTCTCATCCAGGCTAGAGAAGAACATGGTTTGAAAGAGAGGTAAAGGAAGCAATTTTTTGTGAAGAGAAATCATCTGTTGTTAAACAGGGGTGGAGGCCTCCGGGTCCAATTGTCCCCCTCTTACAATGCTGTTATTGCGAGTATGACTCAGCCCCTGGGAACAAATAAAGCCATTTTCCCTTTGGGAACATATAAGCAGGCATCAGAGTACTAACGATTATCTGTTGTTAGGCTAAGGGTCTGCCTTTGCATGTTAACAACCAGTTTTTGATTGTCACGGGTAAACTTGATCCACTCATGGCCGCAGGAGTGGCGAGAGGGAGATTTAAAAAAAAAAAATGAATAGAGAACACTTTGCACAATTTATAAATTTATTTTAAATATATTCTTTAATTATTTTGAGGCTTAATCATCACAAGTTCACGGAAGTTACGTTGTCATGGCAACGTCAAGCAAGCTAGTGGTCGCCGAATAAAGAGGTATCCCGCTCGCGGCTGCAGACTAGTAAATTTACATCGTCTAATGACAAAAACGAGGAGGAAATATGGCACAGAAACGCATTTCGGATTTTTTTGGAAAACCACCACCAGTGATGAAGAACACTAGTACCGCAACCACTACAACGGAGATCAGCCGGGGTGAGGAGACTCACCGCCCGCCTCTGATGGCAGTTGCACCGGCAGGCCCAGCCCCTGCACCCGCAACCCAACCTAGCGTGATTGGATTAGACAAGCCCTTCCAGCCAACATCCAGTTTCAAATTCCCTGCACAGCGTTGTGGAAATAAAACGTTCTCATGTTCTGTGGCACCGGCTTGGTTTGCTAGATGGCAGTGGCTGGATTATGTGGAAGAGACTGATCACATTTTGTGTTTTGTTTGTCTGAAAGCAGTCAGACACATTTAAGAAAGACAATCCCTTCGTGAATGCTGGCTTTTCAAATTGCCGTAAAGCCACTGAAAAATGTAACAAGCATGAGAGATCAGAGTTGCACAGCGAGTCAATACAAAAGTTGGCTGCTTTGGATGACGTCCCCATAGATCCTCGCTTAGCCAGCGCTCATGCCAGAAAGCAGGCTACTGCCTGACGCTGTTGGGTGCTTCTCTTCAGGACCATCCCATTCCTTGGCAGCAAATTGAATTGCCTTCAGGGGCGACACAGCACACAAAGGAATACTGTATGAATTGATGCTGGAGCGCACCTATGATCTCCCTGAAGAAAGAAAGTGGATAGAAGGAAGAGACAACTGGATGTCAGACAATATACAAAATGAAATAATTGAAAAGCACTGCAGATTTTATGGCCTTACAGCTGACGTTACTACTGACATTAGCACCACTGAGCCGTTCTCCTGCAGTCCGAAATATGTTGACAGCAGCCTTGAAACACACACTGTGTTTTTGGGATTTTATAATGCCCGGGACAGCACTGGAGAAACTCTTTTCAGTTGCATCAAGGATATTTTTTTAAGACTAAACATCCCCATTGAACGCATTGCAGGATTTTGTTTTGACGGAGCAGCTAATATGTCAGGTTGTTTTTCAGGCGTGCAAGCTCGGCTTAAAGAGTTAAACCCGCACTCGTTTTATGTGCATTGCAGCAACCACTCACTGGATTTGATTCTCCAAGAAGCAGCGTGTGAAGTGAGTCTTGTGGCCGATACTTTGAACTTTGTTCAGGGTGTCTCACCCGTCATAAGAGAGACATCAAAGCGAAAACAGCTCTACCAATTGTTTTTGGCTGTGATGAGGTTGCTGTCAACATCTTTGGCATTTGCCCGACAAGGTGGTGTATCTGTGACATGTCCATTATACGCGTCATCGCAGCTTACCCCACTCTCCTGACTACACTGCACGAGCTGAAGGATGACAAGAGTGTCAGGGGAGACAGCAGAGCAAAGATTGGGGGAAAACATACTTCGGTCTTTTATGCTGCCATGCCCTATTCAAGCCCTGTGAAACAGTTGCCACGAGCCTAAAGAGTGTCACAGCAAGTGTGCAAGGTGCACTGGAATGCACAGGTATACTGAGGGAACAAATAGCCACGCTCCAGGATGTTGCCCGTTGTGGACAAGCTGATCCGCAAGGTTGAAACCTGCGCATCACAAACCTCCCTGAAAATGCCAGACACCACCACCCCTCGAGTGAGCAAATCCCCAGCTCGCCAAACTAGAGAGCAAGAGTCAGTGGTGCAGGCACACAAACAGTGGATTGGCGATGTGGCTTTTTTCAAAGCTATTGATGTAATATCGGTGGAGCTGGACAGAAGATTTGATCGGGCCAGTATGAAACTTGCCGCAAAGCGAGAGAGGGCTGTTGTCAAAGCAGCAGAGGGTAGGAGCGCCAATCTGGAGGCCCTTCAGCTCCTGGAGGAGAGCTTGAACTCCAGCTCAAAATTCTTGGACCATGCATCGCCAAAGCAGCTTGCCGATGTCACAAAAGACAGAGGGTCTAAGTGTATCACAGTCCAAGATGTAGCATCATGTCTGACAAAGCTCCAGCCACAAACAAGAGCCATGTTTTCAGAGACAGAAAAACTGATTGAGTAATGTCTGTGCCTACCCATCTCTGTGGCCTCACCCGAGCGCACTTTCTCTGCCTTGCGTCTTTTGAAGACATGGGTACGCAGCACCATGACCCAGAAAAGACTCACACACCTTTTCGCTGATGCATGCCCACACAGACATCCTGAACTCCCTGGACATTCGTCCACTCATGAGAGACTTTATCTCCACCACGCACCTCAACATTTGGACACCTGTAACCAGGGCGCCCTGCCTGTGGCTCAAAGTAAGAGCCTGGTGCCGCCGCACACTTTCATAGCTATTCGTGCAGTTTAACGTAACCATAGTATTTTAGAGGGTGTTATTTTGATCTTGTGTTCTTTGTGTAATGGATGTGGAGAAGTGTTCAATAATGTTTAAATAGTATAATAATATAATTATTTCCTTGTGGTTTGCGTAAAAGGATTTTGGAGCTAATAGAGTCACGTGTGACATAAACACAGGGACTCAGGTTCATGCCAGCTGACAAAATCTACGTTGTTATAGTGTTATTGTGAAGTTTAATTAATAGCGCATGTATTCACCTGAGAACTGATGATGCCTGTGTGTTACAGACCCTGGTTGCGTGCACTGAAGTGTATATGACAATAAAGTAGTGAATCTCAATCTATTTATTTTTATTTATTGTATTTTAAATAGGCACGGGCTCATAGGTCTTTTGGCCAAAAAAAACAAAAACTAAAATTCACAGCACCCCCTGTTTAAAATTACTTCCAGCGGCCCTGGATCCACTATGCAAAGGCACTGCTTTGTCATGCTATATTACCGCCATGAAGAATATTTGATCTCAGATTGGACCCTGAACAGTAGGAAAGAGGTGACAAAAAGAATGATATCCTGCTGCAAAGGATACACAGGCAGAAAGGACCGCCTTTCTCTCACCAGGGTCCCCCTGCTGCTATAAACCTTTCCTCCCACAGACAAAGCTTATCACTTCTGAATACTTCTTCAGACTCCAAGTTGCACAGACCACCTCGTCCTGGAGCAGACCAGGAAACCACTTCAGGCCATGGGCCCTGCACGAGCCTGAAAGAACACACAGGCCGCATCCGGAGAGAACATGTCCGGGCAAATCAGAGCCTGTACAAGGAAGCGAACCCCAGATGCTGCTGGAAAGCCACCAGCAGAACCCATTTCAAATGTGAGGAAAACCTGCTCAAATCATGGCTGCAACCGGGTCAGAGAACGTGGCAGGGACCAGGCCTCCGACTGCGACCACGCTGTGGGTTAGCTCATGGATGCAGAGCTAAACGCTAGCCCGCCAAGACAAACCAACGACTTCCCTGCTTCCAACGCTTCTTCCTTGGAATGGCCAAACTGAATAAAACTCACACGAGGAAAAACACAGGTTTGGGCAGGAAGAGCTGTAGGAGAAGTTAAAAGGTTTATTGGGAGATGTTTGTAACTCGTTTGGACTCATGGTGCTTTAGAACAAAGGGCTAACAGGAAGCTCACGCTAGCCTTAATGCTATTAGCCTCGCTAACATCCGGCCCCGGACATTTTAAAAGAAGTGTTTTTAAAGCATAAAAGCTTAACCGTTCTGCTTGGCCATCCTTCAATGGTGCTATGAGCCTTATCCCTGCATTAATATTGAATATTAATGTTGGTGTAAAGGCAATTTTGATAACTTTATGCTGTAACCTTTTAGCCACGACTTGCTACAGCGACCCCAGACGCCCGGAGGGAGAATCGCATTAACAAACTCGGTCATAAGGGTTTAAATGATTTTACTGGGGAAATCAGTAACCAGAATGTTATTTTCTCAAAATAATGTTCTGGTTAACTTGTGCTTTGCATTGTGAATGGGTTGAAACACGTGTCAAATGTTGTTCTGAATTAGTTAAGCTAATTTAACCACAATTCACATTCTTTAAGGTGAACTTTGGTTCTTTAACTTAAACAAAATACTATTTCAACAAATAATGTTTTGTTTAACTTGGGCTTTGCTTTATGAATGGATTGAAACACATGCCAAATGTTATTAACTCCATTCCATGTTTTTTTTAATCAGATCTGCAGTGAACAAGGATTCAGCGAATTATTCTGATTATGACCAACCACTTTTGTTTTGTCTTTTGTTTGTTGTTTTTTGCATGTAAATAGTTCCTTAGCTTAGTTTCTTTTTATCTTCATTTTGCTTAGTAGTTTAGTTGAGTTTCACTAGCCTAGTAGACAGGATTTACTGATTGAAATATTGTGTTAAATCAGATAAACAGCATTACATTGTGATGTTCTCTGAATGTTAATTTTATTTCTGTTAATAAATTCTTGGACTTGAAAAGAAGTTGTCACTCCTTTTATTGTATGTGTGTGCAGGATTTGCTGTTAAAAGATCGCTAGTGCTCGAATTCATCCCTTTCAACCATTGTCCTGATATCAGCTTAAGAGCTGATCATCACCAGACCAGACCAGAACTTTAAACAGTGTATAATTGCACAACAGCTTATAAGGCTGAGTTTACATGAAACTCCTCAGACTGAAGAGGTCCCTTGGAGAAAAAACTAAATATTTCAGCCAGGAGAAATATAAATTCAAGACTATAAGAAGTGGCAGATTTCTGGAGAAATAATTACATTAAAGGGCAACTGACGCCCAACTCAACCTTTTTTCTACTAAACTATTAACATGGTTGTCTTATACTGCTGTCTATATCCTGGTGATTATTTTGACAGTTTACTGCATATCTGTTAAATCCTGCTTTTATGTCTATAACCATCAGTGTGGCGCCCTCCTAAGGTTTAATCGATGTCTTGCATTGAATTTCGAATCGGTATTGCTATTAGTTGAATAGCAAAAAATTTGTTTGTCACTCTGAGAAACTGACATGTGAGTAGCACTGCCGCTGCGGGGTATAAAAGCAGCACTGTCTTGTGCCTCCATAGTGAGTTGGGGTTTCAATAGTTAGTTTTGCAGTCTGTTATCGATTTTTCAGGTAAGCGATTTGTTAGCTTAGCATTCTGTTTCTTTAGAGCTAATTTAGATTAGACTAGTTTGTTCTTTTTTCTTCTTCTTTTCATTGCTGGTGATTGTGTGTAACTGTCTGTGTCTTCGCCACTGTCACACCCAAATTTCCCCACTGTGGGACAATAAAGAAATTCTTCTTCTATGCTGTCCTCTTGTGTAGAATAAGCAATGTACTTAATTTTTAAAGTTAGAAAAACACAACAATGCTATAAAATGAGATACAAACTTAAAGAAGACATCAATCCATTTTAGTGTTACCCAATGTAAGTTAAGCAACTTTTACCGATTCCCAGATTATTAATGGACATTATATCCTGAATGGCCCACTGCAGATGTTTTTAAAGCTTACAACTTCATGACAGTGGATGAGGAAATAAAAAAACAGCTAAGCTCTACTTTATTTACTATTCAAAAAGCATTTATGCTTTTTGATTAGGTTGATATTAAATTTAAACAGACAAAATCCCACTTTCCACATGTAGGTGTTTGATGTTAAAGTATAATTCTTGTTTTGTGTTTTTCTTTCCTTTTAATCTGCCACAGTTAATAAAAAGACAGATAAAAAAAAGATTCTAATTACTTAACAGCATGAATCACTAAAATCAGCCGATCTTACAAACAACCACATTTCTTAATGAGGTTTTTCAGTTCTCTCCCAGACACCAAAGCTCAGGCCTTCAGAAAAACAGATGGACTTTCAGAGCGGTGCCTCTGTTTGCTGCCTTTGTGCTCACACAAAGAAAGACTGCAGTAATGGGCTTCCACGGGCATTGCTGTGATCTGGAAATGCTAAAAGGATGAAGAGGGTAAAAGAATTAAAAGTCCTGCAAATGATTTCCGCTCTTAGGCTCCCAATTTGGTCTCCAGTGGCAGGACCGTGTTTGTGTCCTTGCTGGCTCTGACTCAGTGAAAAATAAGCTGAGGAAAAAAAGGGTTTCATAATACCCGGGAAAAAAAGTAAATCAAACGAAAAAAGGATAAGGGTTGGGGGATAAAGTAAAGATGAGCTGAGAAAAAAAATGCACAAAGCAGTATTGAGTCGAGCCGAGTGATTTCACTTCACTGTAAAGTTTCCTTAATCTAAAAACAAAATTTACTATGAAATAAAACTTTCCCAGCTGGCATTTGACTGACATTAAACATTTAAATGTTATAGAAATATCAACCATTTCTGACGTGTGTCAAAATAAACTTAAGGACTTTTGAATGCCATTACAACCGTGAAAACGCACAATGGAAATTACCATAATTATGATAGTTTTTCCCCAATATAATTTTATTGTATCCATAGTTTGGCCACACACCATTGGTGCAGAGACTTTTTTTTGAAGTGGGTTTCTATGCAGTAGTTATCAATAGTCAGTGACTTAGCAATTAGATTCATGCCGAAAATACAGTTTTCTCTGATCGTCACTCGTCTCCAGAAATTCTGTCTGCTGCCGCCAAAACTCAACCATCCTTACTCCATTTCAGCTGTCTGCTTTATTCTTCAAATAATCACAGAATAAAGTAATAAAGTAGTTTTGAGTTCTTGCCGTTATTATTACACTTTTTTAAGAATGGAGGACTGCCTTTTTATTTTATTTATTAAAGAGTGCCACTCATGCAGAGGGCCCCAAGGCTCCATTCTTGGCCTCTGGTTTCTTATAACTGACTCCAAAGGGACGGGGTAAAGACAGAAGAGGAAGAGTTTTGTTTAGCCTTCTATTTTTAGGCAGAAGACAGTCAGACTTTTATCACACTAAAAAGGAAAATAGTTGCTCTAAAAATAAACATCTCAAAAGCATTTCAGAAGTCATGGATGTCAACAAAGTTAATGTTGTTAAGGCTCCTTGATGTCTATAACATTGACCTGGGACCTTAAAGTCAGTATCAGACACACACTGCAGCTAATCTTAACTTTGATGCACAGTTCAAATCTGTGCTTCTGTCCAGCTTCTTCAAACTGAGACAGCTAACTAAAGATTTTTAGACATACTTTAATTACAACTTGGTTAGATTACTGCATTCCACTTTAGTCTAGCTTAATAAAACTCTAGTGGCTTGAGGCTTGGGTGCCTTAGTCGCCTAACCATGAACTTCCTCCACTATGCTTACTTTAGTCTTTTTCTGCAAACTCACTTCTGTCCACAACAGATAAGATCCGGCTTAGTGATACTTGCTAAATGTTGAACACGATAGGTCATATGAAATACTCCTTACTAACATTTATTTCTGTAAAAGGTACAAACATTACATTTAAAATAAACATTCTACCGTGACTGTTTATCTGGAACTCCAGACACTGGACATGTATGGACTTCTTTTTATGGCTCCATGAGGTCAAACAGTCCGTTTCTTAACTCAGGCTCAGTAAAATACATTCAAAGGGAACTCTTTGAACCGATTGGTCCTCTCCAGTTGGTTACCTGATCTTAACAACCACCTTTCAATCAAATTCCCCGCTGTCTATTCAACAAAGAGTGATTCTACAGCATATCTCTATGGTTTTCTCGAACAATGGAACCATAGACTGATTTGTAGGCCTTTAAAACATCAAGAGCAGAAGGCCGGAGCTTCGGGTCTACATTCTTACATTCCTTATGGATCTGAAAAAGATGAAAATGAACTAAATCTCCTCCCGTAGTCCTTCCCATAATGAACTGTGTCACATCTGGAATCTTCCAGATATCGGTCTTTTCGTCGTAGGGCGGCATGAGGTCGTCTGAAAACGGCTGCCCGCTGCCTCTCAGGGGCCAAAGCTGCTCTGGCGCCACAAACTGTCCGGTGAGCTCGCGGCCGCCGCATTTCACCAACGCGCCCCGGGACGGATTCACTTCAGGCAGCGCATCGAGGTCGTTCACCACCAGGTGGAAGTCATTTGTCAGCAGGAACTGGGAGAGGGTTTTCTCCAGGCTGTTGGAGTCGCACATCACTCGCCGCCCAGCGGGGCTGCTGTGGAGGTAGTCGAGGATGGAGACGTAGTCCGTGGCCAGTCTCAGCCGTATGTGCCAAGTGTCTAGATGCTGGTACTTCTGCTGGGCCAGAACGTCCTTCAGGTTCAGCAGTGAGCCGTGCGGGTGGTGCTGGGTAACTATAGCGTCGCCTTCGAGGCAAAACCCCACCAACTGCACCACCAGTGAGTCCTGCAGGGCCTGTAGCATCGACAGTCCGTGAAGGAAATCGTCTCGGTACTCCGGAGAGGCTAGCTCCGACAGAGCCACCTTATGGCCTCTCCAATCTGCCAGATAGACCTGAGGGGCAAGAACACAGCACACTGAGCCCATATGAACGCTGCCTTGCACATGGTTGTGAAAATGAATGCATAAAAATACTGTTTATTTGGACTTGATTCAGGCACACAACACACAATAATTGCACTTTAAAAAAACAAAACAAAACAATTCACCATCCTTCAAGGATGTTTTAGCTGTTTTCCTGAAGAAAACGCACAAAAAGCCAGATATCCAACATCTAACAAGATTGTATTCAACAGAAGAGCATTTGGCTTTGTAAATCTCACACACACTAAACACTGGCAATGATTTTAAACGAAATGCATTAGTACAAATGCCCTCCAGTTTCTCCAGTTTTCCTAAAATAAATTTCCTTTGGTATTAAAAAGACGGCTTGGGTTCTGTTGACTGGCTATGGCCAATAAATCGCTTATCTGCTGTAGATAATCGTAGGTGTGATCAGGCCAGGTGCAAGAAGAGAGAAAGAACTGCATCTAAATGAATTACAACACTAATGGAACAACATCTGGTAAGACCAAAATGTACATGTCTGGCCTTAATGCACAGCTCCATGTCAGGAGAACGCCAAACAAAAACACCTCATACCACCTGTGAAGCATTGAGGTGGAGGTGGGATGATCTGGGCTTTTTTCACAGGCACTGATCCTGGGTACCTCGCAGTATAGAGCCAGCTATTAAATGGTTCTGCATTAGGAAACGTTTGCTTTCCTGACAGGTGAAGCTTGGCCAGAGCTGGATCATCAACAGAACAATGATCCCAAACGTGGCACCGGAACTGCAATGGACTTCTGAAGATGAAAAGGATCATGGTGCTGCTGTAACCTGGTCAAAGATCAGATCTTAAACTGACTGAATGCTGCTGTGGGACCTGAAGAAAGTTTTGCACACAGGAAGCGTTGCATAGCCGTCAAAGGTTGCTCTAAAGCTTTTCACACTTTTCCCATTTTAGGTTCGCTTTTCGTCATGAAGTAATGACATGGTGGAATCTGATGTGTTTTTGAGCTCTTGAGATTGAAGGTAAATCGTTTTGAAACCACGAGGCCAGCTGGTCATTTTTTAATGTCCTTAAATGGAAAATCATAAAACTTTTGTGTGTTTTTTTTCTATGTGATGCTAAAAAGTAAAGACCCTGGGATACACAGTGTATATATTTAGTAAAACATAACATTATAGTTATTGATTGTATTTTGAACAAGGGGTAGTGTCTGCAGACCTCCGCTCTGGCAGGCCAAATTTCAGTCAGTGCCTCTTGTGGCAGAAACATTTATTTAAACAAAACCCATTTAAAATGAAACCAGCTCCCAGTCAATTCACCAGGGTTCTGATTCACTCTGGGCTTAACTGAAGATCTTCTACTGTAGGGTAGACATTTCTCTCTAGGTTGGTGAGCTACTAGCTATTTTCATAACATACCCATTACTTTTGGGTCTGAAAGGACCAGAACTGCAGAGGTACGAAATGGCAAACCGGGGCAATGATTATCGACCAATGAGAATGACATTGGGGGAAAAAAATAAAATAAAAAATGCATCCTTTTTGGTCAATTAGCTCACTTGCTAATTCCTAAACTTAATTCCTACCCACATGCCACCATGTGGTGCTTTTCTACTTCTAATTTGTAAAAGTCAGGTATGAAACGACCAAAGCTACAGAGGTAAACTATTGGAATATTGTTTAAAATAAAAGATTTAATAAATATCAAAGGCCTGCATATTATATATTCCTCTTTGGTCATGCCTTATTTGTCTTATTGTTCAAAAGTATGGGGAAATGCAAATAAAACAATTATTGATAAGTTAGTTAAGTTGCAAAAAAAAGCTATAAGGCTTATTAATAAGGTGGGATACCGTGAACCAACTGATAAACTCTTCATTCAAAGCAACACATTAAAATTCAAAGACATTGTTTATATAAAAATACTGGAAATAATGTATAAAGCAGTGAACAAAAGTCTTCCTTCTGGTATTCAGAAATTATTTAAGTTAAGAGAGAATAAATATAATTTGCGAGGTTTGTTTATATTTGAATGTGCAAAAGAGAAGAGCCAAAAAAAGTCTAGATGTGTTTCAGTTATTGGTGTGAAACTGTGGAATGAACTGAATGATGATTTAAAATTTTAAAAGGACTTTAAAATGTAAAATGATAAAATCCTATGTTATGTAGTTTTGAATATTTATATATGTACTGTAAAGAACCTGGTAGGTTGTAAAGGTTGTAATTATAAAACAGGGTAGGCAATAATAAGCTTTGCTTCAGCCTATTCCTTTTTTTTTTGTAAATTATGGGTTTGCTTGTTTATCATTGTTTTTTTTTTTTTACTGTTTCCTGTGTTTAATGTTGGATAATTTACTAAAAAAAATAAAGTGAAAGTATGAAACGGTAATATAACAGCTCTTATTTTTATTACTGCTAATTTCTTGGAGCGACTTACTCATCCTGCAACACATCTGCAAACATTAAACAGGGGCAGAATTTAAAGGGTGCACGCACCTTCTTCACAGCTCCCTGGCCAATCAGCTTTATCTTCCGAACTTCTGCTTTTATCTGAGCACACTGGAGCCAGGGGCCACAGTTTTTCATGGTCGGCAGTTTGAAGTGTTGAGAGGGACAGCCTGCATAGGTATTCACCAGCTGATCGTCGGACTGATCCACAGCTTCCAGGCACAGGTATATCAAGGCGCTGCTGAGCATCAAAGCAGCAAGGCATCCCAGTACAACAGGAAACGCAAGGGAGTTAATACTGCTGCTGTGGTGAGCCATGGTACTCTGCAGGTAAAACACAAAGCACAAATGACATACATTAGTGGTTTAAGTGCAATTCACTGAACAACATTTAACCCAACATCATTGGGTGTTTATCTAAACCTCAGCGTATAACTTTGAGAAGTTCTGAATAAACACTTGTTAGAACAGATTTGAGAACGATCTAAAATTTTGTTCTTCATTTAAAAAAATCCATTCAAGTTGAGTGCTGTATAATCAATCCGCCCAGGAAAATCTGTCCAAATAAATCATTCAAATCCCTAAATTACAATGACCACAATACTAATACCAACTTTTCCCAAAAATGCTTGCGAGTGCCGTTGCAACGTACGCCGAACGTCCCTTCATTACAAACCCGTCTGCGGAATGCTCAGACCTGAAGGGAGCGTCTGTTACGTTTAAAAGCAAAACACGCCGTTGGCACAAACTAAAATTAGAAACACATGCAGCCGACAGTGTAACTGCCGCTTCATACCTTCATTTCTTTCAGCAATCTGGATGACACAACAGTTTTCATCCCCCTTTGGTTTTTCATAAATTTTTTTTTTTTTACATTCCAAACTGTAAGTCTGTTTTGAAATCTTATCTTATGTGATGGATCTGCACTAAATAGTTACAGTGGGGAAGTGAAATAAGATATATATAAATAAAAAGATTCAAATATATAAAAGTGATATGTGCACATCTGTCCAACCCTTTTACTATGAAGCCTTAAAACGTTCTAGTGCAACCAGTTACCTTCAAAAGCCCCATAATTAGTAAAAGGAAGTCCACCTGTGCAATCTGAGTGTCACATGACCTGTCACTGGAAACAGCTTTTTTCATAAAGGCCTCTACAGCACCGCTAAGCAAGAAGCAATCCCACCATGAAGACCAAGGAGATCTCCAGACAAGTCAGGGACAAAGTTGCTGGGAAGAACAAGTCAGGGTTGGGCTGGAAAAAAAATAAATCTGAATCTTTGATGTTTCCCCCATCAGATCCATCATCGTCAAATTTAAAGCTACGGTGGCCGACAAGTTCAAGCTGGCAGCAAATGGCTGAACGGTCCACAAAGGGCCAAGAAAGCTTCAGGTGCATGAATGAATGCAAACTCCAAAACACAAAAACCAAGTGCAACAGGAAAACACATGGACCAAGTCATATGGGGGTAGGCTCTCAGTAAAGACATTACAGTGATGCCCAGAAGAAAGCTGGAGAAAAGAAATGGTCAGTTTTAATTTCTATCTTTTTTTTAAACATGTGCCTGTCATCGTTTACGATATTTTAGAACATCACCATGTTTACGTAGATGGGTAATAGTGTGCTTGTCTTTACTGAGGGTCTGGCCCCTTGGGTCTAGGGTTGGTTGGGGCTTCAAGATCCTCCACACAAGTTTCTGTAATAACCGCTTTAAATGGCCTTCTGGAATATTTCCATTTTTTTTTGGAGAGATTATTAATAAACCATAAGGATCAAAATGAACAGAACCAAACACCTGAGATGCATCAGTCTGTAAACATGTAACTTTTTGAAGTGATATGATATTCTAGATTGTTCTGTTTGGATGGTATAGAATGCAGCAGATGGACTGTGTGATGTGATCGCTGCTTCCTGTTGAGATGTTCCAGGTTATAATCCTATATTAACACAGCTTCCAGATCATTAAGGTCACATTAACGACAAACCAGGTCACACTCCCTTTCCCTTACTTTCGACGCTGGTGATTTGTACAGCACGCTTTTATACCAAGCAATATGTTCTATCAAACCACAAATGTTTGATGTAACCGTGTTTGATCAATCGTGGGAATGACAGCCAGACATCCTGCATCTAGTTTGCTTCTCTACACGCCATTCTGATCAGGCATCAGCGCAGCCACCAGGCCCGCTCTGACAACCATAGACATAATATAATGTCTCTGCTGACAACCAGCTTCGCTCCTTGATTCTCACCAGCCGACCCCTGAACGTCGTTGTTCAGGTACGTACCTTCTAATGTCACCGCTTAGCTTCTTCATTTGTCATCTTTCTCTTCTTCGTCCTCGAGCTTTTCAGCGCAGCCGGCAACTACAGGAGCCGCACTACTGCCACCTGGTGGATGAATCCATATCTACTCCCTTCTGCCTGCTTGTGTGTTGTTGTTTTTTCATCTGTTTCAGCCTATTTTCTGTTGCTGCTCAGTTTTCTGTGATGTTAAATTAGAGCTGATTATCTGGCAAAACGGCTTATATTCCTAGTGAACCTCCTCAAACATTGTAAAGTGTCGTGCAACACTGATTGCCTTAAAGTTTTTTCAGATTTTGTTGCACTTCAGAGTATTTTATTGGAATTGTATGTGACAGACCAACACAGAGCAATGTGAAATTATTTTAAATCTTTCAGTTATCATTTCTTAAGGGGGGGAAAAAATGAAAAGTTTATTACACATTTGCATTCCAGCCACATTACTCTAATAAATTTCAGCACCTTTGGAAGTCACTTAATTTCCCTTTGGGATCAATAAAGTACATTTTAATTGAATTTCAATTAATCTGTTGATAGAGTCTTCTTCCCCTGAGCACAAATCCAGCTGTTCTGTTTCTGACCTCAGAGGTTGGTTAGAGAACATTAGTGAACAAACAGCATCATGACGACAGAGGACGGCAGCAGACAGGTCAGGGAGAACGTTGTTTAAAGCAGGATTACAATACCAATTAATACCCCAGTTTTGAGCATCTGACAGAGAGCTGCTGAATGTATTCATTGAAAAATAGAAATAGGGCTTGAACAGAAAGGCCAGAGAGGAGAAGCAGCTAGGCAGCCCACCATACCTCTGGGGTAGCTCCAGAGATCCACAGCTCAGGTGGGAAAATTTGTTGACTGTATAACAAATATGCCGTGCACAAATATAGCCTTTCTAAAACAGTCGTAAGAAGAAGCCCGACATTTAAGACATAAGAAGTTATGTGAGACAAACGGTAAATTTGGAAAAAGGAGCTCTGGTCAGATGAAACCAAAACTGAACTTATTAGCCTGCATGTGACATATTGTTGTAGGACACCCAGCTCATCCCCGTGGACTAATGGATTACAACAGTTTCAGTGAAATACATTTTATCACACAGCAAAATATATTGAAGTTGGTGGTTGTAATGTGACAAAATGTGGAACAATATGAAATCATTTGCAAGACACTGTTTGAAAAGCCAAAACAGTAAGCTCGCCAGTGCATTGAAAGGAATTTAATATGGTCAGCTAAAGAAAGCATCGCCTAATTCTGCCATCTGAACTGCATGTAAATATTTAACAAGCAAAAGAAAAAAGCAAGGCATCCATAAATGATAATGTGACGCTTCCTTTAAATTACGGTGTTATTTTTCTGATGAGCAAAGAAGTCCGAACATCCGTTTTCTTGTTTTTTTATTCATTTTTATTTCATTTCATTTTATTTATTTTTATTTATTTTTCTTTTTTTTTCATTTTATTTTTTATTTTTTACGTTTTTTTGTCGCTAAAGTGCGTCCGTCGCGCTGACGTAACGACCCGACGCGTTCCACGTCACTGCGGCGTCTACGTGCGGCGTCTCACTGCCTCCCATGGTCTATTATGGTCAATTATGGCCTATTTGGTGCTTTTACTCTGAAAAGGGAAGTGCAGACGTGAACGCTTCTCATCATCAATAACGGAGAGAGAAAAAAAAATATTCGTCATCTGGAAAGACTTGCAGCTACCACCAACAGGTATTGTGGTTTTGTTTATTAACTATAACACGATATCTTTGCGACTCTTCCCCCCTCCGGCTTGCTGGCAGTTTAATGGAGGTCGGTTGAATTCCAGTGAAGTCGAAACTGCTGCCCGTAGCCTGAGGAGTCGGCAGATAGAGCTGTTAAAAGCCCATTAGCCATTTGTAAGAGGCTAACGACGTTAGAGCATCTCTAGAGCCAGGTGGATCCCTGCAGCCACAGTTAGCCACACGTAGCCGTCTTCTGACCAGGTGTCGCTTCGAGGCTGGGTTGTGTTCTTGCGTTCATGGCTGCCATATGTTATTAACATCAAAGCTTTGGCTGTCCTTTCAGAAATTAGTCGGACTGAACATATTTTAGCACACCGGATGAAAACGCCCCCCTCTCCCGTGAAACCGTTCAACTGCGTAGAACTCCTACGTCTAAGCGCGCTTTGCTCCCGCCGCTGTTTCCCCTTTGTTGGCTCTGGTTTGACCAGAAAACATCTGAAATGCTCACGCTAAAAAAAAAAATGGGTTTTATTCCGAGTCTGCACGGCGGTATAGACGCCGTGTCTGGCTGTAGAGGAGCAGACGGGTTTCTCGCGTACTCCGCGTGGGAGGGAAGAGAGCCCTGGCTGTTTCCATAGTTTCCTCGCTGCTCTCAGGGAGGGCGGCTTTGTTAGCACAGCGCTGACCTTCAGCCTGCTCTCCTCCGTCCGATCCCCCGCTCTCTGTCAACAGCGATGAGTCACCGGAGCGTTTCAGCCGGGCTCTAACGCCGAGAGGCTGCTAAACGCAGACCTCAGGGAGACGAACAGCAGCCGACACGCATTTAAAAAGGCCAGCCAGAGCTCTGGGTTAGCTCCCAGCAGGTCTGTTACCTACCGACGAGCTCTGGACAACAACAACACCAACAATAATAATACGATTTCACCTAAAAGAACCATCAAACACATTTATAATCTAATAAACCCATTTATAAATCGTTTATATAGACGTTTATAACATATGAACATAGATTACCTGTGCAGGTCGCATGCTAGGCCGTTAACACGTCCCTCGGCTTTCATTGAAATCTGTGAAAGGCTTTGATGTTCCAAAAAAAAAAATGTTTTCAGTACTGGAATTTAACGTTTAAGAATAGATCTTCAGTTCATTCCGCTCTGTCTTCTCTAACCCCCGAGTCGGTCGAGGCAGAGGTTCTCCTCCCTGTTAAAAGGGGAGTTTTCCTCTCCACTGTCGCTTCATGCTTGCTCAGCATGAGGGATTGCTGCAAAGCCATGGACAATGCAGACGACTGTCCACTGTGGCTCTACGCTCTTTCAGGAGGAGTGAATACTGCTTGTCAAGACTTGATGCAACCTCCTGGGTTTCCTTAGAGAGGAAACTTGTTGACCAATCTGTATAATCTGATTGAGTTTGAATTTGTAAAGTGCATCGAGATGACATGTATCACCAATTGCCGCTATATAAATAAAATTGAATTGCATTATCTTCTTTTCTTGTGGTCAGGATAAACATTGGTTAATTGACTTGTAATAGTCCTTTTTGTTCAAAACACATTCAGCTTTGTCCAGTGAAACAGTGCGGTGTGGCTTCTTTGGTGTCTCTGGGACCCCATCTTTGAGGATAGGAGGCGAAGCTATTGTGACGCAATAGTATGCCGGTGAAGTTACCGGCGTCCGTAGAGAAAATAACGTGAAATCTATCTGTGGACTGAACACGCAGTGTTGATCGCGGGTGCAGATGTTGCCAAATGTTACATCCATCACGGTGCTGTCGTTAAAGCAGCCAACCAGATTCTAAAGTATGCGTCAGCGGCCTCCCTAAAGGAAGACACGCCTGTTATTACCGGCGAGGTAAGACGTAACATCGTCAACTTGCTGATTTCTCTGTTCTGTCCTCTTAGTTTGTGAAAATGACCCGTGAACTACAGAAGGTCTCCTCGTGGTTTTGTCTCCACCGTTCACAACGGCCCAGAAACTCTGCGTCGCTGCTCTGGTCGTCGCTCTGCTTTGTTTGTCGTCCAGAGAGGCGGATATGCGGTTTGCTAAAGGCTTTAGTGAAACCACCCATCAGATTATTCTTGTCAACAGGAGCAGATGAAAGAGAGCAAATAGAAAGCGATTATTCAGGGCACAGAACAACCTGCAGAGGAATCAACCAATCAAGTGACTGAAGCAAAACCTACAGACTCAGTGATAGAAACATGGCTACTTTAAGATTTAAAGTACGCTCCCTAATATTTTTATTGCTCTTGTTATTCTACAATAATTCCAAGTCAGTCGCATTGACAGCATGTGTTTTCTTTAGACGTTGGTTCTTTTTGTTGAATTAACTATATCAGTTGCTAAATTTCAATGCACGCATTTTTGACGATCTTAACAGAATGAGCACATGACGATTTGGGAGGAGGGTGTATCCTGTGATGCAGAAATCTGAACCCATCTAACGCGGATCTCTTGTTACCATATACAGTCAGGTCCATAAATATTGGGACATCAACACAATTCTAATCTTTTTGGCTCTATACACCACCACAATGGATTTAAAATGAAACAAACAAGATGTGCTTTATCTGCAGACTTTCAGCTTTAATTTGAGGGTATTTACATCCAAATCAGATGAACGATGTAGGAATTACAACAGTGTGTAGATGTGACTGCCACTTTTTAAGGGACAAAAAGTAATGGGACAGATTAATAATCACAAATCAAACTTTCACTTTTTAATACTTGGTTGCAAATCCTTTGCAGTCAATTACAGCCTGAAGTCTGGAGGGCATAGACATCACCAGACGCTGGGTTTCCTCCCTGGTGATGCTCTGCCAGGCCTCTACTGCAACGGTCTTCAGTTCCTGCTTGTTCTTGGGGCATTTTCCCTTCAGTTTTGTCTTCAGCAAGTGAAATGCATGCTCAATCGAATTCAGGTCAGGTGATTGACTTGGCCATTGCATAACATTCCACTTCTTTCCCTTACAAAACTCTTTGGTTGCTTTCGCAGTATGCTTTGGGTCATTGTCCATCTGCACTGTGAAGCGCCGTCCAATGAGTTCTGAAAGCATTTGGCTGAATATGAGCGGATAATATTGCCCGAAACACTTGAGAATTCATCCTGCTGCTTTTGTCAGCAGTCACATCATCAATAAATACAAGAGAACCAGTTCCATTGGCAGCCATACATGCCCACGCCATGACGCTACCACCACCACGCTTCACTGATGAGGTGGTATGCTTTGGATCATGAGCAGTTCCTTTCCTTCTCCACACTCTTCTCCTTCCATCACTCTGGTACAAGTTGATCTTGGTCTCATCCGTCCAAAGGACGTTGTTCCAGAACTGTGAAGGCTTTTTTAGATGTTGTTTGGCAAACTCTAATCTGGCCTTCCGGTTTTTGAGGCTCACCAATGGTTTACATCTTGTGGTAAACCCTCTGTATTCACTCTGGTGAAGTCTTCTCTTGATTGCTGACTTTGACACACATACACCTACCTCTTGGAGTGTTCTTGATCTGGCCAACTGTTGTGAAGGGTGTTTTCTTCACCAGGGAAAGAATTCTTCGGTCATCCACCACAGTTGTTTTCCATGGTCTTCCGGGTCTTTTGGTGTTGCTGAGTTCACCAGTGCGTTCTTTCTTCTTAAGAATGTTTCAAACACTTGATTTTGCCACGCCTAATGTTTTAGCTATCTCTCTGATGGGTTTGTTTTGATTTTTCAGCCTAATGATGGCTTGCTTCACTGATAGCGACAGCTCTTTAGATCTCATATTGAGAAGACAGCAACAGATTCCAAATGCAAATAGCACACTTGAAATGAACTCTGGACCTTTTATCTGCTCCTTGTAAATGGGATAATGAGGGAATAACACACACCTGGCCATGGAACAGCTGAGCAGCAGATTGTCCCATTACTTTTGGTCCCTTAAAAAGTGGCAGTCACATCTACACACTGTTGTAATTCCTACACCGTTCATCTGATTTGGATGTAAATACCCTCAAATTAAAGCTGAAAGTCTGCAGATAAAGCACATCTTGATTATTTCATTAAATAAATCCATTGTGGTGGTGTATAGAGCCAAAAAGATTAGAACAATGTTGATGTCCCAATATTTATGGACCTGACTGTAATGATTTATGTTCCACCTTTTTTTTTTTCATTTAACCTTTATTAACCTAGAGTCCTGGCCAAGAGGCAGCAAAGCTACACATTGAAAAGAGATAAATTAAATTAAATGACAGGTACATAAAAAACATATAAAGTAAAACAATTAGGCGCAGCATATACTGTCCAATAGTCAAATGCAGTTAACGTCGTGTATTTTGATTTAGTGTACGTTTCTGACAGCTTGTTCTTCCACGTTTGCAGCCTGGTAGTGAATTGTACTCCAGAACCTGTCGGTGGGATGGGACTCTTTGTGGTCTGTTTGGTGGCAGCATTATTCCATCACAGTCACGGCGTGGAAATACAACCCTCGCTGTATGGGTCCAAAAGGTAAGTTAAAAAGTAGAATTTCAACTTGCAATCTTTTGTTCTGCCTCGTCTGCGTCATTCTAGTTTAATTACCTACATGTTGTCATGATTGACTTCCTGACAGATCCTCCATGTGTACGCTCAGTGGTAAAAGCAGAATATATCTGGGGTGTTTAAAATTAAATCTATTTTTAATAGAATGTATGCCATTAACGATTAGATGCACTGCAGACTTGTATTCCCAGATTTTATGTCCTATCACATTCTCTCAATTTTCCATCCATCCATACATCTATCCAGAAAATGTTTAAGACGGGCATGAACGTGTTTGCTGAAGTCCTTTCAAAATGACAACAACGTGGTTTGATTGGCAAAACAGCGATTGCAGCCTGAGGGATCATTTTGAATCAAACCATGTTGTTGAGATGGAAATAATGAATTCTTTTTTTGCCCGTTAGCTGACTGTCTGATGTGTGTGTTTTCGATGAGGCCAAAGCAAGGCAAGTTTATTTGTGTAGCACATTTCGGTAACAAGACAATTCGAAGTGCTGTACATGAACAGAACAAAGAAAAGGAAACGTTACAGAGGAAAGCACACTGCAATGGAATAGGAGCAGCAGGTCGAGATATATGAGACGTTATACTACAACCTTCAATGTTAACATTCAAAGGCAACTCTAAGCAAATAGACTTTTAACCTTGATTTAAAGGAACTCAGGGCTTCAGCACTTTTAAAGTCCTCTGGGAGTTTGTTCCAGATAACTGGAGCATAAGAACTAAACGCTGCTTTTCCGTCAGGGTTTCCCCCCAGCGTTTAATAAGCCTGGCGAGCCGCCGTGCTGTACAGTATCGGATGCTGCACTGATCTTCAGTAATACCAGCACGGTGGTTCTTCCACAGTCTGCATTTATATGGATGTCATTAAACACCTTGACAAGGTCTCTGTACTGTGGTGAGCACAGAAGCCAGACTGGAATATGGCAAAGCGGCTGGTCGTTGTTAAGAAGGTGTTTAATTGTTGAAATACAGCTTTTTCAATAATCTTACTGATAAAGGGGAGGTTTGAGATGGGCCTGTAGCTCTGTAGTAGTAGTTTTTTTTAATTGTTCTTTTTCAACAGTGCTTTGATAATTGCTGTTTTTAAGGAACTGGGGGAAAACTCCTGACAGAAGGGACGTGTTTATTATCTGAGTCTCGCCCATTGACAGCTGGAGATAGGCACCAGCACCCCTCGGATAAGTGTGTTGGAAAATGGATGAATGGATGGAAGTTATATCTGTAAAGTCTCTCTTTATTAACCTGGCCAACCAGATTGATAATGTGTAGCATTCTCCATTCTGCACCTTATCAATAGCTACGTTTACATGGACAAAAGTAATCGGAATAAAGTGCTGATTGGAATAAAAGTGCGTCATGTAAACAAGCCAGTCGGAATATTGTGATCGGATTAAGTTAAATTGGAATGAAATTGTATTCAGGATGAGAGGGGTGGTTTATGCAGACTCATAATCCGATCAGCGTGCATATAAACTCTTGTCAGGATCAAGTTATTCCGAATGTGGTAAACTGACCCGAGTGCGCATGTGGGCCTCGTAAACATTACGTATTTCCGCTTTGTTGATTAGCGGAAATATGTCGGCAAGCAAAACTGTTGGGACTCCCGATACAACATTAAAAAGAGCTCTAAATTGTAATTTATTCAGCAACGTTTCAACCGTAAATAGAAGCTGGTGCAAATCCCACCTGTTCAGCAAAGACGGAAGTTCTTCTTCTGTGGTTTCCTATAGGAATATTCGATAACTGCACCAAGTCAGAGGGGTTCTATTCTGAATAAAGCCAGGTGTATATAAACACATATTATGATTGGATTAATTGATTGTGTGCCCATATAAACGGTACAATCCAACTATTTTTGGTTTTTATACATTTCAATCCAATCGTGAAATTTTGTCCATGTAAACATAGCTAATGTGGGTCTGCTCCCATTGAATACATTTGGGGAAAGGAGGGACATTTAGCAGAACTCTCCGAGTTCATTTGGCAAAGTGACACCTGGTGTCCGCCTACCAAAGGTTGGTTTTAGCCAATCATGTCAAATTAAAATGTATCGAATTAAAATGTAAGCAGCACGTGTCATGAGAAACCACAAGAAGGTAAGCTAGTCAAGGTACTTCTTGCTGTTCATCTTTCAAAGGTGAAATTGTGGATTCTGACAAAACAGAAGTGATAACGGCAGCTCTTGTTTTCGTTGCACCAGTATGTCCTATCTTAAACCACAATACCGCAATGTGATTGGCCCGAACCGTTGTTGGTTCAGACACAAGACACAAACGTTTGAAGCCGGAGCAGTGCAAAATCGATTCTTGTGTGAATGGACGAGAATTTATCTTGCAGGCAAGGTTATCTTTTTATTGATCACAGGGAATCTGAAGTCTAGTCTTTTACCACCTGCATTCAGCTTTTCAAATGGTGGCAGAAAGACATAAACACTATTGGATTAAATATTTATTTATTGCAGGTCATATCATTATTGTAACATTCATCAACATAATCAAGTTTTCCTGATTTCATGCAGCTCTACTTACTAATGATAATAATTTTTAGAGACAAATGCTAACTGGATCCATTAAAAAGGAAATATATGCTGTATGGCTGAACAATGTTTTTTTTGTTAGGTTTAGCTGAACAACTGACTTTTAATGTAAATAATTTGTAATAGATCCTGCTAACATCTGTTTCTTACTGAGTGTGTATGTGTTAAAGGAGTATATCCTATTTTCTTTGTGGTCTTCCCTAAGGGTTCGGGAAAATGTCTTAAATCCCAGTGACTGTGTGTCAAGAGTCAAGCCGCCGCAGCTCTTAAACTCTCAAAATTTCACTGTGGATCTTCGAATGCCTGGGGTTTTGCCAACTCAGGTGAGTCTTTTTTTGTCTAAAATGAACTAATTTTAGAAAATTATGATATAAGGGTTTTTAGATTCATCTTCATATAAATATTTCACAAAAAGTAGAATCATTTGTTCCAACGTGTTTATTTTCTTTTGACAGTGCCACATTTATTGGAAAATCCATTTGTTGGTTGAGCAGCAGCATCGAGTGTATTGGTCACACTCAACCCAAAACCTCTCTACCATACCAAACAAACTATGATAGAAAACTTGGATAGTATGGCACATGTCTTGTTTTTCCTACCATAGAGAATTTGGAAGCAGAGAGGATGGAAGGGCCAGTAAAAATCCCAGAGAATAGAAAACAAGTCTCCAACAGAAAACAACAAAAATACTCTGTAAAAACACCAAACAATGTTTGAAAGGGAGCCGGAAGAAGCTTATCTAGTTAAGCCGGGCAGATACTGTACGAGTTTTTGCCCTTTTCAGGACGATTCTTCAGTCGTGCGAGAATTTTTTTGGATCAGGCCGAGTTTCAGCTTGATCATGCGTCGTGTAGCATACAGGGGCTAACGAGGGGCGATTGGCCTCTCACGACCACTTCCCCATCAGGAATCGTACGGTCACATTAAAATCAAACATTTTTGAAATTCAGTCGGCCCTCGTGAAGTGATCGCGAGCGATCGTGAGCGTTTCCTGCTGTTGAAGTGAAGTTACGACTGTCTACGAGCCGCGCATGCGCAAACAAGGGAAGTCTTCTTCACCTTCTCAAACGAAAACATAGAAGTGGAGAGAAGCATGACGGCAGTACGTGTGACATGGAGTCAAACTACGGAGGAGAAACTCGTAGAATTGCGAAGGCAGCGCTTTTCATTCTAGTGAGCCTCATATTTAACAGTGAGCATCGACACTTTTTCTTCTTCTACTGTTTACATTTGGTTTCTGGGTAGACAAGTCCGAGTAGCGTCATCTATCTACGGGGCTGAGTCCGACTTGTAGTTTTTGAACGTACAGTGTGAGCAGTCAGGTCTCATCAGAGCGTCTGGCCGCTCAGTGTAAGAACAGATATCGTGAGCAGTGTACTTTTAAACCCTGCGGTCTCGTCATACAGTTTGAGCTGTATCTGAGTACAACGACTGAAAATATCATACAGTGTATGTCTGGCTTTATCTCCCTAAGTGTGTTTACATTTTCTAAATCAAAAGAGTAAGGTACCATATAAAATACTACTGAGATTAGCTTGGGTGTTCTGTTCACCTGGTGTGGTTGTGTGTGGTTCTTCCACAAAATACAGCTGTCCCTGGTAAATGGCCATTAAGCTTTGTTACATGCAATCATCCAGTCCAAAAGAACGTGAAAAAAATATCAATAGCATAACAAACTGTTTGGCGTTGGCAAAAGGGTGTTGTTTGTGGTGTTAGTAAAGGACCCAGCTGCAAAGAAAACCAGAATTCTTTAATAATAAAGCAATGAGGATAACTTTAAGCGGAATTGAATGACATGGAGCCCTGGTGGTAGCCTCGTGAGACCATCCTGATCTCGCGAGCTTTCAAGGTTTCACTCGCAGATCAGTCTGGCTACTTTCCGTTAAAGAAAATTTGGAGCCGTTCACCAAACGAACGTCCAATCAGCGTTGGCTTTGAGGCGGGTTGAGGTGTGACGCAACGAGAAGCGCGACAGTTCAGTCTAAAGAACATGGCGGCTTCAGCCGATGAAACTAGCGTTAGCGTGGCTATCGAGCAAGTTTTATCGGAATTACAGAGTATTTATTTGCTGAGCTAACGAGCCTTTACCTGCAGCAGCAAGAATAGATTGGCTTGTGGTTGTGTTTTCGTCGTCACTCGAAGCATGTTGATGAGTACGTCATATGCTTCGTTGATCTGATTGGTTTATTTGGCCCGTCAATCACCAACATAGGCCAATCAGCTAACCATTATTTTCGCCCCTTCCCAAAATTACTTCAACGGAAGGTTTCCAGATGGATATGCGGAGCAAATCTATCTGGCGGAGTCAGGTAACCCTGGTGGTGCACTGGGAATATCCAGTCAGAAACAGTGAGCTACAATACTGAGGGGGGAGTGGAGATGACATTGGAACCAGGTGAGCTGATCAGAGGATTGTGGACAGCTGGGAGAGGAGAGTGTTGAGAAGGCGAATCATAGGCACAGGGAACTAAAGTAGGCATAAAGGAAAACTAAAAACCTATAGGGAATATACTAATCCTGATTTAGAAGACTTAGAACTAAAATACACAGAGAACAGAACACAAGAAATAAGTAAGAAACTAAACCTAAAGAAATAAACCTGTATGGCAACACCTTTCAAACATAAATAATCTATCAAAACACCAACACAATGAAAACCAAAACCTAAACACCCAAACTTCATAGCAGGGATTTGGCAAGTTTTTCTTGGACACCATCAACATACTCAACTTTGATGCTCAACCCATGGATGGATGTTCCTCACAAACTGACACCACAAACATGTAAAGTTATTAGATGTGTTGCTGAAAAGCATTGTTACAACAAATAACTTATAGAACAAAGAAACTTACTTATTTTGCTAGTTTTATATAAAGTATGCTTAGTTTAGTTTCAGCGGAAATGCAGGGAAATTACATTTTAACCTAAGTTGTTGGAATGTTAATATCTTCTAAAAATCAAAATAAATTATATAATTTTCAAGTGTGACATGTAAATTCCTTTTTACTAAAGTATTTTCAGTAATCTGCATCCCCTTGCTGTTTTATTTAGTGAGATGCTGTGTTTCATTATTCCGATTATGAGCATCTGATTATGAAACAATGTGATTAATGTCATCCTCCTGGTTATAATTTCAGTCGGACACCTACCTTTGCATGGCCTTTCCTGTGCCAACTACTCGGGATTCATATATTGGTGAGTCATTCTCCTTCTCCTTGACAAAATAGTCATAGTTTAGAAACAGATGTTGGGTTACGCCAGTGTCTTTTTATTTACCATGGGAAAACAATATGCTTTCCATAGTGTTTTCATCCACGTGTTAGGTTCATATGGAAATGATCAAAAAAGGCCTTTTGTTAACTCTGCATCCATTAACCATATTGTTGTTGTTTCTTTTTCTCAGTGGACTTCCTACCTCATGCCAGTATGGACACAGTTCACCACATGCTGCTGTTTGGCTGCCAGACTCCTGTTTCCACCAGCAGCTACTGGTAACACCCACATTTATATATGAACATAAAGAAAATCATTTTAGAGGTTGGAGTTAAGTTTTAAATATTGTAGGATTAGCATTTTTTTTTGCTTCTATTTTCTAAATGGCAAAAAAAAAATGAAGGAGAGTTTTTTTAGCTTCTTCAAATTGGCATTATGTTAGCACGTCCCAATGATTGGCATGTGGGACGACCAATAAATAAGGTGATCCCTCCGGAACTGGAAGCCGACAAAATATAGTTCACTATACCTTTAAACAAGACATAAGCCAGTTCCAGACCGCCTCCACGAGTCTGTGAAAAGCAAAGCCTACTGCATCCACGGTTACTCCGTCTAGGTCCACTCCAAAAGAGAGTATATGCGCGATCATCGTCATTACAAGCAGAATGCTAATTTATTTGGAGAGCATTACCACGTTTCAAATTAAATGTTGAGATGACAAATCTGCTTCCATATTTGGTGCAAAAAGAGTTGTTTCCATCTGATGTTTAAATAAAGCAGTTAATTTTATAGTGAATATTAAAAAAATATATTTTGTGGTTAACGATCTCCATTTCCACCGTTTCACGTTGGCTTACCGGGGGTTGTGGATGTTCTGTTTCCTTTTTTTTTTTTTACAATTGCAACTGTGTAGCTTAATCCAGCCAGAGCCCAACGGATTTGACGGTGAACGACAGAGAGCAGGTCCGCTGACAGTGTCTATCGGAGTAGTCACGGAGAACGTGGTGCCGTTCTCATTCATTAAAATAACAACGTAGTTGCTCAGTCAGTCGGACTTGCGCGTACGTGAACGGATAGAGCAGTCATAGTTGGTGTGGAATCTCGGGGTAAGGCGCAAAGGGGAGATGACAAGTTTACAAACCTTTCAGTTTTATACCCTTAATTTATCAGAAAAAAATTAGTTTTTCCCCCTGTTTTTTATTTTTTTAATTGTTGTCTTAATACCAAAGATTTACTTAATACCCAACAGATTTACTTTCACAAGTGGAGCATTACTGCTTTGGCTATAGTGCTCTGCATATGTGTTGTACATTCAATCTTATATTAATTATTTAAAAGAGTTTGTGGAAACAATGTTTTCGGCCTTCCGCCAACCGGGTTTGGCAAGAGCTTGATCTTCCAAATGTAAAGATGATAGACAAGAGGTTTATCCAATCGTATACAAGGATTTTTGATAAGGCCCCTCCTTCTGAAAGACATCTCCAATGGAGCGATCCCAGGTGGATGTGTGGAAAAAAGTTTTTGTGTTAGATTACTTGTAGACAGAACGGGGCACTGATTGTGTTTCCTCTTTGTTCAGGGACTGTGGCAGCGTTCAAGGTACTTGTGAAGATGAAGCCTCCATTATGTACGCCTGGGCTCGAAATGCTCCACCAACAAGATTACCTAAAGGTAAGCCCCACACTCAAGGTAGACTATTTAATAAGTCATTTTCATTCACCATTGTCAACATATATGTTGTCAAAGGTGCATATGAGCTCTAAAACAAAGCTTCATTTAAAGAAACATCAATAAACTTTTTAAAGACATGTTCAGGTCTCCTTATCTGCCTATAAACAGCTGCTGATGATATTCAGAGTTCATTCGTTTTGGGGAATAGTTGTATTTTCAGCTGGATCACAGTTCATTATGTTGAAAGCAGCAGAGCAGAGACAGCATAGAGGTGGATGCCAGAGACATGCTTCCCTGCAATTATTTGCCTCTGTGTGCTGTCATTTGCTCTTGTGTTTCCATCAGATGTTGGGTTTAAAGTCGGAAGAAATTCAGGAATGTCTTACTTTGTGATGCAGATCCATTATGGAGATATCAGTGCCTTCAGTGGTGAGTACCATAGTGTTTCCTAACTTTTCTGTCATATTCCCAAAATCCCTGAACGGATCAAACTTGCTGGTTGTTGATTTTCTTTGTGATTGTTAATATGAAGAACAAAATAAGATCAAAAGATTAAACTAAAACCATAAGGCCCCTTGGGTCTGTGATCGACCTGTTTTTTTTTTTGTGTTTTTTTTTTTTTTACGTCTGTGGATCAAATGAAGAAGCAGGAATCCATGGAGCCCACAGAGATTGTAATATTTTAGAGTCAGTCTGATCTGAGAGATATGTTGCTCTGCAAAATCTGCTGAAGATGATAAACTGTTGAGGATGGAGCGTGTGTGGCCTGTGATCCCAACATATCGACTAGTACAGTGTGAAAGGACAAAGTGATCCATAATGGGGGGGTTGTGGTTGCGTGTTTCTAGTGAAACTGTGAATTATGTACTATATTATACTGTATACTATATTGTTTATTAAATGATGAGTTTGTGTTTTTGTGTTGTCCAGCGGTTTAAAAAGTGTGGCATACAGCCATGTTCAACTTTTTGTTCCTGTTATTTTTCACAAATTGACAAATGACCCAGTGTTTGTATGTTTGCAGGTTTATCCAGTTGCCTCAGAAGTTGGCTTGTTTTTTTTGTACACGATGTTACGGTAGCCGATGGCAGCTTTATATTTGGATTAAAAAAACCTCCCACACACATTGAGAAAACAAGTTAATGAGGTGTTGGGAAACGGTCTGAAACAAGCTCAAACACATCTACAGACCGAGATGGTGAACAAGGCAGAAAACGTGCTGTCAGACACATTTGATTGCTTTTAAACAGTTTGGCTGTAGTAGACGGTGTTGCCAGGCAACCTTTCCATTAACAGGACAAACAGTGAAATTTAGCAAAAAGCAGTTAAGGCTGGTTCACATGGCAGGACTTTGCAAAGCCTGAGAGACACCAAACGTGACTATAAAAGATCAAACTATCGAGATTAAACGTGAGTTCAGAGTAAATAAACATGGACGACGGGGAAAATTATTGCCGATAGTTTGTGGACTAATTTTAATGGAGAATAACACATAACAAAAAGAAAAGGCGTTGATTAAACGAGTGGAGTGAACCTCTGAGGCAACTAAAAACATCTGGAAGAAGTAATTCATCCCCACTGCAGTAACCTGTCTTAACTAAATTAAATGATGATCTAACCACGGGACGCAAAGTGTTTTTTTTTTCTCTCTCTATGTACACACTGTTGACATTATGACAGTATGAATGTGTTTTATTCTGTTTGAAGAGCCGAAGGCAAGGTTTCATCTTCTTGGACAATAACATTTTATCTTATCTTAATCCCTTTATTGGCTTGAAAAATAATATTTCCCCCCCTGTCTACTTTCTACTTATTTCCTGGCCATGAGCGGGGATGTGGCCTGAGAAGGTACTGATGGGCCTGGGGACTGTAACTGTGCAGTTTGCTTTGTTAATAGTTATTTCTTTCCCGTTTTTACAGACCATCACAGAGACTGCTCTGGACTCACTTTAAGAATGACATTAAAACCGTAAGTCTGAAACCTAAACAATCAAATTTCTCCTTTTTTTTCCACTGTAGGAAGGGATGGCGTTTTATTAAGTAGGATCCAGTCCAGTTTAATGGCTCTTCATTACATTTAGATTAAAGAAACACAGGATTTTTATTTTCCTTTAAAAAAAAAAGAGGATTTATATCTGATAAGCGAGGGTGCAGTCGGCATTTTTAATCATTTTTTTAATAAAAAAAATGATGTTTCTACTTTTGGCGACTGAAGAAATAAACTAAAAACAGTGATTAAGTAACCATATTATTGTTATTTAAATAACCCAGAACTGGCTAAAGACGAGTGCGTGGTACCGTCTTTGTGTTTCCCATCAATAATAAGATGTAGAAAGTAAGCGTTTCCTTTGTTCTTCGTTCCTTCACTGAAGGCAGCCATTCATTGCGGGGATATACCTGCTAATGTCTGTGGACACCGTAATCCTTCCTGGAAAAAAAGGTACGTTTGTCCCTTCTTAAGACTTAACTCCGGAAACCTCAACATTTCTCTCTGTTGCCTGACTGGCTGTTAGGGAATAAACTTTATCAAGTAGTTTACCCATGTGGACTGTCAAGTATACTAGTGACTGTTGGGAAAATGGGATGAAATCATCTGCTCGTTGTCTGCTCAGACACTGAGTAGGAAGCTGTGACTGTAGCTTCACTGTTTTACTTGACTTATAATGTTACTGTTCCTGTAATTACAATAAACAAGGCATCAAACAGCTTTAGAGTGAAATCCCAAATACAAGACAGTAGGGCTGGACAATAATTCAATAACAATATATATTGATGATAGAAGAAAAGGTAAATAAAAAGTTCAATAGAACAAAAGTTTTCCTTTTTGCATTCTAGCCTATCATGTAGATGAATATTACAGTCAATACATCCTCCCAACCAATCACAAACCACCCGGGAACGCTCCATCACCAAGCTCCGCCCCCTTCAAAGAGCTCAAAAAGCGCATTCTTTTTTTTTTTAAACTTACAGTTTTGGTAAAAAGTTGGTTGAATAAAGGGTTGAGTTCGAATTCAGTGTTTGTGTTCTTTATCTCTAAATAGGTCGCTAAGCAACAGCAAAATATATGTTTTGAATATGTTGATAATTATCGCTATCGATCAATATGATTTTTATTTTATCGATATGGTTTTTTTCTATATCGTCCAGCCCTACAAGACAGCTCTACGTATTCTAAGATAAAGTCATATCAGTACATATGCACAGAACAATGTTCGCTACAAGAACAAACATTGTATTGTTGGACAAATGTGTCTATTTCTTGATTATTGTCCTCTATCTAAATACTTGGAATTAACAGAACCAGTTAGTATTTAGTCAGTCTAACCGATGTGGCTTTGGAAAGGCAGAGGGAAGGTCAAGGCCTTTTAGTTTAAGACAATTATGGCTTCTTCCACCAAACTGCTTCCAGTGTGTAACTGCTGTTGGAGCTTCCTACGCCATAGTTCTCCGTGTTTCCACTGGTTTATTTATTTTTGTCACATTTGTGGACCATTTGTGGGAAAAGGCTTTGGATTTGGGTTCGCCAGATTTTGAAATGCACCTCGATGCCAACCAAGGACAGGTTTTAAAAGCCAAGATCTTAAAGTGGATGTAGCTTGTTTCCGCTTCAGCCATGCACACGTCAACCACTTGATTTGCCCTGCTCTGCAACGAGTTGTGTTGTTAAAAATGGGGATGAAATAATTGAATTTAAGTAGTAAAATAGAGTCCAAATAAAATATCTAATATATAGACTTTTCAGACCTGCCTCGTTCTGTTTTTTCACAATAACGTTCTCAGTAAAAATGTAAAGCTTAGTAAAAATCTACAGGATTCAGACGGCATGAGTGTGCAGTTATGACTCATCTATAATAAGGTATGATAGTTCTGAGCAGTGAGCAGCTGATCACGCAGTAGATCTGTTTTTACCACATAAAAATCAACCTACTGACATTTCCCACCTCTCGTCTTAGTAGGAACTGACAGAGGAAGTGTGTTGCTGGTGAGACGAGATAAGATGATTCAAATGGGGAACTATGAGGATGAGTGTTTTGTGAACTACGCTTTAAGTAGAAAAGGGGAACAGGTGCAACGATTCCTTACAGGGCTACTTAAAGGGCTACTGGAGACAGTACATTAACTCACTATGCAAATTTTGGTTCTTAAGTCTAAATCCTCCAGAATCAGATCTACAACATTCGATTATGAACGCTGAATCAGCGACTTTCTCTACATGCAAAGTCCTTAATAGACTGCAGCATCAGAGGCCAAGAGCAGAACGGGGCAAGATCTGCCCCGGCACAATAAAAAAAAAAACTGAGACAGACACGCATCTGTTATAACGCTACCTGTTGTGGAAGATATGGAAATGTGCATTGACTGAAAAGACGGTTAAAACCCCTTTTTCTTTTAGTTACAAATGCAGATGTTGCTTGTGAATATGACTCCTATCCGATCTACCCGTTTGCCTTCAGGACCCACACCCACCGCCTCGGTGAGTAGTCACAGATGAGCGAGGCCTCGTTGTTTCTTGGACTCCTTTCTCCCGTTGTTCACGGTCGTTTGTTTCACAGGTAAAGTGGTCAGCGGTTACAGAATCCGTCATGGGAAATGGAGCCTGATAGGCAGACAGTCCCCTCAGTTACCACAGGTAAGGAAGCATGGAGGCTGTGATATAGATCTAACGCACAGTCACACACACCGGTACACACAAAAACATGCAAACCAACATGCACTCAAACACGTGTTCATTTTTATACTTTAAAACGTTATTTTCCAGCTAAACAACGTGTAAACAGCTTAAGGCTATAAACTTTAGCAGCAGCACCACGCTGTAGATTCAGAACCAGCGTCAGAGCTGATAGGCTAGAGCTGCGTGCGTGAGAGGAGGTGGGACCTGACAACGTGATCTGGAATGACGGGTTCTTTATTATTGAACTACCAGGAAGAGGCTTTATTCTGCTCTAGGTTTTCACAGTCGAGTTATTTTACTATATGTCTCTTTTCCACTCATTTTGGAAAGGTGTCCCTTTATTTGGCTTTTTGTTGAATTGGCTTTAGGTGAAACCGTTTCATCATTAGGACATAGCTCAAAGGTTATCATCAATATCTATGTGTATTAGGGTGAGCAGATCTCAAAGAACCAAATGCTAGACAACAGGATGATTGTGAGGGACAACGTGGGACACATCACCAACACTATGATGACGTCACACATTTTCATTTAACACAAATCCCACATTACAATAATCAAGCTCTGCTTTGCCTGTTGTTGCACAGAATTAATTCTAAAAGTTTATAAAAAGGCATTATTTAATGTTTTTGAAGTTTAACTAAAGTGTTACGTTTTAGCCTTGTGACAGGCGACCTGTCCAGGATGTACGTTTCCCCGTCAGATACAGCTTGACGTAACACCTGCACGGAAAAGTGGCTTTAGAAGATGGATGGACTCTGAAAAAGTTGAATCAAATGCATCAGAAAAGAATGACTAGCTGCAGTTTCATTTCTTAGTTTTCTTAATCTGTATCCGACACAGCTCTCACTTTTTTGTTCTTTCAAAAAAAAGCGCATGTCCAATCATTTTTTTAACAACGTCTCAGCTGGTGGGACAGCGGGAACACAGGGAAAAAGCAGGACAGTCCCACACAGATCGCTTATTTTTGATAAACAAAATGGCTAGTTATCTGCTAATCCCAGTTCATGTGAATAATCACAAACTGTAGTTCATTATCTCATTTAGAAAAGCTTCCCATAGATACTCGTATGCTGTGCTTTTCAAGCCAACAGCAATATGAGGCTGTTCGTTGCTCATTCGCTCATGTTTTTTATTCCAGGCTTTCTATCCTGCTAACAAGGAGGTGACCGTGCGCTACGGTGACACCATTGCTGCCAGATGCGTTTTCACTGGGGAGGGCCGCACCTCCAAAACCTACATCGGGTCAGTTTCACTAATCACTGCAAACACTTACTGAGCTTCTGTCTGACTGTAAATCCCAACACGCATTTCCATTGATAGCTTTGACCCTATGGACCAATGCATCTGTTTGTTTGTAAGACCAAGAATCAAGAATATTTTCTTTGTCACCGCGTGTTACTGCAGCGAAATTTCTCTTTGGCTGCTCCGGTTCACATTACACATAATGAAGGCAAAAAAAAACAGCAAACAAACATTCAATGAACAAGGCTTACATTTTTTTTCTTTTTTGTAGCGTTCAGGAAAGTCACAGATAAAGATGATGAGGTAGAATGGGGCTTATTGAACAATGATGATTTGAGATTTGAAAGAAATGCTTCAAAAATATAAATACTTTATTTCAGAGCCAGATTCTGCTTTTCCACAGGGTTAGAAAGTAGATCTACATGTTCATTGGATCTGCATGATTACGATTCATGCTTTTCAGTTCTCATTCACACCGGTCAGGCTGTGCATGCAGGGTAATGTTTTAGAAATTAATGCTGTATGCATGTTCAGTGTAACATGCTTTGAGTTGGCATGTTGTTGACAGAGATGCATGGAAGGACCCACATTCCAGAACTGGATACCATCTGACAGTTTCTATGTACAAATAACTTTATAAAGCGGTAAAGTTTGCAGGCTCAGCGCGCCACATCACCTGCATCTGATGCAGGACCAAGTGGCTTTGAGGTACCACCTCCATTCATTGCTGCTTGTGGAATCTTTTTTTTTTTTTTTTTCTGCAGGGGGACTTCTAATGATGAAATGTGCAACTTCTATATGATGTATTACATGGACAGCAAACATGCCGTTCCCTTCATGAGCTGCATGGACCCTGGCTCCAAAGACCTCTTCCAATATATTCCAGCAGAAGCGAATGTTCCCATCGCCGTCAGTCCGGATCACATGCACCCCATGATGCCAATGGGGGTCACTACAGGTATATAAACCTACCTCATCTACCTCACTCTTATCTCTGGCTTAAACCTGGAATTTAGCTTTTTTTAATTTTTTTTCATAAATTTACTGCAGCTGCCAAATAATATTGAAATTAATATTGGGTGATGGTATTGCAATAAAATAATTTACATTTTAGAAAATAGATGAACTGTTTTAAACATCTGTATACCAGACATTTCACGAGTGTGAAAGAAAGAGAAATGCTGTTAAGTAGCTTTGTTTTCTTTCTTTTTTTGGAGCAGTTCCACTTTTTGACCGGGAGACGTTTGTGTGCTTGTTTGAAATGTTCTGAAACTCACAATCCAAGGATGTACCGTCCAAGCAAAGCTGGACGCAGCTCAAATGTTCTGGAGGAAGCCTCTTTGGGTCAGACTTTCTGTGGGTGGTTATTTTCAGGGGAAGATTAATTTGCCGAATAGATCCATATCGTTATATGCAGTTTAACTTCTCATGTGTTCTTAATACAGACCTAAAGCAGACACGTAGTTTTACTCCAGACCCAGCAGAAACACTGAAGTTGTGTCCATTAGAAATGAGAGTTGCTAATTCGCTGTTCTAGCTGTGTTTTGCCAGTGTTTAGTTAAATAAGGCGTTTAAATCTAAGAGCTTATGGCATGGTGACTTGTTTGATAGACATCTGAATATCTGCTCCCGGATTCCCGACGTCTAGCACATGATCATCCAGCATCTGTTTTTTTTGAAGATTAGTTAAATCTACTGAATGTGAGCCACGGCCAGCAGCTGCTCCTTTAGGAATGGCTTCAGTGCTAAACGGCCTGGCTAGGCTTCAGGGAGCCTGTTGCAGCGTTGCTACCTTAGGGCTCCCTCGCTGATAGGTCGTGTGTTGCATAGATACAGAGATGGCTCCTGGCCTCCGCAGGCTGGGTTTTGGGTTAAATGAGTCATCTTCAACTGGCTGCTTTATATGGAAGTGGTGTTACTGCAGTGTCACGTCGATACCACATTGCTGCTCCGCTGCTTTCTCCGCGCAGTGACGGGTTTTATCCTGTGGTAAAGCAGCAGGTCTGTAGAAGCTACTTACACAAAGGCCTTCTGCATTTTCATCATGTTCAAAGTGGCAAAAAAAAAAAACGCCCCCCCCAAAAAACAGGCATATTGTCAGCATCAACTTTACTTTGTCGACTTGTCCCTTTATTGTCTATATCGCTGCTCCATTATAGCCTCGTGAGACCATCCTGATCTCGCGAGCTTTCAAGGTTTCACTCGCAGATCAGTCTGGCTACTTTCCGTTAAAGAGAATTTGGAGCCGTTCACCAAACGAACGTCCAATCAGCGTTGGCTTTGAGGCGGGTTGAGGTGTGACGCAACGAGAAGCGCGTCAGTTCAGTCTAAACAACATGGCGGCTTCAGCCGATGAAACTAGCGTTAGCGTGGCTATCGAGCAAGTTTTATCGGAATTACAGAGTATTTCTTTGCTGAGCTAACGAGCCTTTACCTGCAGCAGCAAGAGTAGCTTGGCTTGTGGTTGTGTTTTCGTCGTCGCTCGTAACAGAGCGACGACGAATCTGATTGGTTCATTTGGCCTGTCTATCACCAACATAGGCCAATCAGCTAACCAGTATTTTCGCCCCTTCCCAAAATTACTTCAACGGAAAGTTTCCAGATGGATATGCGGAGCAAATCCATCTGGCGGAGTCAGGTTAGCTCCTTTATCGATCTGTGAACAAATACTTCTCTGTCTCTACTAAATGAATGCTTGACTCGACCAGAAGTGAAGTGTACAGCTGGAACGTTCACTAACCTCCCGGCTGATTAGTGAATAATGTTAAGCTTTTTTTTGTGTGGACGGGATGAATCAATGAGCGCATGAATACGGCGTGAACTAAGAGCCAGGAAATAGACTTTGCAGTCCGTCGTTATCCAATTAGAAATGATGTGGCAATTCTGACTGAGAAAGATCCTTTGGATTTGTTGAGCAGAACTCCCACGTGGGTTGACAAACTGAAGACGGCCTGTCACAGAAACCCTGTTAGGAAAGGAAGAAGCTGCATTCTGGCTGCAAAGATCAGCCTCTGCCTTTAAACAACCAGCCTGTCCAGCCGGACACGTTCCAGTGTCTGCTGGCACATCACTGACTGTGCAGCCAGACAGCACAAACCTGCTCACTGCTGTGGGTTCACTGATGATGCAGCGGCGGTGGGTATCCATGGTAACAACCTACAGAGCAGCGAGTAACAGTTGCGCGCCGGCCGCATCCTTCGTTTTTAGTCACAGCAGAAGCAAAGAGCTGATTGGAGACTACATGAAAAAGACAGATCACTCCTCCTGCATGTCAGCGGGTCTTGTTCTGGTTCCCATTCGTACGCCGGCTCATTTGAAGTGCTGCACAGGAAGAGCAAAGGAAAACAATCCCAGATGCATCTAAAAGCAAAGGATTCATCACATAAAGCCCCACAAACATGATAGTATCTTTCTAAAAGGTGCTGCTCACCTTCTACTCTAACATTTTTCATAAAAAAAATACCCAAAAAGCTGCTGCTGGAGTGGATTTGATAAGAATCTAGGAGGAACAGGTGGTGAGAGGTTGCTTGTCAACAACAACAAACAAGGTCCGGGTACTTTTATTAATATCATTTAATATGTTGCAGAGATATGACCCTGTACCACTGATGATCTAGAGCGCCATGCTGCCACCTTTGGTAGTATGATGAAGCGCTACATCCCACTGGACACGTCAGTGCAGTGTGACTAACAGGAAAACTTTACTGTCTGGGATCTGATTGGCTGAAGGAGCCATTGTGACAGCAAGAAACTGTCACTTTCTGGCCAAGATGTGTCAGCTGAACCAGGAACAGCCAGAATGTGAAATAACGTCTCTATACAGGCACTAAGATGAAGAAACTCTTTATACTCTATCATACCATGGCTGGGCGATAAATCCATTTAATCCATTAATTCAAATTTACAGTTTAAGATTTTATTTTATTTTGCCAATGCACTCATTGGGCTTCCGTGAAGAGAACAGCATGCAATGCTGAATATATGAAGAAACATTTTTTACCATAACGCGAGGCACTTTAATTCACTCATTTACTTATTTTTTAAAGTTAATTTGAAGTTACACAAGTGAAGTGAAGCCTGTTAGCTCATTGTGTAAAACCACTAGCAGCTGACATGTAGTTATGTTTTCATTGCTTACAACGGCAGGGCCGCCATCTTGTTTTACAAAGATGTTTCACAGCTTGCATTTGGTTACACTTTGAATTGAGGTGAACTCCCAGGCGAAAGGCTTGAAAAAAGAATCAAGTTTTAAAAATAATGTCTTTGATTTCTTTTTGTGAAATGAAAAGAAGGAAAAAAAATCCAATAATCAGATTTGGTCAAATAAAATCAGATTTGATTTTTAAGCATATCGCCCAGCCCTATATCATACTTTAACTTGTTTCATGTGGGGATTTTGACATTATCTTGATATTTTGTTCGATGCTCGACTCTTACTCATTTTGTCCGTCTGACTGTGGAGCTGTGCGCGCGCGTGTGTGTGTGTGTGTCTGTGTGTGTGTGTGTGTGTGTGTGTGTGTGTGTGTGTGTGTGTGTGTTAGCAGCAGGGACCGCTCAGCAGCTTCACTTTATCGTTTTAACCAAGGCGCTTCTCTTGCAACTTGAACTTTGCTGAGTTCATCAAAATGATTCCTGCGTCAGGAACCTTTTTAAATCCGTCTGAAAACGTTGTTGCCATTTCTTTCTCTTCTCTCACTCCTCCTCTCACCCCAATTAACTTCAAAACCGCATCTGTTTGTTTTCTCCTTTCCTGCATCAAGATGACAAGCGGCTCTTGAATACCAACAAAGCCGAGCCAGTTCTGGATCAGGGTAAGTTCAAAGAGAATCAGGTATGAGCTGTGTCCATAACATTACATCACCAGCTAATAATTAATGAAATAAATGTTCAGATGTCTAAAAAAAATCTATAAATATTAGTATAGCTGCACAGTATAAGCTTAGTTGCAAAAATATAAATACCAGAGTGAGGAAAATGTGTGTTCATTGCTGCTGATAATATAATTGTTCTGATATATGATTAACTAAATCCTCCTATTTGAAACAAGCAAGAACTATAACTGGCTGCATGAACTATTGTAAAATGATTGACCAAACAGCCGAAATGAAACGCTGACTGGACTGTAGGAGCCATTATAAAGGTTAATCGAGTTATATTAAAAAGCCAATAAGGATGGGTTTCATCTGCAAAAATGCTAATTAGATTTCTATAAAACGGTTTATTTTCTGATGTCCTGGAGGAGGCGAAGTATATACAAGCAGCAAATGTAAGTAGTGGTGCCGTTATTGGGAGATTTCTTCAGCTTGTCTGTGATTCTGTGTCTGGCTGCAGATTTTCACCTGGAGCAAGTGTCCACATGGCCCCAGAGTTCCCTGCAGCTGGGACAGGTGTCGGGACTCGCCCTCAACGCCGATTCCAACCTGGTCATTTTCCACCGAGGGGACCACCACTGGGGGGCAGAGTAGGCTGCTTTCACTCTCCATCTAGCCCTTTTATTATGCAAATCCATGTGAACACTTTTTAAAACTGCTGCTAATAAGAAACTTTATATGTTCTAAGTAGCTTATTAGAAAAAACAACAACTAAGTAGCTTATTAGGAGATCTCACACACATCCTTCTCATTTGCAGTTTTTGTACAAATTACAGATTAATGCTGAGTTCACATTTGCTCATGTTTCTTCCAAACGTACCTCTATAGGTCTTTAAAAGCGCTTTTTAATCCTCCCAAGTTTGGCAGGTAATTGGGCTTCCTTTAGGATGATCACTTTGGTGCACACATGCTTAGAGGAACTTCAGGATTTTCAGATTTAAAGGAAACAAATTTTCTGTGGACAGCAGACAATCGCTATCTGAAGTGTGGGATCTAAGCAGCCTGTTCGAAAACAACTACAAATACAGCATCGTGTATTTTACACCCTGACACTTTTCTATTTAGCTGATGCCTTTTTTTGTTGTTGTGGCCATTTTCCTAATAAAACGACATTTGTGTTGTTTGACTGAGCATCTTGAAGAAGGAACACCGTGTCATCTGTAGATCTTTCTGGTTTATGCACCATTGCCAACACATCTCTAGAAAACTGTACTTGCTGCTGTTTCTTCTCCAGCGTTAAACCTCCTACATTGACGTGTCTGGTTCAGGCAGAACAGAAGGAAAACAATCAGATCTGGTCAGAGTAATCAGACCGCTGGTTATGCTTCGGAGCCAAACGCTTGAGACACAATCTTTATGAACCAAAAACGTCTTTATGTCAGGGTTTACCAGACAGACTGATTACAGGATTATTGGAGGCTTGTCGTTACCTTTGTAGTTATTGCTACATTACTGTTGGTGTTATGGAAAAGCTTTTGACAAAAAGGTCATTTTCTTCTGAGAGGACCTCCCCACGCTCGCTCCCTGTAGACGTCCAGTAAAGGTTTGTCCTCTCTGTGTTTGCTTAGTTCTTTCAACAGCCAGGCTAGATACCAGCAGAGGTTCCTGGGGCCCATTCAGCAGTCCACTATTTTGGTTGTGGACCCGGCCAACGGCAGAATCCTGAGGGCATCGGGCCGAAACATGTAAGGGCGTGCCTTAGGTTGTTTTAAATGATGCTGAGCTCTAAGTTTAAACCATATAGAGCTAGAGCTGTTCTCGATCATCCTTTTCTGGGTTTGCAGGTTTTACTTGCCTCATGGGATAACTACAGACAAGGACAATAACTACTGGGTGACGGACGTGGCTCTGCATCAGGTGAGCAGCACTGTGTGCTCCAAGCAGACAGCAGCATTTAGCCTCCACACTTACCCAGAATTCTGAGTAGCATCAAACTACTCTGGTAGCAAATAGTCATTTTGGCTTCAAAGGCCCATTCCTGCTGTCAAGCCACTGACTTTTCCATTTAGGTCTGTTAAATGAAGGTCATACCGTTTTAAAAAGGTCTTTTGTGTTTTTCTAAAAATCAAGCAGTGTTTCTACAAGTCCAGGGCAGTTTTGTGGAATTCAGTGCAAACAAAGTGGCTTACCAAAGTGTTCAGACCTCTTCAACAGTTTTCACATTTAGCCACAATTACAAACTTCAAAACACGTGTTTTGTTTGGCTTTTATGTTCTAGATCAGGGCTCACCAGCCATTTAGAAACTGAGAGCTGCTGCATTGGTGTTGTGCCATACGAAGGGTTACCGGTACTGACCTTTGAACTAGAAGAGTTCACCTTAACTTTATGTAAAATTAAAAAAAAAATGTCATGCTTTGTTATAGATGTTGTGTTTTTAAATCTATATAAATGCAAGTGAGAATAAACAGGAAGAGTAACGGAATAACAAAGTTTTGGTGGTGGATTGTGGCTCTTTCTAAAACAGGCGTGCCGGCACCACATGTGGTCCTCGGGGGCTACTTGGTGCCCGCGGGCACCACTTTGGTGACCCCTGATCTAGATCAATACAAAGTAGTGCGTAACCTTCAAGTGAAAAAAAGATGTGCATAAGTTCACAAACAAACACTCCCTGAGAAGCTAAGGAAAGTGCAAATAATGATCAGCATCTGAGAGACGGGGCAACAGGTCCTTATCCGATTAAGAATTATTACACTAGATTGCATTATTATATACATATTGAGACCATGATGGCGATTTACAAACGTTTTAAGCATCTCAGGGAGTGTTTGCTTCAACATGCATGCATACTGAACGCTTTTTTTTTTATATCGTTCTGTAATCAACTTCTGCTTTTTGTCTTCTTTTTTAACTTAAACACTTCATTTTTATCTGAACACGCCTTGTTATCTATTAGTAATTGTGCAACATTATTTCAAGTAGTGCTGTTTAGCAATAACATAACACTACCTAACGAAAGGTACAAAGTAACCTCTGGAAGAACATGAACGGGGGGGGGGGGGGGGGGGATCACTACCCAGAATGCAAAGAAACCCAGAGACATGTCTTACAAAACTCTTAACAGGAACAACTCTAAATGTACAAAGGAGACTAACATCAACCAGGAAGCTAAACTTAGAACTAATAGGGGAAGCAATGGTCTAACAATAATGAGCACAGGGAAATTAAATCACACGGCAAAACCCTAATTACAAAATTAACAACAGAATATGGCATGACCTGTTAGAACATAATTGTCAAAATAGACTCACAACAAAAAAAGACAAAAACCCAAACACCTGGGGATCGTGTCGATATCCAGTAATCAGAATCAGTGACTGGTTCTTTATTGATTTGCTTTTCTTTTGGTCTGTATACTTTTTTTTAAGGGTGTTATTTCTGTTTTTGTGCTTGGACAAAAAAGACAGCAAAGGATTCATTTTATCATCACTTTTATTGTTATTGCCAAAATATCCATAAAATATTGTTCATAACCATTCCTAGTGTGTAGATGTATTGAGCTCCCTTTATTTTATTACTCCTAAATGAAATCCAGTGCAGCCAGCTACCTAAAGAATTAAAATGTTACAGACTATATATGTGTGCATGCAAGACGCTGCAGGGTCAGTGAGGTCTTATTAAATTACTCGGCACACCGTACTCTGTTTTGTTGTCCTTTAGGTGTTAAAAGTGAGCGGCGACGGCCGAGACAGAACCCTGCTGGTTCTGGGAGAGGCTTTCACGCCGGGCAGCGACACCGACCACTTCTGCCAGCCGACTGATGTGGCCGTTGACCCTGAAACTGGGAACGTCTTCGTGTCTGACGGCTACTGTAACGCCAGGATACTCAAGTTTGCTGCGGATGGCACATACTTGTCTCAGTGGGGTGCAGGTAGCCGGCTCTGTTTACACACACATACATGCACCAATAAAGCCTTAATAGTTGGAATAAAACGGATTGTTTCTTCAGCTACATGTGATTCCATCCCTTACCTTAAACATTACGCTCAGATGGCCAGGAGAAGGAAAAGCTGCAGTGCCATAGACTACAGAGTCACGGCTTCATATGGATTAGGGATGCAAGCAAACAATCGATTAATTGTCAATTATTGGTTGATTAGATAACAAGTTTGTTCCATCCGATTAACTAATAACTTGCACTTAGACCTTCTTTCAGTGTTATGGTTTGGCCGCCATCCAGGAGAGGATGCTGCCGGTCATTCTAAAGCGGAGCCACACCGCAGTAGTAAGAGTAAAAGATAATGGCGGACGCAGCAGGAAGCAGTCCAAACAAAGTCCGGGGTGGGATTACTTTTGTAATGAAGATGCAAAATGTTCTTTACGCAGTTCTGTTTTTCAATATAAAAACTCATCAAGCTCATTAAGCTGTCAGGTGAATAGCTCCCATTTATCCGGGCTGCATGGCGGAGCAGAGTCAGTTTCTCAACCAAAACTTACCGATGTGCTCAGCAGGCGAGGATGTGACGACAGAAAAGCAGAGGGAATTATGCAAAAAAAATTATAACATGATAGAAAAAGACATGATGCCAAAGCTTAGCTGATGGTGAGGGATTTTGTGCTGATTATTAGAGTTTCATATATTTTATTCTATTCATCTTATTTGTTTCTAATCGGTAACCTGAAAGAATTCTGTTTTGTTACATTTTATAAAAATGTCCACGTTTAATATGTGAGAAAACCACAATTTCTGTTCATCCAGTCGGCGTTTTAATACAGGTGGCACAATAAACTGTAAAAATAGAACGATGGGCCTCTTTTAAAATTCAGCATATTTAAAAAGATAATTAACCCTTAATGAACAGGAATTCAGCTCTCCATCTGTACCATGTGGCATTTGTTCTGGATAAAGGTTCGTCAGACAGGAGGAGGCGCACACCGTTCAGGATCCCCCACAGCTTGGTGTTCCTTCCCGACAGAAAGGAGGTCTGCGTCGCTGACCGGGAGAACGGCCGCATCCAGTGCTTCATAGCAGAAACCGGGGAGTTTGTCAAAGAAATAAAGAACGAGGAGTTTGGAGGGGAAGTGTTTGCCATCACCTACAGCCCGGCTGAAGGTTTGTATGATTTCAGACGTGAAATCCCTTTTTTCCTTGTTAGTCATCTAAACCTCGCTTTTGTAGAAATCCTTTATTTCAGCTCGCTAATTTCCTATTTTAGAAGAAATTAATAATTGCATTAAAATGGTGCAAGAAAATGTAATTAGTACATCATGACTTAGTTGTTTTTTGTTTTTTACCTGTGTTGTGTTTGTTAAATCCTGATCATCCCGTCTTTTTGGTTTGTCTCCTGATTCCTCCACCATGCAGACGGGCTGATCTTCGCAGTGAACGGAGACTCCCCCTACCACTCAGCTCCACTCAGAGGTTTTGTTCTAGATTATTCAACCAAACAAATTCGGGATTCCTTCAGCCCCACCCAGAAGGTAAACACCGGCGCACACCAACATCCCTTTAGACTTTATCTAGAAACAGCTAGACATCCGACTTGCTGGAGAGGGACCAAAAACACTCTTATTTATCAGATATCTGTGGGGTTTTTAACCTTTTTATGGATTTTTCTATGAGTGTCAGTTCTCATTAATGCTGGACACCTCCTATAGTGTCCATACTGGTTGTACAAAATTATTCTCAGGTAATGACTAATGATTAAGTTCAATACCTGATTGTTTAATCAGTTTAATGCAGCCGATAGCATTTTAACATAATGTTCCCGGTCTGCTGCAGGTAAAGTCACAGATACTCATTTCCTGTTGGATTCCCCCGTGTGGAGGCGTTTAAACTGAAAGGCAGATAAAGGAGAGCATTATTCAGGGAAGCAGCCAGAGAGACACTCTGGATGAGCTGCAGAGAGCCACAGCTCAGGTGGAGCTAATGACAGCTGGTAGTCTTGCCCTCCTAAACATGGCGTTCATGAGGGACAAGCAAGAAGAAAGCTGTCGTTTGAAACAAAACATCATCCAATTAATCTGAACCTCAGAACATAAACACTGCTCCCTGAGGGATGGGTTCACATTTCACTGGAATGTCCACAAGCTGCAACAACAAATAAAGAACTGAACTGAAGCAAAAGGAGGTTCCCCAATGGCCCGAAAGGATTTGCTCAGGAGCGTTAAACACAACGACATGCCACACTTTTCACATTTTTGTGTCACTCAATCAGGCGCTACTTTGTGTTAGTGTTTCATCTAAAATGTCACTAAATGCAAAAGAAGTTCCTGGTATTAAAGTGACAAATATAAAAAGCTTTTAAGGTGTGAGTACTTCTGATGTTTCCTAAACTTCTGATGTTTGATTGAATGGGTTTTCCTTTTCGTACAGGAGTTTAAAATGCCTCATGACATCGTCGTCACTAAGGATGGAAGTGTTTTTGTCGGGGACGCAGGCAGCAAGTCAGTCTTTAAGTTTTCTGCTGAAAGTAAGTTCATCCGTCTGTGTGTGGGAGGACTCCGTAGTTAACGTGGCACTTTGAATAATTCACTCACATTTATTTGTTCGTCTAGGGGTTTCATATTCGACCTGAAACATTTCTCTCTTCATTTCTCCAGAGTTGCATCGTTCTGTCAAGAAAGCTGGGATTGAGGTCCAGGAGCTGGAAGGTGAGCTGTGCAGATTTAGATTTGGACAGGTTCAGAAAGCTACTTAGCGGCTGCTGTTGGTCGACATCTCTTATTGACAGGGTAGCTGCAAGCGCATGTTTCCATTCATTCTGAATGGAGACCCGACAGGTGATGAAATCTGTGTTTCCGTTTAGAGAACAATTCACACACGAATGCTCTGTTGCTCTGCATGTACGGAACATTCTGGGTCAACTAGAACATGTCTGAATGATGGAGGTAAAATCATTTTTAGGGTCATAACTAAACAGTGTCCCGTGGCGCTGCTGAAGCTGAGGTTCTCAGCCGGAACAAGAAAAGCTTTCCCAGTTTTCCCAGATCAGACGCGGTTCTCTAAAGACTTTGTTTCCTGTCTTTCTCATCGGGTCGAAGCAAATGTGAAAGCTGTCAGAAAACGTTGAACAAGGAACGGCTGGCGGTACCAACGTTCCATACAAAGTCACGAAGCAACACCCGCTTCCTGATAAATACCCTCCTGAAGTTCAGCTTCTCAGCTCTGATGGTCAGACTCATGCACAGTCCTAAAATACTGGACTGGGTCATCGGTGCCGGGATCAGGTTCTGGATCTTCCAGCTATTATCCAAAAGCCATTTGTTCTAGTGTTTTAAAATGTTTCCCTCGTGTTCTCCTGAGATAACTTTTGTCATGACAATAAAACATGGCGGTCCACGTTTGTCGGATTACAGCTCAGTTCAGAATATTTGGATTCTGATCCAAGTCCTGGTGCCTACGCAGCAGGTCAGAAAGATCTGAAAGATCTACCTTCCATTCTACTTTTAGAGACTCTAGTAACCACCAGCAGACCAGCAGTCTAAGTCTTCCACCTCCTTCCATCGATTTGATATCAAACCTTTGTGTGTAGAAGTGATTTGTGTCTTTGGTGCAGATGTTCTCTCCCGCCCCAGTTCAGTGTCTGTTTTACCTCCATGTAGAAGTGGAGGCATTTGTCCAAGCCAAGCTGAGACCACATCCCAACATTTCAAAGACCGAGGCGATCAAAGAGAAGCAAACTGTGGCGGAGAAAACTCAGCCCGTGGTGGAAGTTGAACCGAGGAAAAGCACTCCGAAGGCAAACAAAGAGGAGACCGTCATCCCGGCCGTCATCGTCTCGCTGCTTCTCATCCTCCTGCTGGTTATCGTCTTCCTGGGAGTCTTCATGTGCTGGAGGAGAAACAGTATGTATGACGAGAAAATGGTCTGATCTCTGTTTAAGGGTCTGGAGAACTACCAAGTGTCTACAACGTGTTACCTTTGCTGCTTTGCTATTCGATAGGTTGGCTTTATAGAGTAATATCAGGGTTTGTGAGGCCCTGACTGAAAACAATAAGAGGTGAGGGCAGTGGTTCCCAAAGTGGGGGGTGCGCCCTCTGGGGGGGCTTCGTGTAATTGCAGGAGGCATAGTAGAAATGGACTAACCTGACTCTCACCAGGTGGATTTCATTACACAGAGCTCCACACTTCCATCTGGAATCGCTCCATTGGGAAGGATTTCAGTACCTCATAAAATGAACGAGCCAATCAGGATCGCCAGGCGGGATTTTCATAGATGTGACGTATCAGAGAAGCGACTGTTTGGATTCAGACAACAATGGCGGATATTAATTCCTTAAAACGGCGTTTTAAGGAATTAATATTCAACGGCGCTGAAGGCTTTTGTTAGTGGAAACAATGTTTTCACCCTTCTCCTTACCGGGTGTGGCAAGAGCTTGTAGCACGGCAATGAAGATGATGGACAAGTGGTTTATCCAATCATATGCAAGGATTCTTGATAAGGCCCCTCCTTCTGAAATCCATCTCTATGGAGAGATCTCAGATGGATGTGTGGGGGTCTGCAGAACGAAATCCATCTGGTGAGAGTCAGGTTAGAAACGGACTGGAAAAATGAGCAATTTTCAGAGGTTATTTAAAAAACATATTCATGGCAATGTTGGATTAAATTACACAGTTAAACTTAAAACAATTACACTCTAAGAGTGGTAGTTTAAAGAAGATTGCCGTTTCTTTTCGTGTTGTATGTTTTACTGCAGTTGGCTTGTCTTTGTTCAACTGTGGGAAAGATTGGTTGGAGAGGGGCATGGAAACTTTGATTTGAATCACAGGGGGATCCACCAGGAAACATCTGGCAACCAATGGGTTAGGGTGGGATTCTTTGCACAATAATTTGTTTTTCCCTTTATTGTCATCATAATAGATAAAAATCTAGAGATCAAATGTTGGGTCGCTATCATCCATCCTGAGTTTTGACAAAATAATACTTTAAATAGGAAAGTGAAGCCTTCTGTGCATCTATTCCAGTTTATCATGTGATCCATTGTTCTTAGACTTTTCTCATCAGGTGGGAGGGTAGAAGAAAGTTTCCTTATATTGGAAGCGTTGGCGAGTTGCCTTATTGAAATACTTGACTATTTATTTAGAGTTCTGTAACTAATGAATAAATAATAAATAAAAGATCAATCCGGCTCAGATATGGAGCATTCGGGTCCCCTGCTGATGGACTGGTGTGGCCCTAACATGTAACCTGTCTTCTGTTGGCCCAGGTCTGCGTTAAGCTACAGGCTCCAGGGTGCTGCCCCTCTGGTCCCGTCAGCTTCTGTCTGCCTCTTCACTTTAGTATCTGCTTTTTTCTTTCAGAGAGAAATGAGATGAAAATGGAGCCGCGCTCCGTGGGAGGAGTCTTGGGAAGAATTCGGGGTGAGTTATTTACAGCTAGAACAAAAACTTAAATCAAACTTTTGGACTGTGACTTTGTTCTATGCTGTATAGAGAATTGAACATAATAGTTGAGCATTATTCATTGTCCAGATAAATACATAAAAAAGGGCCATTTCTAAGGATTTATGGGCTACTTTGGGATCACAGCTGTATGAATAATTTTAGCAGGCAGTGCCCAGCGAATCCAACCATTTCTTAGGTAAGTTAAGGTTACCCTCCAGACATGGTTGGTTTCCTGCTGCAGTATGCCCAGCATCACCAGAATGATGATTACGCTTTGGGTTTGCATTAAGCTGGCGGCGTTCCTCGTGTGATCGTCCCATATGCTTAGAGCAGTCAGGTTCCACCGCTTCCATATCTGGACCCCTGGCAGCTTCTGCAGCTGTATAGTTGTCTGGACCTAACCGGCCCATATTTATGAAGGACTGCACAGGACCAGACTAGCTGGAAATAATCCTGAGGCAGATCTTCCACACAGTCCCTGGTCTCTTAATGACCAGGGCGGCACGGTGGCTAACCCTCCATCTGATCTGTGATCCTATCTCTACTCTGGGGGTTTACTGCCTGTGGGGGTATAGTTTATCATAACCTGCTTTTGCAACTCAGTCTCTGTTTTTAAAATTGACTTTCTTCTTTCTGAGCAGTCCTGGCGAAATACTCTTTGCCTCTGCTTGTGCAAACTCTCAGTTATCCGGGTCATGGCAACAGCTAACAAGCTTAAATCGGAGGCATCCGGACTTTCGTTCAGTTCTTTCAGAAAACGTGTCGACGCCTCTCCAGGAGTCTTAGTTTTACTCACACAGGTCACAACAAGACTAAAGAAACAGCACTGAGCTTTACGTTTACTACACTGCAAAAACGGAACTAAAAATAAGTCAAATGTTCTTAAATAATTTTTTTCCGTGATTTGAGCAGGTAAATAAGATGATCTGCCAATAGAATAAGATTTTTGCACTTAAAATAGGAACAACTCATCTTCATTATCTTATTTCAAGTGCAGTATATCTAATGATCTTATTTTAGGGGTAAAAATACTCATTCCATTGGCAGATAATCTTATTTACCTACTCAAATCTAGGACAAATACACTAATTTTAAGAACAGTTTACTTATTTTTAGATCCGTTTTTGCAGTGTATGATCAAGAGATCGGCGGGTTAGCAGTGCAGCGATCAAACTACTGGAGCATGAACATCTCTGTTTGACCTGAAACATGCGCCGGTAGAGTTTAGATCTGACTTGTTGTCCCAAACGTACATTAACCAGGACATCTGTGCTGTAAACCAAGACCTCATGCCAGCATGAGGTGACTGACTTGTCTCTCCATCAGGTAAAGCGGTGGGAACGCTGAACCTGGGCAAGTTCTTTGCGTCTCACAAAGGCTACAGCCGTCAGGGTTTCGACCAGCTGAGCACCGAGGGCAGCGACCAGGAGAGGAACGTGGAGGACAGCAGCGACTCGGACACAGAGGAGTACTCCGCTCCTCCTCCTCCTCGCCCGCCTCCTCCTCAGACCTCGTCTTAGGCAGCCCAGAGCCAGCGCCTCTCAGCTTCCGTCTCTCACATGTGCTAATCCACTGTTTTTGTAACCGTTGTGTCAGCTGCCAATAATGCTATTTAATGTATATATTTAAATGTGTTCTTGTATATAAAATTAATTTTATTGTCATCTTGATAAAGTCTTGGTGACAAAATAATTATATTTATATTTTTTCTTTTGTAAAAATTGCCTTGAAGGAAACTGTTAGCACAGTCCCCAAAAACAAACGTCCACTGAAATCAGGTTTAGCCTTAAAAGTCAAAGGAAATCTGCAAACGCATTATGATTTATTAGTCTTTTATTGATTTTTTTTTTTTATTGTACTCTTTTTAGTTGTCGCTTTTTAATTGTTTTAATAAAATCCTACAGCCATCTCTGACTGTAGTGCCTACCATGAATGCTAGGTGGCGCCACGGTAATGTCAGAGTTTTAAACATTTCACATGCTCACAAGCAGGTTGCCCACGTTTTTACAGCACTCTGGGATCTGATAGGGAGAGAAAAGGAGCACGATGTTGGAGGAGATCCCCGTTATTTGTCGCCAGAGTTGAGAGGTGTCATCCGATGACATTTCAGCATTATTGTTTTGTTTGGTTGACCAGCATTTCATTTGTAATTGTGTGCCTTTCTCCATCTGCATTATTGTTTTCTTGAAGGAACACAGCCCTGATCTGCTCGTAGTTTGGCATGGCTCACTGTTTAACGCGTGGGAGGTAAGCTTCATGCTGCCGTAGCTTTTTGGTTGTCACAGGCTCCTTTCTTCAGTACAGCTGACTTCATCAGTGAGTCCGTCACAGCGATAGAGATGTAACCATTTTCCTCTGTGCTTTCATGGAGTTTACAACAAAAAAATAGCACATTTGTCCACAACTGTATTTAGGACAGCATGGAAACAGCTAAAATTGATTTTCCATTTAACTGCTTCTTAGAATAACGGCGAATTATTTAGTAAATGGCATCTCAAAAACAACAAACAAAAAAAAGTATAATTATATCTGTTCAGGCCGTTCAGTTGCTTTCGGTATCGCCAGCTTTCTGGTTAGTAGATCAGTCTTTCAGTTGTCCTTTTTTTTTCCTTTTTTTTTATTGTATCCCATATTTTCTGCCGCTGCTCATAGTTTGCTATGAAGTTTGAAAAGCGCATGCCATAGATATTTAGCATTGCCGTCACAGGTGGCCTACCTTATATTTGTTGTCACACTGGTTTAAGTACAAGAGTACTATTTTCAGTAACTATTGTATTTGTGTAATAAAGTGTCTGCAAAGCACGCATGTGTTGTGGATTTATTTCTTGATTCATTTTTGTCTTGTTGACCTTTGACATGTTCATAGTATTTACTGGAAAGCGCTCTTCATTTGAATGCCCAAATAATTACTGGGAATGCCACACAAAGCACGAGGACGCCACAAACTCCATGTATTTTTCACGTGAACTTATTTACAGGCGTGTTCATAGATCAGCACTAATGTAACCACCGGCCTCCATGGGGAACCGATCAGTGCCGTGAGCCAGACATCCCTTTGCTCTAGAATATGAGGAGAAACATTTGTTTTTTTTACACATTTAGGGGGCCTTTGTCTCCTTGTTTCTGTGCTGCTTCTATAATGTCAGACTTATTCAGACAATGGGATACATGGCTAGTTGACAGTTCCAGAGAATTTCAGTGTACAGTATTGAACATTTACTATTGCAGTAGTGTTAAACTGATTTACACGCACTAAGTGTCTTTAAGTCGACTTCTGGTATTCATTTCTCTTCTTTAGTGTGGAATAGACTAGCTCTTGGTTCAAAGTCACTAAGGAGTAAACTGTGTCAAAGGAAACTAACTAAACATGGAATCATGATGTATGGAGGACAGAGCCAAAGAATACCTGCTTTGGGGGTAAAAAAAAGCAAAATATAATGAAGCCAATGCAAAATAATGGCAAATATGACAAGAAGGGTAAATAAAAATAAAAGGTAAGAACAGGTGCTGAGTTAATTATGAAGTTGCGTGGGGGGGGGGGGGCTGCCTGGTGGTGCATTGGGTTGCTGTGCCCTCACAGCAGTGGTTCAATCGTGGCCGGGGCATTCTCTGTGGAGTTGGCGTGTCCTCCGTCTATGTGCACCTTCTTTCTAGGTTCCCTCACTTCCTCCCTCCTGATAGGTTAATTGGTCACTAAGAAACTTTTAGGCACAAGTGAATTGGCCTTGTGTTGCTCTGTGGTGGTGCATTGATCCGTCCATGTTGCACCTCGTCTGTCACAGATTAACTGCTGAAAATAGACGTCATCCCCCATTTTGCACCTACTGGGTATGTAAACGGGGGGATGGGATGGGGCAGAGTCCCCCAAGGCAGCCATCTATCTATCCTGCAAGAGCATGTCTGGTTCCTGTTTTAAGGAAAGTCTTCAGATTGATAATATATAATAAAAGTAGAATGGCTTACATCTTGTGTTTAATTACATATTTATAAGACAACAGCAAAACACGTTTGTATTGAAAAATAAGAAATGCACGCTGTACAGCCAGGACTGAACTTCCAATGCTGATTACATCAAAAAGTACCAAATCATTTATTTATTTTTACATCCTATTATTGTATCTTGTGATTCTTTTATCATTTCAAACTGTTCAGGGTTCAATATAAACCTCTGTCGCTGTAAGGAAACTTAAAGAGATATGGATGACGTTTTGAGGCTGCAAAGTGAAAATGCAACACAGTTGATGAAAACGCAGTGGAAACATCCAAAATACAAACTGCAAAGACATTAACTAAAACATTGTCTGTACAAGAAGAAAATAAAACTTTGCTTCGATGTCAGTGGAAGACAAAAGATGGCATCCTTAAATAACACCCATGTTTTGATGCACATGATTTCACTGGACCATGTTTCAAAAACAGGATGAGCTCCAACCATATTAGATCCACCCTCCCCCCCCCCCCCCCCCCCCTCCCCCCAAAATGTTCAGATTTTAGCAGTTTTATTCTGCTGTAACAGTCTTTACTTGGTGGGATTTGAAACTGAATACTCAAGCACACAGATTATCTTCCTGTACAGCAACTAAGAGCAGATCAACACAACTAAGAGGACCAAAAGGGGGGAAATAATCCAGTCGTCCATCAAGTGATGTGCCTCTTACATATCTCTTCTGTTTTGGATTTTTTTTCTCATGCCTAAATATTACAGATCATCAAATATATTTAGATATCACACAACGGTAATCTATGGAGGTATAAAAAGCGTTTTTAAATCATTTTTTTAGGGGGGGCGGAGCAACTTTTCTCTTAGGCCAGAATTTCTTACGGTTATCTCTTGTAGCATGTTTTATTCAAAAAGCTCTTTGTTTCTGACTGTGGGGAATCTTCCCCTTTATTACACTGGTGGAGCTCCCTTCCTGCTCAGAGGGAGTTGTTCCTTTTCACTGTGCCCATGTGCTTGCTCAGGATGATGGATCGCTGTGAAACCATTGGCTTGGCTGCCTTAGAATTACTACCTGATTAATTACTACTTGACTAGTATCAGGAAGTAACTGAACTCTGTACTTGGATCTGAATTGGACCTTCTGATTAGATCCAAACGGACCTAAGCTGAACTGGATATGAACTGGATTCCTATGGAACTGGACATGGGCGTCCTCGACGTTTTGTGAAGAGATGCTGAATAAAACGTCTGAACAGATCTAAATAATGAAAATTTGTCGCAAATACCCGTCCAGTGCAAACATGACAGCAGTTAAAGGGTTTATACAAAGTGCTGCGGTGCATAACATGTCTGCATTTCTTGGTGTGTGTGTGTGTGTGTGTGTGTGTGTGTGTGTGTGTGTGTGTGTGTGTGTGTGTGTCTTAATCAGCATCAGATAACGTACAGACAAAAGCAGAACTGTGCAACAGGCGTAAGCCGCCCTAGTGTCATTACACTTTTTGCTTTTGAGTGACTTTTGCTCTTTACCGGAAAGATTAAAAAAATAAGTCAACAAAACTTTAGCAGGATGTTGTGGCTCCAGACAGTTTCCAACCCAGGCTACAGTGCATTACAAAAGTATTCGGATCCCTTGCACCTTTTCCACATTTTGTCTAATTACAACCGGAAATTTCAAAAGATTTTATTGGGATTTTATGTGCTACAACACAAAGTAGAGCATCGTTGTCAAGTGGAAGAAAAACTATGCATGATTTTCCAGTTGTCCATAGTATAAATCTGGAAAATGTGGCATGTATTTGTATTCAGCTGAAGTTCAGACAACACCTTTTTCTGCGATTCCAGCTGAGAGTCCGAAGGCGTCTGTCTCTGCCAGTGTGTCCTTCTAGAGACTGAGATTTTTTTGCCCATTCCGAATTTCTCAAGCTCAAGTAAAACTGGAGGCAGAACGTCTAAGAAAAAGATGTACGAGTATCAAAAAGACTCAGGTCTCGTCTTTGACTTGGCCAGTCGAACACATGAGTGTGATCTGATCTAAACCAGCCAATGGCGGCTCTAGCTGCACGTTTCCTGTGGCTGTCCTGCTTGTTTGTAGAAAACAAGTTTTCTTTCCAGGGCTGTCATAAATTTAACTCCATCCATCAACTCTGACCAGCTTCTCTGTCTCTGTTCAGGTAAAGTATCCCCATGGCTTGGTGAAGCCACCACTATGTTTCACGCTGGGGGTGGCTGTGCAGTGTTGGTTCTCCTCCACACATTATTCTCTGCCTACCAGACTTTCTCCTGCATGCTCCATGTGTCCTCTACGTGGCTTTTGGCGAAATGTAGACAGAGCTTCTTTCAATAATGGCTTTCTTCGTGTAACTTTTCCAGAAAGGCAGATGGGTATGAATACTTTTGCAAGGCACTGTATAAAACCATTCGGTATAAATGAACCGTGTTTAACAGAGAAAATAAAAACAACTGACATCTTCATGAATGTTGCACAGAGGAACCTCTCCACTAATTCAGCAGCTGCTTGACCTTCACCTCCGGAAGGTGTCTGAATGTTCTGGTGTCATCGTGAGAAAAACAGCTTAAGCTGGGGGATTTAAGTCAGAGGTCTGGTGTTCAGCACATGCTGTGATCAGGAGACTGAGATGCTGCAAACACAGTCCTCACAGCGTTGGCAGACAACTAGTGGAAGGCTCTGCCATAACCCACGTTTATGGGAAGAGTGACTGCTGGCGTCGTCGTGGAGGCTGGACCTTGCCTTGGAATGGTCAGGTTGTCCTGCAGCTCTCAGGTCACATCTAACTCCTTTCGTCCAGCGGCCTGGAGTCAGATGAGTCGTTCCTCTGGTGGCACTTTCAGCATGCTGTCCATCTCCAGCCGGGCTCCAGCCAGCTCCTGGGCACTAGGGCTGTAGGCCCCCTCTGACTGCCGCTTCTTCCTTGCGGTGAGCAGCATGAAGGTCAACCCGATGATCAGGACCACCACGCAGAGGCAGAGCAGCGGGATAACCACCATCAGCCAGGGGATTCCCTGTTTGTGGGCCTCCTTCTGTGATTGTGCACAAAAACAAACACCGTGCCTTAATGCTGGGGGCTTCACTGCTTTTTACCACCTTCTCCGTCTCAGCTAGATGCCGATGTTACATTAGAAAAGACCAGTGGGAAAAAAAACAAAAACATACATTGACATCGCAGACGGGGCCGCTGTATCCAGATGGGCATTCACACACAAACATGTTGAACCGATCCAGACAGGAGCCGCCGTTCCGACAGGGGTTAGAGTTGCATTCATCGATCTCCGTTTCACACCTAAAAAAAAAGAAGAAGAAAAAAAGAGGACATTGAGTCATGTAGGTAGGGCAGTAATCCCCTAGCCTGGTCCCCAGGGGCTACAGTCCTGCAGGTGTCCCCCACCCCATGTCCAGGTCCTATACCTGCCCGGAGTGCCAGGGCCGGTGCCTGTCTCCAGCCGGCACTGGGCACCCTGGACAGGTTGCCAGGCCATCACAGAGACAAACAACTAACCTCACAGTCATGTTTTTGGACTGCGGGAAGAAGCCGGAGTAACTGGGGAGAACATGCAAACTCCATGGAAGAAGAGCCCGAGTCAAACCCAGGACCTTCTTGCTGCTAGGCAACAGTGCCACCAACAGCGCCAGCGTGCAGCCCAAAGAGGAAGAATAGAAATAGAGGTTAATTATACCTGCTGCCTGTGAACCCTGGCATGCATGTGCAGTTCGCTCCCCACGGCCCATCGCTGCATATTCCATCATTTGCACACTGGACATCTGTGTTGCACTGCAACGGAGGATAGTCCCACCTAAAAAAGAATGAAAAAATGGTTTTAAAGGGAATTGCAAAACGACACTATGGATCAATACTTTTCATGGATTGTATATCAAATCCACAAAAACGCAGCTTGTTTAGTTTGCAAATTATAAGTTAAAGCATCGTTGCGTTCTGCTGCACCAACCTGCAGCCAAAACAGATGGGGAAACGAGACACAGCACTCTGCATGGTTGATATTTCACACACCATCTACAGTTTGTGAGATGTCTCACTTTTATTTTGTCCTATTTTAAAGATAAAAAAAATGCCTGAGAACTGTATCAAAGGGTCAGATGTGGTAGAGAGAGAAGAAGCAGCAGAGCAAGAGCATTTTGTAGTTGCTCCTTTTTTTTGGGAGGGAGGGTGTTGTTTCGTCTTTTCTTTTGTTGCTTATATGTGTCAATGTATCATGTTCTCTATATTTATATGCACAGTTTTATGGAGTGAGGATTGTCTTAAAAAGATTTGAATAAATATAAAAGGATATATATACATATACATACATTTATAAATATCCAAGTACAAAATACAAATATAAAAATGTGACATACAAATAAATAAACAAAATACAAACATAAAAATGTGACATACAAATAAATAAACAAATTTATATAAATAAACGTGTCTTTGTAAATATATTTGAGATTTGAAAATAAATATGCTTGGCTTTGTATGTGGAATCTGCATTTGTGAATCTCCTTTTTGCATTTGTGAATCTCCTTTTTGCATTTGTGAATCTCCTTTTTCCTTTTATGTCGATGACGTAATTTTGAGACATTCCTACTGCACGCCGAGATCCACAAATAAATACCACTAGATTTGAATGCGAAGACACCCTCCACTAAACAACCAGCAGAGATTCACAAATGCAAAAAGGAGATTCACAAATGCAGATTCCACATACAAAGTCAAGCATATTCATTTTCAAATCTCGAAAATATATTTACAAAGACACGTTTATTTATATAAATCTGTTTATTTATTTGTATGTCACATTTTTATATTTGTATTTTGTACTTGGATATTTATAAATGTATGTATATGTATATATATCCTTTTATATTTATTCAAATCTTTTTAAGACAATCCTCACTCCATACAGTTTATTCACAGCAATGATAAAGCGAGCACTCACTGGCAGCGCGGGCCACTGTAGTCTTCGGGGCACACACAGGTGTACGTGTTAAGCCCGTCCTGACAGCTCCCCCCATGTTCACAGGGGTGAAGCGCACACTCGTCGATATCTTCGTCGCACAGCGCGCCAGCATACCCCGGCTCACAGCGGCACTCAAAGCCGGCCAAGTGGTCCTTACAGCTGCCGTGAGCGCAGGGCTGAGACGCACAGTCGTCGGTGTCCGTCTCGCAGCGTTCTCCCTCCCAGCCGGTGTCACACACACAGCCGAACCTGTTGAACAAGTCCTCACACGTGGCTCCGTGTAGACAGGGACCAGAGTCGCAAACCGCCGCGCCGCTGCAGCCCAGGCGGATTTTCGGTTTTCCGACTACGTGAAACTGCGACGGCTGCGGCGCTTTGAGGTCGTCTCCGAAGGGGAGGTAGACCCCCCCGAGCCTCACCGCGCCCAAACAGCCGGTGAAGCTGTCCGCGACGGCCAGCAGGGCCCCCTTCTTGTTGAGGAAGCCCAGACTCCCGGCGCGCTCCTGCTTGCTGCCGGCGTCCGTGATTCCGTCCACAGCGACGACCCACGGGGAGGCTTTCCGTTTCCAGTCAGCCATGGAGATGTTCACGCGATGCCAGCGCCCGTCAGCCACATGACGGACTCCTTTAACGGTCAGCGGCTTGAGGCCGCTGTCACTCTGGATCTCCACCCAGACGGAGAAATCCAGGATGCCCACCACCAGCAGGCTGGATCCCCAGGAGGCCCGCAGGAGCACAGCGTTCTCTGAGCGGGTCCTCAGCTCCATGTAAATGTGAGAGATGGGTTCAGCCAGGGAGCCTCCGGCGCTGTACTGCACAGGGTTGCTCTCGAACGTGGCGTTGTGCAAACCTGTCAGCAAACAGGGGGGAAAGCATCCTTATTGTTGAAGTGTTTATACATAATTTATGAAATGACAAGTTATTCAATGAACATTGGTTTTGTTTGTTAGAAAACATACACCAGCCCGTTAGTCTTAACTCATGTCAGTTAGCGAGGTAAAGGTTCAACGATGTCAGATCTAACAAATGTCGGCTCTCTTTTTAGACCCTTAATATATACCTCATGATGTTTTTAAATAAACCTAATTTCCAAAAATGCAAAAATGGCAATGACTACACTGAACTAACCTGTATACTAATGTCAGTAGTATACAGGAGAACAATCTGAGCCTGATCTCCCAAATGTTTTGTCTGATGATCTGACAACTGCAACTGTAATCCTCAGCCTTATTTCTTTTTGTATTTTATTTTTTTCTTCTGCTTACCTACTCCTTTTTGATCCAGGGTATAACGAGGACACACTGTATATATATGATGCACCTCGTCCTACTTGACACCCTCTTCCTATGAAGAGGGTGTCAAGTAGGACGATCTTATCTACCATTAATCTGATGATTTACCATTTATGCTGGTAATTTGAAAAACAGGAGTTTTTCAAATTACCTGACCAACCAGGAATGACACTTCATGGGGTGTGTGCCCCAAAGTGGTCTGGCAATGATTGACAAAATGATTCGCACAGTAAGTGGTGCCATCGGTTTCAATCTAGCCTCCCAAGGTGAGTGAAGCATCAGGACAGTGCAGTACGAAAATATGAACTGTTATTATTTGGCCATTGCGGTGAAGGTTTAATTTGCATCTGCGTCATCTGCGAATGTTTCATCGATTTCAAAAAGTCCTTGGTAGCCCGACTTGTGCATGCCACGGTGTTAAACGTATTGTAGGCGATGTGGGAGTGGTACTCTCCTATGGAATCATTCCTGCCAACAGCGTTGACACAAAATGCGGATATGTACCAGTGTGCCGTGTATATTACCTTTAGTCTAAAGACAGCACAGGTGTGAACTCATTTGGAAATTTAGCTTAGCAAAATATAATTACAGGGTCTTAATGTTTATCTTTGTTTTGGTGGGAAAATCCTCCTGGGAGACAGAGGGGTCTGAAATTTAAACCTGCAGCCGTTACAACTCAGCAACGTGGTTCTCTTCATTATTTAGATCAACAGCTTTTAGTTTTTAAATACTACTGTGTTTTTTCGTTTGACAAAATAGCCCTGCTTTTTAACAAAAATGGGAGGGAAAAACCCCCATGTTGAGTTAACTGGAGATTATGTTAGTAGTAAGGGGGGTGGTTAAGTGTGAAAAGGGGCACAGAGGGATGTATTCAGGGAAGAACAGATCATTTCACATCTAGTGTCCTTAGCTACATCATATCTTTGAGTTGTTTTCCTTCTTTTCTTTTTTAGAACTGGTCTACCAGGCATCACTGAAACACTGTTGATCAGATTTATGTTGAAGTTAAATTTCTATACAGCCACAGCTGAAAGAATGACACAGATTTCTTACATTCATATCCATCAGGAAGGTCCACACACAAACCCCCGTGGACACACGGGTTGCTGACGCACCAAACGCGTGTTTGGCAGGTCTTTCCTGTGTATTCCTCTGGACAGGAACAGATGAAATCGTTGAAGGTGATGGAGCATCCTCCTCCATTCTGACAGGGCTTGGTCTGGAAAGGGGAAGCTTGGTGATTATTAGTTAGCACAAACTAACAGCAAGATCAAACGTGCAGAACAGGGAAGGGGAAAGCTGAGAAATGGAGCTATGAGCTGCAACAGTAAAAACTTGAACATGCTGTTGACATGTTTATATGAATTTGATGGTTATTGCTGGTGGAACACATTTTGGTCAAAACCCCAATAATAAGCTAGAATTGACTTGATTTGATGATGTAATAATATTATCAGCCTTGTTATAAGGTGTTTAAAGTCAATGATTTTATTTTGAATCAATGCGGAATAATGAAATAATTTTAGCAGTAAGTAAAGACCAAAGATCCTCCGTGTGAGCTGCAGGACTCAATACACTCTCCTGCTGTGGAAGCATAACTATTATTTATCATATAACAGAATAAAAGTATTTCCTTAATGAATATTATTTGTGAGCAAGACTTCACAACCTGCAGTTAGATAATGATAATTTGCAATCAAAAAGGGGAATCTTCCAGGTTTGCGTAAATGTAAAATGTCAAAGATTGGCTCACAAGTTGAAAGGCTTTATTGTATAAAAACTAGGACTGGGCAATATGGACCAAGACTAATATCTCTTATTTTAGGCTGAATGCTGATATACGAAATTTATCTCAATATGTTTTTTCTTTTTATAAAGTAATTCTAAAGGTGTGTTCACAGCGAACACGAATATGCCGGCCTGAGCGACAGATTTACATGATGTCCGTATGTACAGCTGCAGCACAGGAGAGATGCGCAGCAAAGCGGGCGACTCTAGAGACGCAAAATGCACGATTTTGGTGATTAAAGCGACAACAGAGTGACGTGACACCTGCGATGGATGTGAAACGACGGCTGCTGGAGTTGAAAAAATCATAACTTTTGTCTGGGCGTGTCGTGACAACCAATCAGAGACTGGATGTGACGTGGGGTGAAGGACTGCAGCAGAGACAAAGCAGCTTTCATTCAACATGGAAGACAAGCTGATAGTGGCGGTCGGCCTGAGTTGTATGACTCAACCAATTATTACTACCCAGACGAGTGAGTGAGGAGGCTGGAGTGGCTGGGAAGTGAAAGTGTCACTAGATAGCACCATTGTACTGCTGCATTTCTGGCTTGTCACCTGCTGTGCGCCGGTCATATGTCAGGCGAGCGAAAGCACACAAACGTGCCGACATCGTCAGCGCCATTTGCATTCAGTGTAACGCAGCTTAAAAAGGGCATCTCTGAATCACAGCTTTATCGCAAATGTCTCACAGGCACATTTCTTTAACAAAGTGTTTCGTGTTCAGCACTCATATTCTTCTGGTATCATCATTTTCAAAGAAATTTGATCAACATTACTGGGCTATTGTTCAGGCACTTGCATCGACAGTCCCATGAAAATCTATTAGAACGCCTTACAAATTTTTTTCTGTTTAGCCAAATTTGTCCCACCTCAATGTTTTAGATCACCAAATGACATTTCCATATCAGAGATTACCACAACAACAAACAAAAAAGAAAACATTCATCAAATGATGACTTCATTTATTGAGGGAAAAAAGCTATCCAAACCACACCTGGCCATTACAACCTGACCTACCCAGTCCATATTCCGGTTCTAACACCCACCCGAATCCCAGCCCAGACGACCCACGGGCCCATCCACCAGGAAATGGGGCCAACATGAACCGAAAGGGCCAACCAACCAGAGCTCACCCCACTAACCCTGTGGTGCTACCTCCCCACACCCTGACCTCCATACCTAAGCAAGACCCCCATATTTCAGGGGAGAGCAAAAGCAGCAGCCCCACCCGACCCAACACCCATCCCCAGCCCAGACCCCAACCGGGTGGCCTGCCCCTCCTCCAGGCCCCGGACTCCGGATGGAGAACAGGGGTGTGAGAAAGACCCCGAGCCTGCCTCTGCTGGATCAAACGTCATGTTGTTGCATCTTGTTCTCAAGTGTGTTTAAAACTGGGAGGGCAAAAGAGGGGGGATGCCTGACTGAAAGATCTCAAAAAGCAAGACATTATAGCAGAACCGAAAGAAATTCAATAACAGTCGAGAAACAGCGTTTGACATCTCAGTCTGAAAAGTGTTACAAACACATTGCTAACACTATGGATCTCCAATGAACATGAGAGACATTATCCCACACGTGGAGAAAACCTGGAACACTGGGGAGTCTCTCTAGGAGCTGCAGGCCTACTGAGATTACTCCAAGAGCTCATCAGCATCTCATCCAAGAGGCCACAAAAGAACCCGCAACAACATCCAAAGCTCTGCAGACCTCACTGCCTCAGTTAAACGTCAAAGTTAACTGAGGTTGGACATGGAAAGGCATTATGACGTTCATTTTGGTCATTTAAGTTGTTGATGTTATTTTGAACATGACATTGACACAAAACAAAGATGATATAATTTACAGTACATGATAGTTTTGTTAGTCAGTTACATCAGCAAAGTGAAAAAAGGGAAGCATTTCTTACCTTGCAGGTATCGTCACTGATGCAGCCTTTCTTCCAATTTTCAGCTTCGCTCAAAACATACGCTGCTCCATCCGAGCTGCTCCAGCCACCGGGGTCCAGATGTGCAGAGTCCAGACGAAAGTCCTGCAGGCAGCCTTTAAAATGGCCGCCCCACCAATCAGAGTCCCACCCTTCTGGAAGCCCCCCAACGTAAGCCTTATCTCCGCTGCTAACGGTCACCTCGGGGACCTCTCCTATTCTGTAGTTCAGGCCTGCGTGATCAAAAATCACATGTGTGTGTTTGACTTCCACAGAGAGAAACTGCTTCTCCCCTGTGGCAACAAACACTGGAGCTGACAGCGGGGAGCTGTCGGGCAGAGAGCTGACAAAAACCCTCCCCATCCTCAGGTAGACTGAAAAGTAGACCTCCCCGTCATCTTCTGCAGAGGGTCTTCTCAGCTGGAACAGCAACCCATCTGGCTTTAAGGACTTCAGGAAAAAAGAGACACTGAAGTTGCTTCCATGGCTCTCTTTGATGTCATAGGAGCTAAAACTCACGGTGTCCTCGTGGCTGTAGGTCCATGAAAAATATTCTGTTGGAGGACAAGGAGAACAATCCGTCTGGTTTAAGATTGACCTCACCTTTCAGAAAGTCAGGAACAGAAGCGGCCATTAAACACAGAACTGAACCTTTACAGTGCCCTTTTCCCTGCTTTGTGGTTTGCACAATATTTAACACATTTAAAATTAAACCGTTAGAAAGTTATAGGTACATCTTTGAAAACCATAAATGCAGAAAAATGAAATTAAGAGCAGAAAGAAGATGTGTTTGTTAAACTGTAAAAAACAAAAATTGTATGAAACATTCTTTAGGGATGGAAGAGTTTATTAATGGAAATTCAGAGAGCGGTGTTAAAAATATGAATTTGCTTTATGGCTGATACCTAGGAACCATCAGTTTTTCCCTTCATTTACTGAAGTGGGGTTCTGTTGAGAAATTATAACAAGGAAGTACTTTGTCTGACATAGATTTAATGGGGGCATACCATGTAAAGGTTTTAGCCATTGTACATTCTTTTGCATATTTAGAGTCTCTAGAAGTATAGAAAAGTGTAACATAGTCTGTCCAGGCGCTGCATTCTATAGTCTATATGCATCTATATTCTATTTGGGTCATATTTTTGAAGCTCTCAAGAAGAATGACGTCACGGTATTTGTTGCAGAACTTCCAAACAAGGTTGTGGACTTCTGGCTGACCAATTTTGTAAATCCGGTATTTTTACTTTGTAGTCCAAGCTGAAGGATGCCAAAGCTACAGGTAGATATGTCAGAAGTGTTTGGTTGTATTCTGTCTCACTGCAATCAACTGATGTTTGTCACCTTGAATGTTTAAGTTGTTATTGTGTTTTGTGCATTTGTGAGTTACTTGTCTGTATGTCTTTTTTTATTACATAAAAGACAATAAACAGATTTTTGGAAGAAAAAAAAGAAGTGTTTGGTTGTGAAAAATTGTGTGGGTGTATTAACCCACAGAATTCATTACACTGTCCCTCCAGCACCCTATAAAAATGGCCAAACAGGGGGGCTGGAAGGCTGCGGGGTGAGAAGTGCCTCATTAAGGCCCGGTCCATGTGGAAACGAGAATATGTGTATCCGCAAAAGTATTTTGTCATTTAGGCTGTGCAATCCACACAGTCCCACCATTTGGGAGACTGTAGATGGTCGCTCTTAAAAAAAACGCCCCCAGAGTGGATGCATTTCAAACAGCTGTTTGGTGGTGTTCTGTGTTGTACGTGCGAGCCACGTCTTTTTCTGAAGCGACGTTTTTGCCTCTCTCCTAACCTGCATGCACCTCATCAGAATTCCACTGTTTTACATATCTCTGTGGCAGTGTCACAGCGCCACCAATGGGCCGGGCATACTTATGACATATTTTCAGTGGTGCTTGTCACTACCCGATCCGTACCATCCGATCATTTGCGCACGCTGCGAACAGAATAACTTCCGGTAGGCAATATTTCGTTTTCTACTTTTTTTTATTCTTTTGTCTTTTTTCGGGCCAGGTGTTTCTTTTTATATTTTTTGGATTCGCGTAATATTGCATATTTTAAAAATAAATAGAGAAAAACGTAAATATATGTATAAAAGCCTATATATATATATATATTATATATAGTTTTTTTTATAAAGAATTATTACACCATTACGTTAAAGTACATAAAAAACCCAGCTATGAACACGTTTAGGGTATAGAACGTATTGTATTTCGAATATTATTCAGGTTTTTTTTTATCATTTATTGATTTGCATATGTATTTGGGTATTTGTACTAAAAATGCATTTTAAAAAAAGATGCCTTGCCTTTGTTATGTGCTCTTTGTCTTCATTCTGTTCGGTTTTTGTAAAAAATAACAATGGGATACTTAATGACGGGTTCTTCTCTTGTTATTATGGTACACCAGAGGGCGCTAAACTCTTAATATATGGTTTAACTTTCTAATACAACTAATTTTTAGTACAAGATTATTAAATAACAAACTTCACCTTATAATTAAGGAGAAAAATATTTTCCAGTCCTGCTTGAACAAATAATAACTTTATAGTGTGTATTCTGGCAATACAGACAAACAATTGCGCAATGATATATCCCCGGACTTCTGAGCATACCGATGATGACGTCAGGCATTGCAACGTACAGAATGTAAAACGCATCAATTCTTCAGAAAAATCTAAATATTTTCTAAACAATATAGTTTAGCATTCTTAATGATTTAGTATAGAAATAGTATTTTCAGTACCTTAATTACATATTTTTTTTGGCGACCCAGAAGTATTCTGTTCACGCTTGCGCAAATGAGCTGATGGTACGAATCGGGTAGTGACAGTGCTGCGTTCTCTCATGTGATACATTTATGAATCTTTACCGTGTTTGTCTTCATGTGCACGGGGCCTTAGATTTCAAGAGACCGCACCAAACCGAGTTGCACTCAGATTAACTTCAGAACAGGAACAAAAGAAGTAAGCACAATGACAAGGAATTCAGACCAGAGCATTGCAGTTCCACTTTATAGACGCAACTGAAGGATTTAATGTGAAAAGGAGAACAATGCATGACACAGAGTTTTGCTCACAA